>NC_092715.1:264710727-265070727 GCF_047496885.1 Scyliorhinus torazame | reverse complement strand
CAATAGTTCACAATGGAAACATTAAAATAATATATCTGAGTATGATATTAAGTGCCAAGGACTGAACAGTATCTGCACAGCCCGGTCCAAATGATCCCCCGGCCTCTACATTTGCTTTATCTGCAGATTGCAGATGGGTGCGGGATTCTATAAGCCGCACCAAGGGAGATTACTGAATTATACCAATAGCAGCCCTTCAAAATGTACACACTTCACGTTCACCCTGAAAAAGCTGTACACCAGGACTGCTCAAACCCGACAACAGTAAACTAGATCATTTTAAACCAAGCAAGTTATATTCTTCACAAAAACACAAGTAAGGTGGTCCCGATTGTAAAGAGAGCCGCCGTGTCCATCTTTAGATGTTCAATTCGATGAATTACTTTTACAAGAGGTCAAGTTCAGCGTCACTTCAAGCGGAACCACAGCTACCAATCCCAATCTCTCGGGTTGTAAAATTGGGAAGACCAAAACCGTAGGCTTTTGACCCCCGCTCCAAGCTTCATTTCCCAAGTAGGGACTCCATTCTCCGTCCCGGGAAACAGTCCGACATTAAACAAGTCCGTGCAAAGCCTTGTCGTCACATTCAAACTGGGCATGGGCTTAGCCTCGAAACTCCCAATTGGTTCTATTACTAAGAGCCGCCTCTGTAGCATCATCATTCAACCTTGCCCATCACGGCTCACCTGCTTCCAAAACCCTCACCTGGCGCCCGTCATCTTCTCCAGTCCCACAACCTTCCGAGATCTGCATTCCTCTCGTTCTGGCCTCTTGTGCAACCTTGATTTTAAAATTGCTCCACCACGATGTTGTGCTGACCATTTATCCTAATCTAAGATCAATCTAACCTACACCCCGTCAATTTACTGTTGTCCGTGCTTTCTCTGCCTGGGCCCCCAAGCTCCCTACACCTCTCCGTCTCGCTCCCCCGCTCTCCTGCGCTAAGACGCTCCTCAAAACCTATCTCTTTGACCAAGTCTTCGGTCATCTGACCCAACATTTCCTGATATGGCTTGGTGTCCTACTCGGTTTTAGAAATGGCTTCTGTGAAGAATCTTGGGATATGTTAATACATTAAAAGGCACCGAATAAATGTAAGTTGTTATGCCATCAAGCATTTGGTGCCAAGGAAAGGTGAGCTAATATGTGGTCCCTCCCCAAAATGATAAAGCTTACCAATAGTCCCAAAACATTTATCCAGGGTAGAGTTCTGGCCAGAGACTGCACTTAAAACCAGCTCAAATGAAGAGCTTTAATTATCATTAGGTTTGATCACCAAAATGATAGGGAGAAGAATTTACCAGCTTTTGCCACTCCGATCAAATCCCCAGTTTGGTCCAGGGTTTTAAATCTCCCCCTTCAGGCAATCAGATGGTTGTTAGTTGTGTTGGGAGTTTATATATTGTGATACACAAGGTATCAGCGATGGCTGGGGAAAGAGGGTATTTTTCCTGTCCATCATCACGCGTATCTGCTGGATAATACTCACAAAAACTCAGCGGATTGACATTTATAAAAGAGGACCATTAAAACACTTCACATTAGAACATGGAACAGTCCAGCACAATACAGGCCCTTTGGCCCACGATGTTGTGCCGACCATTTATCCTAATCTAAGATCAACCTAACCTACACCCCTTCATTTTACTGCTGTCCATGTGCCTGTCCAAGAGTCGCTTAAATGTCCCGAATGACTCGGACTCCACCACCTCTGCTGGCAGTGCGTTCCACACACCCACCCTTCTCTGTGTAAAGAACCTCTGACATCTCCCCTGTACCTTCCTCCAATCACCTTAAAATTATGTGACAGCCATTTCCGCCCTGGGGAAAAGTCTCTGGCTATCCACTCTATCCATGCCTCTCATCACCTTGTACACCTCTATCAAGTTGCCTCTCTGCCATCTTCGCTGCAGTGAGAAAAGCCCTCGCTCCCTCAACCTTTCTTCATAAGACATGCCCTCCAGTCCAGGCAGCATCCTGGTAAATCTCCTCTGTACCCTCTCCAAAGCATCCACATCCTTCCTATAATGACCAGAACTGGACACAATATTCTAAGTGTGGTCTAACTAGAGTTTTATAAAGTTGCAGCAAAATCTCGCGGCTCTTAAACTCAATCTCCCTGTTAATGAAAGCCAACACACCATACGCCTTCTCAACAACCCTATCAACCTGGGTGGTAACTTTGAGGGATCTATGTACCTGGACCCCAAGATCCCTCTGTTCCTCCACACTTCCAAGAATCCTGCCTTTAACCCTGTATTCAGCATTCAAACTCGACCTTCCAAAATGAATCACTTCACATTGTTTGTAATATTATTCGGAAAGAAAAAATGGTTGTTGTGAAGTCAAGGGACCCAGTATCACTGTAAGAGCCGATTTCAAGTGCAGAATGATGCATCAATTACAGGTAAATACAGATTTGGGGAGATCATAGAATTTACAGTGCGGAAGGAGTACATTCAGCCCATCGAATCTGCACCGGCGTTTGGAAAAAGCACCCTACTTAAGCCCTTACCTCCACCTTATCCCTGCAACCCAGTAATCCCACCAACCTTTTTGGATACCAAGGGCAATTTAGCATGGCCAATCCACCTGACCTGCACGTCTTTGGACTGTGGGAGGAAACCGGAGCACCCGGAGGAAACCCACACAGACACGGGGAGAACGTGCAGACTCCGCACAGACAGTGGCCCAAGCCGGGAATCGAACTTGGTACCCTGGAGCTGTGAAGCAACACTGCTAACCACTTGTGCTACCGTGCCGCCCTTAGGCCGGTGGCCTTGTGACGCAGTCGGTAGCATCCATTTCTCCAAATCAGATGCTCTGCATTTGAGTCCACCAACGGTATGGATGGTCAAGGAAGGTGCATTCATAACATGGACAATCAAGTTGGAATATCAACCTGCAAATCCTTCCAACACCCACCAATCCAGGTGGGGCGCGGAAGAGATTCCCGGTCAGCCATGTGATGGAAAAACAATGGGAGCCTCTACCATCACTATCCATAGCTCCAGGACTATCAATGCATGAATGTAAAAATGTGGCTGCCACAGAATGTGGATTCCTTGGTTGGTTGGTGTGGATCAGATTGGCGCCAACCGCACAGGGTTCGATTCCCATTCTGGCTGGGTGGATAAGAGACCTGTCTCTTTGCTCTCCCTGTGGCGGAGGTCACGGTGCTGCGGGGTCGGACAACTGAAGACGACGATAGAGTTAGGTCACAGATCAGACATGGTCTCATTGAATTGCAGAACAGTCTCGAGGGACTGTTCCCAATTGAAGCCAGTAAATATGTTTCATTGGAAGAGGGCGTGTAGCTGGAAGAACATTACTTCAACACATGGTTGCAAACTTAACTTAGTTGATCAGTTATGTTAGTCAGGGTGGGGGGGGGAAGAAAGGCACTAGTTAACATTCTCGTCCTGGTTAGAAGCTTTACTGAGCAACAAACAAATCGAGGGTATTTTGTTCTAAACACTCCGGCAATAACACCTCATTCACATGGGAAAAGGGTCACCGTGACATTGAAGCCTATAGTCCGAGTGTGACAGACTGGGGAAATATTACCCATTCAACGTGCACTCAGCTGGTTTCATCTGCAGCAGCCCACAAACGGTGGAGGGAGCATCGACGTCTCCCCCCACAAAAAGCAAAAGATGCCGGGACAATCAGGAATTTTAAAATCGGAGATTGGCAGGTCTTTTTTTTTGCGAGCCAAGAGTCGAGGACAGGTGAGCAAGGCAGGCAAGTGAGGTTAGGGTGCAAATCAGGCGTGATCCAACTGACTGGCGGAATAGGCTCGAGGGGCTGAATGGCCTCCTCCTGTGCTCCCTGTAACCACAGTAGATACGCGCAGGGATCCGGACTGTGGGTTGGAGACTTGGACTCAGGAGATGTGGGAATCAATCCGTGCTGGGTGGGGAGAGAGAGCGGGGAGTACTTTAGTATATTTAAAAGTTTCCTGCAAAGCAAGTTTAAAAAAAAAACACATCTCTAATCCCCATCAAGAACGGGTGGTACTTGAGAAAGTTCCACCAGCAAAAAGAAAATCTTAAAATAGTCCAAAGTGAGACATTGAAACAGTCACCAACAAAGACAGCGTTTTATTCCATTTGACCCGAAATAGCTAAAGCATCATTTCACAAAAACACTGCGTAAGGCGTTCAACTACAAACCTGTGAATCCACGTTTCGGGGCTTTTAGGGAACTTTGTTAGGGCCAATTTCCCGAGGTACAAATCCTTAAATGGATCTAAAGCTCCCAACTGCACCAGTTCTTTTCTGGAAAATATTTCAGGATCATTCTCTCGCGTTAACAAGTGAAGTAGATTCTGGTTATTAGTCAGGCAAAGCAAAATAAAAACTACTCAATTGGCGAGTTCATTTTTGATACGTTAAGCACGCAATTACCAATGACAGCATCAGCAAAATGCTTTTAATTATCAATGCTAATATGCACGTCAGCATTTTAATTGGTTCTCCAGCATCACCCGTTAATCAAACTTCCCCGCCTTAGCTGCTTGCAACGGTAACCCAGAGGCATGGATTAATAATCCAGAGAACGCAGTTCCCACCAACAGGTTCAATAATTGAACTTGTTTTTTAGAAAAGGGAAACCTGGTAATTAAAGGCTAGTAGCAGAAAAGAGGGGGGGGGGGGAAAAATGACTATAAAGCAGTTAGATTGTCACAAATCTTGAACTGCTCAACTAAATATCCTTCAGGGAAGGGAACCTACAATCCATACCTGGCCTAGTCCCTGCACGGTGGCACAGTGGTTAGCTGTGTTGATTCACAGCTGCAGGGTTCCAGGTTCGATTCCTCGCTGTGTCACTGTCTGTGTGGAGTCTGCACCTTCTTCCTGTGTCTGCGTGGGTTTCCTCCGGGTGCTCCGGCTTCCTCCTACAAGTCCCGAAGGACGTGCTGTTAGGTGAATTGGACATTCTAAATTCTCCCTCTGTGTACCCAAACAGGCGCTGGAATGTGGCGACTAGGGGCTTTTCACAGTAACCTCATTGCAGTGTTAATGTAAGCCTACTTGTGACAATAAAAATTATTATGTGACTCTAGCCCCAGATGAAGATGGTGGAAATAGGTCTAGCAAGCCCATCGGTCATAGGAAACATGGGGGCAAGCATGAGTGGGCACTGCACACATTTTTAAAGAACAAATTTAAGTGCGCTACAGGAGACATGCACCTTTTTCTCCTGTACAAAACGCACGATCACAGCAGCCTGGAAGGATTCCGAGCCAGGTCAGATGGTCACACTTTAGTCTTTTGTGAAACTCCCAATCTTACGCAGCGTTCTCGATATTGAAATGCGATTAGGATGACATGGGCTCCGAGGCCGCGCCTGCTGCACTCCAAGGAACGGTGACACCTTACTGGGTTACACCGGTCCAATAATGCGGTTCTCCCCTTTCCTCCAGAAACCCGTACACCCACCTGCATGCAGCAGCCATGTATGCAGGAGTCAGTGACCCCAACATCACGACCTGAAATCTACCGGCTCGAATTGGACTGGGGCGTAGATGGTTAAGTGGAGACGGTTGTCTCAATGTTCACCACAACCCTATTTTTGTTCTTTCAGGGGGTGTGGGGGTCGCTGGCAAGGCCAGCATCTGTTGCCCAATCCTTAACTGTCTTTGAACCGAGTGGCTCGCTCGGCCATTTCAGAGGCCCCTTTTCTCCACTCCACATACTAATACCGCTGTCCTCCGCCGGACCCATTTCAGTTCAAGTCGACTGGACTTTTTATATCCGTCTTCCATCCCCAATCTCAAAGGGCTTCTAAACGAGCCCTCAATATACGGTTAGTTATTAGATTGCCATTTCTGCACCATTTATTCATTAACATTGGGGGAAAATAATGTTACATGCTAATATTCTTGGTCTATCATAGACTTATAGAATCATAGAATTTACAG
The DNA here is from genome assembly GCF_047496885.1 of Scyliorhinus torazame. Classification (NCBI taxonomy): domain Eukaryota; kingdom Metazoa; phylum Chordata; class Chondrichthyes; order Carcharhiniformes; family Scyliorhinidae; genus Scyliorhinus; species Scyliorhinus torazame. The sequence goes on along the minus strand of NC_092715.1, from coordinate 265,064,801 downwards.
TGCTGAAGGAGGCCATTCGGCCCATCGCGTCTGCACCGGCCCTCGGAAAGAGCACCCTATTCCCGTAACCCAGTAACCCGACTTAACCTTTTTGGACACGAAGGGCAATTTAGCATGGCCAATCCACCTAACCTGCACATCTTTGGACTGTGGGAGGAAACCGGAGCACCCGGAGGAAACCCACGCACACACGGGGAGAACGTGCAGACTCCGCACAGACTGTGACCCAAGACGGGAATCGAACCCGGGACCCTGGAGCTGTGAAGCAACTGTGCTAACCACTGTGCTGCCGTGCTGCCCCCTACGCTACCGTGCTGCCCCCAGAAAGGTCAATTTAATTCCGCATCAGTGGATCTCCCACGTCCACGTCAGAGGTTACGGGTTCCAGTCCCACTCCAGAGACTTCACCACAATATCTCGGCCGACCCTCCCGGTAAGGTCTGAGGGTGTGCCATCTTTGAGATCAGACGCTAAACTAACATGCCCGTCTACCCTCTCAGGCAGCCACTATTCAAAATAGGGGCGGGGAGTGCTCCTGGCCAATGCTTATTCCTCAACCAATATAGGTAAAGAGAAAAGATCGTCTCGGGCATTATCCTTTAAAAAAAAAATTTAGAGTACCCAATTCATTTTTTCCAATTAAGGGGCAATTTAGCGTGGTCAATCCACCTACCCTGCACTTCTTTGGGTTGTGGGGGTGAGACCCACGCAAACACGGGGAGAATGTGCAAACTCCACACGGACAGTGACCCAGAGCCAGGATCGAACCTGGGACCTCGGCGCCGTGAGGCAGCTGTGCTAACCACTGCGCCACCGTGCTCTCCTTCTCGGGCACTATCCTCACGGGCGATTGTGGGATCTTGCGGTGCGCAAATTAGGCTTTGTGCTGCCCTTCATCGCAACAGTACGGTCGTAAAGTCCTTCGGGACTCTCTGAAATGTGCTACATAAATGTATTTCCTTTAATTTCTCCAGCTATGAGCAGACGACGATAACAGCTTTAGAAAAACACATTAATTAGTCATAAAGACCGTGGTCGAGTCAAGTTTCGGATCCGAGCCAGCCACGGATATTGACATTTGCTGACTGTGACATACCTGACATTCCAGGCAGTTGTGAAGTCTGGATTTAGCAGCAGTAGTGTACAAGTGAGATCAGTCAGTGCTGGAGAAGAGGGAGAGATTGTGGGGGGATGGGGGAGACGAGACAAAATGTATTAAGCTGTCATGTCTAACAGGCATTTACGATCCATTTTAACAAAAATAAACTATTTCCGTAAATCAAACTAGCAAAATTGTCAGGCTGCAAATATTCCAAACTAATTTTCTACAGTATAGGAGTTACAGAATGCTGTAAAGTCAAAGTCGTAGCACAGAATTCAGTGCTACTTACAAGATAAAATGCATTTACATTGCTGTGCAGGTTGACAATTGAAATAAGGATGCATATGGTGCAGGATAATTCACTTTAAAATAATTAAATATAGGTTTATACAGCAATCGGGCAGCACGGTGGCGCAGTGGTTAGCACAGCTGCCTCACGGCGCCAAGGACCCGGGTTCGATCCCGGCTCTGGGTCACTGTCCGTGTGGAGTTTGCACATTCTCCCTGTGTCTGCGTGGGTCTCACCCCCACAACCCAAAAGATGTGCAGGCTAGGTGGATTGGCCATATCTTTGTATTAAAACAGTAAAAAATATATACAAGGCAAAACGGTACAAACGCTAATTATGTGTTGGAGAAACAGGGCACCCTCCCCTCCCCCCATGTACGGGGAGGGGGGGGGGATACTCTGATTATTAATACCGTTCCCAACACATTTCTACAAAAAGACAAATGGTACGAGCACTAAACTTTGCGCTGGAGAGACCAAATACCCACGCCTCTGTACCAACAGAAGGGAAAGGAAGGGGGGGGGGGGGGAGAAGAGGGATGGTGGGGAGGGAGGGAGTCGGGGTGTGGGTGAAGGGGGGGGCCCAATAGGGCACGGCCTGAACTACCTACCGAGGCAGAAAAACAAAAGAGCCTTCAATTATGATGTGCCAGATTCCGGGAGCCCCCCAGAGGGAGTGAGCGGCGACACAGTGTCAGGCACGAGTGAGCCCGGCACCCCACTGCAGAGAACCTCATGTGCACCCTCCCCTCCCAACACTGGGCGGCTGACAGCCTTCGGACAGTCGTCCTCCGGGCCCGAATCCTCCACCGCACTGAATTGCCCCTTAATTGGAAAAAATGAATTGGGTACTCTAAATTTAAAAAAAAAAAAGTGCTTTATAAATGTAAGTTATTGCTGTAGCCCAGGTCACAGAGACACTGATTAAATCAAACGACAATGATCAGAAGCTAAATTGCAGATGTTCGGTGTCTTGGATCGGGCAAGAATTATTGTGAGTTCAGGTCATCAAGGGAGACAGTCTAATCTAAGAGAGTTCAGACAAAGGTCACAAAACTGTAGGGAGGATTGAAGAATCTTGGTCTTTTGGACGTTATGTGGTGACCCCAAGAGAGTTAAAATTATGATGAAAAAGCATAATCTAGCAAGCGACTTCAAACTAATCTGTCATTAGGACAGTGGATACTTTAAGTAAATATAGCACACATGTCAGGAAAGGCTTCTGATCAATGGAATGACCGCCCACGGTTCAGGGAGGGAAAGTAAATTGTTCAAGGAAGTGTGTTAAGCACAGAGGCAGAACTGAACCAGGGGTCTGTCGGGAAGGTAAGTTTTCCTCTTTAAAAACTTACCTTGAAGAGTGACATCACAGCAAAGCAGTGACCTGATTGGCTGGTAAGGAAAGTGCTCCAATTAGCAGAGGGCAGTAGAGCAGAGCTGCTGATTGGCTGTTGCGGGGAACATTTGCATCAGTGCATTGCGGTCACCATATCTTGAAGGTGGTTTGTGGAGGAGCTGTTGTCAAGTGACAGTTAAACCCAAAACACTTCTTCAGTGTTTCCCTCCCTACCTCCTCCTCTAACCAAAAAAAAAGACAATCACTGTAAGGATCCCAGCCGAGTAAAGATCAAGAGAGAGACCCGAGGGCAGGTAGAAGTAGAAATAAGTTGAACCGTGACGTCACAGCCTGCAGTGAAAGAGCACGAGGAGAGCGGCGGGGACTCGGTGAAAGAGCACGAGGAGAGCGGCGGGGACACAGTGAAAGAGCGCGAGAGCAGCAGGGACACAGGATAAAAGAGCGCGAGGAGAGCGGCGGGGACACAGGATAAAAGAGCGCGAGGAGAGCAGCGGGGACACAGGATAAAAGAGCGCGAGGAGAGCGGCGGACACAGCTGTCGGAGAAGCGGCCTTCAGATTTTCGGCGGGAGCAGTGGCCAGGAGTCTGTCGGGAAGGTAAGTTTTCCTCTTTAAAAACTTACCTTGAAGAGTGACATCACAGCAAAGCAGTGACCTGATTGGCTGGTAAGGAAAGTGCTCCAATTAGTAGTAGCTGGGAGAAATTTAACTCTTCGTGGGTTGGTAAGTATTGTGATTGGTAAGTAAAATCTTTATTCCTTTCACTTATTCATTATTTGATATTATATTTGTAGTCAGTTAAGGTAAAGTGTAAAAATGGCAGGAGATCCCAGACACGTGTTATGCTCCTCGTGCTCAATGTGGGAGTTCAAGCACGCGGCCGATGCCCGACTCCTTCATGTGCGGGAAGTGTGTCCAGCTGCAGCTCCTGTTAGACCGCATGATGGCTCTGGAGGTGCAGGTGGACTCACTTTGGAGCGATGCTGAGGAGGTCGTGGATAGCACGTTTAGTGAGTTGGTCACACCGCAGATTAGGATTGGTGAGGGAGACAGGGAATGGGTGACCAAAAGGCAGAGAAAGAGCAGGAAGGCAGTGCAGGTGTACCCTGCGGTCATCTCCCTCCAAAACAGGTATACCGTTTTGGATACTGTTGGGGGAGATGGCTCACCAGTAGTAGCCAGGCTCTTGGCACTGTGGCTGGCTCTGCTGCACAGAAGGGCGGGGAAAAGACTGGCAGGGCTATAGTCAAAGGGGATTCAATCGTAAGGGGAGTAGACAGGCGTTTCTGTGGTCGGAAACGAGATTCCAGAATGGTATGTTGCCTCCCGTGTGCACGGGTCAGAGATGTCTCAGATCGGCTGCAGGATATACTGAAGGGGGAGGGTGAACAGTCAGTTGTCGTGGTGCATATAGGCACCAACGATATAGGTAAAAAACAGGATGAGGTCCTACAATCCTACAAGGGGCTGCACGGTAGCATTGTGGATAGCACAATTGCTTCACAGCTCCAGGGTCCCTGGTTAGATTCCGGCTTGGGTCACTGTCTGTGCGGAGTCTGCACATCCTCCCCGTGTGTGCGTGGGTTTCCTCCGGGTGCTCCGGTTTCCTCCCACAGTCCAAAGATGTGCAGGTTAGGTGGATTGGCCATGATAAATTGCCCTTAGGATCCAAAATTGCCCTTAGTGTCGGGTGGGGTTACTGGGTTGTGGGGATAGGGTGGAGGTGTGGACTTGGGTAGGGTGCTCTTTCCAAGAGCCGGTGCAGACTTGATGGGCCAAATGGCCTCCTTCTGCACTGTAAATTCTATGAGATCAGAATTTAGGGAGTTAGGAGATAAGTTAAAAAGTAGGACCTCAAAGGTAGTAATCTCAGGATTGCTACCAGTGCCACGAGACAGTCAGAGTAGAAATTCAAGAATAATCAGAATGAATACGTGGCTTGAGAGATGGTGCAGGAGGGAGGGGGTTCAGATCGTTGGGACATTGGAACCGGTTCTGGGGGCGGTGGGACCATTACAAATCGGTTGAGTACATTAGGATTGTTTTCATTGGAAAGACGGAGATTGAGGGGGGACCAGATTGAGGTCTACAAAATTATAAGAGGTATGGACAGGGTGGATAGCAACAAGCTTTTTCCAAGAGTGGGGGTGTCAATTACAAGGGGTCACGATTTCAAGGTGAGAGGGGGAAAGTTTAAGGGAGATGTGCGTTGAAAGATTTTTACGTAGAGGGTGGTGGGTGCCTGGAACGCTTTGCCAGCGGAGGTGGTAGAGGCGGGCACGATAGCATCATTCAAGATGCATCTAGACAGATATATGAACGGGCGGGGAACAGAGGGAAGTAGATCCTTGGAAAATAGAAGACAGGTTTTGATAAAGGATCTGGATCGGCGCAGGCTGGGAGGGCCGAAGGGCCTGTTCCTGTGCTGTAATTTTCTTTGAGGAGCTATCTTCTTTCAGATTTGATGCTTTGCTTTTGAAAAATATCACTGTGAATCTGGGGAAGGGCACCGACAAATTTGTCCAATTATCAACAGTGTCACAGCGAAGACTTAATTCTAATTAACGGGTCATCAGCCTGAACCATTAAAGTCTGTTTCTCTCGCCACAAAGTATTTTCGACATTTTCTGCTTTTATTTTAAAACTCCGCAGTACTTTTTTTTCAAAATTAAGGGGCAATTTAGCGCGGCCAATCCACGTATCCTGCACAATCTTTGGGTTGTGGGGGGGGCGAGACCCACACAGACAAGGGGAGGGAATATGTCAACTCCACACGGACAGAGACCCCGGGGCCGGGATCGAACCTGGGACCTCGGCACCGTGAGGCAGCAACACGCCGTCTCACAGCACCTACCCTTTGTGCTGATTCTAAACTGCACAAAATAAGCAAGAAATCGGAATACAAATATTGTATAAACCCAATCTACTGGTGTATAAAATGTACCCAACTTTTCCCCTGTTATATTTTTTATTTCAATATTATTATAGCACAGATTCCACGTAACTACCTTGGACTATTGCTTGCTACCGCTGAGTACTTCAAGCTTAAGTGGCTTTATTAGACATACAGGAACAGGAGGCAAGGATCAACACCAGAAATTGACCTCAAGGGCACAGCTCGGATGCTGAAGAATGGACGTCGGTAGAATGTTATATAGGGGGGTCTGTCAAGGGTGGTGGCCCTTAAGAAAAAAATAATTTGCATTCATATCCTCAGTAGGTCCCAAAGAGCAGAAGTAATTTTGAAATGTCAACTCATATCAGAAACATGGCAGCTAATTTATGCATAGCAAAGATCCCAGAAACAACAATTAGGTAATGACCAGACAATATTCTTTTTTTCTTCAATCAAAAACGCAATGACGTGTTGACCCAGGACACGAGGCAGTTGCTCATCGTCAAATAAGTGCAATGGGAGCTTTTACATCCACCCGAGAGGGCAGACATGGCCTTAGCCAAAAGACGGCACCTCCAGCAGTGCAGCACTCCAGTCAGTACAGTGGGTGTGTCAGCTTGGTTCTGTGCTCGGGTCTCTGTGCGAGTGCGACCTGGACCCAGAGCTGACAGTGCTACCTACTGAGTCACCTTAAAGCAGAAAGAGATAAGACCATAAGACATAGGAGCAGAATTAGGCCACTCGGACCATCGAGTCTGCTCCGCCATTCAATCACGGCTGATATTTTCTCATCCCCATTCTCCTGCCTTCTCCCCATAACCCCTGAAACAGGTAGGTAGGTAGGTAGAGGAGCGATGAAAGAAAAACAGGGCTAGGGAGCACTTGACGTCACCATAATCCTCCATTGCCTGCAGCCTGGATAAGTGCTTGCCCTTTAATAAAACGGAGTGGCCAGAAGACCAATAAAAGAAGCATTCAGCAAAATTACAAGCTCGAGGCAGCACGGTGGCGCAGTGGGTCAGCTCTGCTGCCTCACGGCGCCGAGGTCCCAGGTTCGATCCCGGCTCTGGGTCACTGTCCGTGTGGAGTTTGCACATTCTCCCCGTGTTTGCGTGGGTTTCTCCCCCACAACCCAAAGATGTGCAGGGTAGGTGGATTGGCCAGGCTAAATTGCCCCTTAATTGGAAAAAATGAACTGGGTACTCTAAATTTATTTTTAATTTAAAAAAAAAACACTACAAACTGGAGAATTTAGCACAAACAAAATTTGCATATTGCAAATGGATTCCTAAGTAGGTCAGATAAAATCACAGATACTGGAGAGCGAACACAAAAACATGGGTGACTGTGGATCGGGTACATGAAGATATCATGGCATGGTTTACTTCTTTCACAATGTCCATTATTAAAAATAACAGGACAAGGCAATCGTTTTGGAAAGTATTCTGTAAAATTGCCGGGCTTTGACCTACAGGCCAAGAGGAAAATCACACTGCATTGTGTTTCCACTAGATTACAAAATCTGCTCCTTAAAAAGCCACACCACTTGATTAACTCAATGCATGTGCCAATTCTGTCCGCACATAGATAGTAACTTGAAAGCTGGTGAAAAGCAGCAATGTAGTGACTGGGTTACTCAGGACAGGGATGATCCATAAAAACGGACAAGAGTTCAGACTGGGCGTACAATTTAGTCCATGAATTTCCCCAGCTTGCAACAGCTGAGTGACACCTACAAGTGTTGACAGGTCCTGAACGTCATTGGCACCAAATAAAAGTTAACAGATACCAGGCCCATTGGGGAATGAACAAAATTTTGAGTTCTATCAAAACTTCCATTCACTGGATTCTTTTCCAGTGAAAGAGCAAACTTTTCCATCGGTGAGCTGACCTCTGACCTAACGTCCGGAATAGTTTCTGGAAATAATGGACGTGGTCAAACCAATTGTGGGTGTGCTTTGTATAATTATTCGAATGTGTTTGAGATGTCACATGGGGATTTATTGCTGGTACATAACACCAAGGTACCACATGGAGAGAATCATAGAATTTACAGTGCAGAAGGAGGCCATTCGGCCCATCGAGTCTGCACCGGCCCTTGGAAAGAGCATCCACTTAAGCCCACACCTCCACCCTATCCCCATAACCCAATAACCCCCCCTAACCTTTTTGGACACTGAGGACAATTTATCATGGCCAATCCACCTAACCTGCACATCTTTGGACTGTGGGAGGAAACCGGAGCGCCCGGAGGAAACCCGCGCAGACACGGGGAGAACGTGCTGACTCCGCACAGACAGTGACCCAAGCCTGGAATCGAACCTGAGACCCTGAAGCAACTGTGCTAACCACTGTGCTACCGTGCTGCCCCCGATAGGGTCAGCATAGGGACAGCAAGGTTTGGGAAATCTGAAGTAATGCAGAAAAGGAAAGGCACAGGAATTGCCCGATCTCGCAGACAGCCTGAATAATAAATGACCTTTTCCGTGTCAGTAAAGCGCAATTCAAACCTTTTGGCAAACAGAGAGGGAGCGGGCATCTACACAGTGTTGCGCTCACAGCTAGATATCTCTGGACAATCCCTCGCATGTCTACATATCTGTGCATCCCCCACTAACCTGCACCCGCTGACCAGCATTGGATCCCGGTCCAACAACCCCTCAATTTGAAGAATTTGCATCCTCCTTTTCAAATCCCTCCATACCTCTGTAATCACCTCCAGTCCTACAACCCTCTTGAGATCTCCACACTCCTCCAATTCTGACCTCTGTAAAAAAAAGAACCGCTCCACCTCTGTGCTTATAGATACGAAGGCCCGAGCCCTGAAATTCATTCCGTAAACGTTTCCATTCTGCTTTAAACTCTGCTTCTTTGACTATGCTATTCCTCACCTCTCGAGGTGGCTGGGTGTCAAAGTTTTGTTTGACAGCACTCCTGCGTGAAGTGCTTTGGGTCATTTTACCAAGGGTTTTCAAAGGCGCTATACAAATACAAGTTGTTGTTAACCTGCCCGACCCAAAAATTAGACACTGTTACTTAAAAAAAAGTGTCTGTCCCTCATTCATCAGAAGTCTAACCGAAGAGTAAAACACCAGCCACTTACCATCTCTGTCTAACCACAGCTTCCTTTGCCTGTAGAGGACGAGTTTGCTATGGACACTGGGAAGGAGTAGCTTCACACACCAGCTTTCTATCCCCAGCTTGTTTTCCAGTAGAACGATGGGACTCCGATTGTATCTGGCTTCAAGACACGGAATTAGTCCAATTTCATTGCTGCCAAAACAGTATGCAGGAGAAAATAAATCACCCCAAGTTCACGCAGCGGGGGAAACGCACAGATAAAATGGTTACTTTTACAGGTAAATATTATTGGATTTAATCATAAAGTTCCTTTTACTCTTTTGCACATCCAGGTCAAGAAGCAGAGGACAGCAATTTAAAACGTGATTGGGAAACGAAGCAATGGCAACAAGAGGGAAAATGGCAGCGCACAGGTGGCTAGGAGCCGGAAGGCAGTGCCCGAGACCACGGTGGTGGCGCGGGTTCAAAGGGGCATTCGGCAGCGGATTTGCTGGGCTACGGGCAAAGGGCTGGGCAGCCGAACTAGAATCACAGGGCTGGATTCTTCCGCCCTGCCCGCCGCAAGATCGCCACGGGCGAGACGCGGACAATGGAAAAGTCCATTGACCTCAGGCGGGATTCTCCGGTCGCCGGGCGAGGGCGCCCATCCGCCAAAAGGGCCAACACCCGCTCCTCCTCCTAGAGAGCCAGCAGCAGCTCGGTGGGGGGGGGGGCTCCCCTTTCCGTGCCGGCAACCAATCCGGTATTTGTACCCGTTGCGAATCGAGGCAACGCCCCCAACATGAAAAGGGGGCATACTGTGCCCACCGCGAAACCAATTGGCAGGCGGCAGGGTCACCCGCGGAGGCCACAGCAGCAGCCGGGGCAGGTACCCACAAGCGAGGGGGCTTTTCAGTGCGAATCACAGGACACCCTACACATCCTACCTGCTTTCTTTTTAAAAATAAATAAATACAGAGGGGACCTCAGAGCGGGAGGGAGCAGCAGCGTGACATGGCACGGCACAGCACGGGCTGAACCCACTGGGTGATCCCACCCAGTCAAGTGGTCCAGGCCACACAAGCAGGCAGCGAATGGCATTGTGCGTGTGAACAGTGTAAAATGAAGGCGTTCTCAGCACAGCACAGCTGCCTGCAGCATTTTAACAGCAATGGTTTCTACGCAATCTGTTTGAAGTGGTGATTCACAGATGGGGAATTGTTCAGTCAAACCACCCTCCCTCTCCCCCTACGCCAAACCACCCCCCTCCCCCTACCCAAATCCTCTCCCCCTCCTCCACCAAATCCTCCCTCTCTCCCTACACCAAACCCTCCCTCTCCCCCTACACCAAACCCTCCCTCTCCCCCTACACCAAACCCTCCCTCTCCCCCTACACCAAACCCTCCCTCTCCCCCTACACCAAACCCTCCCTCTCCCCCTACACCAAACCCCCCCCCCCACCAAATCCTCCCTCTCTCCCTACACCAAACCCTCCCTCTCCCCCTACACTAAATCCTCCCTCTCCCCCTACACCAAACCCTGCCTTCACCAAACCCTCCGTCTCCCCTACACCAAATCCTCTCCCCCTCCCCCACCAAATCCTCCCTCTCTCCCTACACCAAACCCTCCCTCTCCCCCTACGCCAAACCCTCCCCCTCCCCCTACCCAAATCCTCTCCCCCACGAAATCCTCCCTCTCTCCCTACACCAAACCCTCCCTCTCCCCCTACGCCAAACCCTCCCTCTCCCCCTACGCCAAATCCTCCCTCTCCCCCTACACCAAACCCTCCCTCCCCCTCCCCCACCAAACCCTCCCTCTCCCCCTACACCAAACCCTCCCTCTCCCCTACACCAAACCCTCCCTCTCCCCCTACACCAAACCCTCCCTCCCCCTCCCCCACCAAACCCTCCCTCTCCCCCTACACCAAACCCTCCCTCTCCCCTACACCAAACCCTCCCCCTCCCCTACACCAAACCCTCCCTCTCCCCCTACACCAAACCCTCCCCCCCCACCAAATCCTCCCTCTCTCCCTACACCAAACCCTCCCTCTCCCCCTACACTAAATCCTCCCTCTCCCCCTACACCAAACCCTGCCTTCACCAAACCCTCCGTCTCCCCTACACCAAATCCTCTCCCCCTCCCCCACCAAATCCTCCCTCTCTCCCTCCACCAAACCCTCCCTCTCCCCCTACACCAAACCCTCCCTCTCCCCCTACACCAAACCCTCCCTCTCCCCCTACACCAAACCCTCCCTCTCCCCCTACGCCAAACCCTCTCCCTCCCCACCAAATCCTCCCTCTCTACCTACACCAAACCCTCCCTCTCCCCCTACACCAAACCTTCCCTCTCCCTCTACACCAAACCCTCCCTCTCCCCCTACACCAAACCCTCCCTCCCCCCCCCTCCCCCACCAAACCCTCCCTCTCCCCCTACACCAAACCCTCCCTCTCCCCCTACACCAAACCCTCCCCCCTCCCCCACCAAATCCTCCCTCTCTCCCTACACCAAACCCTCCCTCTCCCCCTACACTAAATCCTCCCTCTCCCCTACACCAAACCCTGCCTTCACCAAACCCTCCGTCTCCCCTACACCAAATCCTCTCCCCCTCCCCCACCAAATCCTCCCTCTCTCCCTACACCAAACCCTCCCTCTCCCCGACAACAGACCCTCCCTCTCCCCCCTACACCAAACCCTCCTTCTCCCCCGACACCAAACCCTCCCTCTACCCCTACACCAAACCCTCCCTCTCCCCTACACCAAACCCTCCCCCTCCTCTACACCAAATCCTCTCCCCCTCCCCCACCAAATCCTCCCTCTCTCCCAACACCAAACCCTCCCTCTCCCCCTACACCAAACCCTCCCTCTCCCCCTACACCAAACCCTCCCTCTCCCCCTACACCAAACCCTCCTTCTCCCCTGCACCAAACCCTCCCTCTCCCCCTGCACCAAACCTTCCCCCTCCCCCTACACCAAACTCTCTCCCCCTACACCAAACCCTCCCTCTCCCCTACACCAAACCCTCCCTCTCCCCCACCAAACCCTCCCTCTCCCCCTACACCAAACCCTCCCTCTCCACCCTACACCAAACCCTCCCTCTCCCCCTGCACCAAACCCTCCCTCTCCCCCTGCACCAAACCCACCCTCTCCCCCTGCACCAAACCTTCCCCCTCCCCCTACACCAAACCCTCTCCCCCGACACCAAACCCTCCCCCTCCCACTGCACCAATCCCTCCCTCCCCCCAACACCAAACCCTCTCCCCCAACACCAAACCCTCCCTCTCCCCCTGCACCAATCCCTCCCTCCCCCCCTACACCAAACCCTCCCTCTCCCTCTGCACCAATTCCTCCCCCCTGCACCAAACCCTCCCTCTCCCGCTGCACCAAACCCTCTCCCCCTGCACCAACCCCCCCTGCACCAAACCCTCTCCCCTACACCAAACCCTCCCTCTCCCCCTACACCAAACCCTCCCTCTCCCCCGACACCAAACCCTCCCTCTCCCCCGACACCAAACCCTCCCTCTCCCCCGACACCAAACCCTCCCTCTCCCCTACACCAAACCCTCCCTCTCCCCCTACACCAAACCCTCCCTCTCCCCTACACCAAACCCCCTCTCCCTCTACACCAAACCCTCTCCCCCTGCACCAAACCCTCCCTCTCCCCTACACCAAACCCTCCCTCTCCCCTACACCAAACCCTCCCTCACCCCTACACCAAACCCTCCCTCTCCCCTACACCAAACCCTCCCTCTCCCCCTACACCAAACCCTCCCTCTCCCCTACACCAAACCCTCCCTCTCCCCTACACCAAACCCTCTCCCTCCCTCTACACCAAACCCTCTCCCCCTACACCAAACCCTCCCTCTCCCTACACACCAAACCCTCCCTCTCCCCCTACACCAAACCCTCTCCCCCTGCACCAAACCCTCCCTCTCCCCCTACACCAAACCCTCTCCCCTGCACCAAACCCTCTCCCCCTGCACCAGACCCTCCCTCTCCCCCTACACCAAACCCTCCCTCTCCCCCTACACCAAACCCTCCCTCTCCCCCTACACCAAACCCTCCCTCTCCCCCTACACCAAACCCTCCCTCTCCCCCTACACCAAACCCTTCCTCTCCTCCTACACCAAACCCTCTCCCCCGACACCAAACCCTCCCTATCCCCCTACACCAAACCCTCTCCCTCCTTCTACACCAAACCCTCCCTCTCTCTACACCAAACCCTCCCTCTCCCACGACACCAAACCCTCCCTCTCCCCCGACACCAAACCCTCCCTCTCCCCCGACACCAAACCCTCCCTCTCCCCCTGCAGCAAACCCTCCCTCTCCCCCTGCAGCAAACCCTCCCTCTCCCCCTGCAGCAAACCCTCCCTCTCCCCCTGCAGCAAACCCTCCCTCTCCCCCTGCAGCAAACCCTCTCCCCCTGCACCAAACCTTCCCTCTCCCCCTGCACCAAACGCTCTCCCTCCCTCTACACTAAACCCTCTCCCTCCCTCTACACCAAACCCTCTCCCTCCCTCTACACCAAACCCTCCCTCTCCCCCTGCACCAAACCCTCTCCCCCTGCACCAAACCCTCTCCCCCTACACCAAACCCTCCCTCTCCCCCTACACCAAACCCTCCCTCTCCCCCTACACCAAACCCTTCCTCTCCTCCTACACCAAACCCTCTCCCCCGACACCAAACCCTCCCTATCCCCCTACACCAAACCCTCTCCCTCCCTCTACACCAAACCCTCCCTCTCTCTACACCAAACCCTCCCTCTCCCACGACACCAAACCCTCCCTCTCCCACGACACCAAACCCTCCCTCTCCCCCGACACCAAACCCTCCCTCTCCCCCGACACCAAACCCTCCCTCTCCCCCGACACCAAACCCTCCCTCTCCCCCTGCAGCATACCCTCTCCCCCTGCACCAAACCTTCCCTCTCCCCCTGCACCAAACGCTCTCCCTCCCTCTACACCAAACCCTCTCCCTCCCTCTACACCAAACCCTCCCTCTCCCCCTGCACCAAACCCTCTCCCCCTGCACCAAACCCTCTCCCCAACACCAAACCCTCTCCCTCCACACCAAACCCTCCCCCTGCCCCAAACCCTCCCTCTCCCCCGACACCAAACCGTCCCCCTCCCCCAAACCCTCTCCCTCCCCCAAACCCTCTCCCTCCCCCAAACCCTCTCCCCCTACACCAAACCCTCCCTCTCCCAAACCCTCTCCCCCTACACCAAACCCTCCCTCTCCCCCTCCACCTCTCTTTCTCTCTCTCGCTCCCCTTCTCTTTCTCTCTCTCCCTCCCCTTCTCTTTCTCTCTCTCCCTCCCCTTCTCTTTCCCTCTCTCCCTCCCCTTCTCTTTCTCTCTCTCCCTCCCCTTCTCTTTCTCTCTCTCTCCCTCCCCTTCTCCATCTCCTCTCCCTACACCAAACCCTCCTCCTGCCTCCTTGTCCTCCTCTCCCTCTCTCTTCTTCCCTCCTCTCCCTCTTCCCCCTCTCCTCTCTCCCTCTTCCCCCTCTCCTCTCTCCCTCTTCCCCCTCTCCTCTCTCCCACCTCCCCCTCTCCTCTCTCCCACCTCCCCCTCTCCTCTCTCCCACCTCCCCCTCTCCTCTCTCCCACCTCCCCCTCTCCTCTCTCCCACCTCCCCCGCTCCTCTCTCCCACCTCCCCCGCTCCTCTCTCCCACCCCCCACCCTCTTTCCCCCTCTCCTCTCTCCCACCCCCCACCCTCTTTCCCCCTCTCCTCTCTCCCACCCCCCACCCTCTTTCCCCCTCTCCTCTCTCCCACCCCCCACCCTCTTTCCCCCTCTCCCACCCTCTTTCCCCCTCTCCCACCCTCTTTCCCCCCTCTTACCCTCTCCCCCCCTCTCTCCCCCCCCTCTCCCCCCCTCTTTCCCCCCTCTCCCACCCTCTTTCCCCCCTCTCCCACCCTCTTTCCCCCCTCTCCCACCCTCTTTCCCCCCTCTCCCACCCTCTTTCCCCCCTCTTTCCCCCCTCTCCCACCCTCTTTCCCCCCTCTCCCACCCTCTTTCCCCCCTCTCCCACCCTCTTTCCCCCCTCTCCCACCCGCTTTCCCCCCTCTCCCACCCTCTTTCCCCCCTCTCCCACCCTCTTTCCCCCCTCTCCCACCCTCTTTCCCCCCTCTCCCACCCTCTTTCCCCCCTCTCTCCCCCCTCTCCCACCCTCTTTCCCCCCTCTCCCACCCTCTTTCCCCCCTCTCCCACCCTCTTTCCCCCCTCTCCCACCCTCTTTCCCCCCTCTCCCACCCTCTTTCCCCCCTCTCCCACCCTCTTTCCCCCCTCTCCCACCCTCTTTCCCCCCTCTCCCACCCTCTTTCCCCCCTCTCCCACCCTCTTTCCCCCCTCTCCCACCCTCTTTCCCCCCTCTCCCACCCTCTTTCCCCCCTCTCCCACCCCCTCTCCCCTATCCTCTCTCTCCCTCTTTCCCCCCTCATTCTCCCTCTCTCCGTCTTTCCCCCCTCTCTTCTCCCTCTCTCCGTCTTTCCCCTCTCCCCTCTCTCCCTCTCTCCCCCTCTTTACCTCTGTTTAAAGTCCCCCTTCTCCCTCTCCCCCTCTCTTCTCCCTCCCCCTCCCTGTTTAAAGCCCCCCCCTCTCTCTCTCTCTCCCCCCTCTCTCTCTCTCTCCCCCTCTCTCTCTCTCTCTCCCCCCCTCTCTCTCTCTCTCCCCCTCTCTCTCTCTCTCTCCCCCCCCCTCTCCCCCCCCCTCTCTCCCCCCCCCCTCTCCCCCCCCTCTCTTCTCCCTCTCTCCGTCTTTCCCCTCTCCCCTCTCTCCCTCTCTCCCCCTCTTTACCTCTGTTTAAAGTCCCCCTTCTCCCTCTCCCCCTCTCTTCTCCCTCCCCCTCCCCGTTTAAAGCCCCCCTCTCCCTCCCTCCCTGTTTAAAGCCCCCCTCTCTCTCTCTCCCTCTCTCTCTCCCCCCCTCTCTTCTCCCTCCCCTCCCTGTTTAAAGCCCCCCTCTCCCTCTCTCCTCTCCGTACAGCAAGCCCCCTCTCTCTGTGTAAGCCGCCTCCCTCTCTCACTCTGTTTAACTCCCTCTCTCTCAGACAGGGGGGTTTAGGAGCTCCGCTATTGTCTGCGCTGTGCTGGGCTGGCTGCCCCGGGCGGTGTCCCCTCCCCGGCGGGACCTGGGCGCCGCTCCCGCCGCCTCCCCGCTCACATATTGGGGTTCCTCCTGAAGGCGGTGGCGATGTCTTTGACAACCCTCTGAACCAAAACGTCCACCTCCTCTTCCGATTCTGCCATCTTCCTCATTCAACTGGCCGCCCGCCCCACCAACACTTCCGGGGCAAGACTAGTGTGAGAGACTCTCACTGATACACTCACACACACTGACACACTCACACACACTGATACTGACACACACTGATACACTCACACACACTGATACTGACACACTCACACACACTGATACACTCACACACACTGATACTGACACACACTGATACACTCACACACACTGATACTGACACACTCACACACACTGATACACTCACACACACTGATACTGACACACTCACACACACTGATACTGACACACACACTGATACTGACACACTCACACTGATACACTCACACACACTGATACACACACACACACTGATACTGACACACTCACACACACTGATACACTCACACACACTCACACTGATACACTCACACACACTGATACACACACACACACTGATACTGACACACTCACACACACTGATACACTCACACACACTGATACACTCACACACACTGATACTGACACACACACTGATACTGACACACTCACACTGATACACTCACACACACTGATACTGACACACTCACACACACTGATACTGACACACACACTGATACTGACACACTCACACACACTGATACTGACACACACACTGATACTGACACACTCACACACACTGATACTGACACACACACTGACACACTCACACACACTGATACTGACACACACACTGACACACTCACACTGATACACTCACACACACTGATACTGACACACTCACACACACTGATACACTCACACACACTGATACACTCACACACACTGATACTGACACACTCACACTGATACACTCACACTGATACACTCACACACACTGATACACTCACACACACTGATACTGACACACTCACACTGATACACTCACACTGACACACTCACACACACTGATACACTCACACACACTGATACTGACACACACACTGATACTGACACACTCACACTGATACTGACACACTCACTGATACACTCACACTGATACACTCACACTGATACACTCACACACACTGATACTGACACACTCACACTGATACACTCACACTGACACACTCACACACACTGATACACTCACACACACTGATACTGACACACACACTGATACTGACACACTCACACTGATACTGACACACTCACTGATACACTCACACTGATACACTCACACACACTGATACTGACACACACACTGACACACTCACACTGATACACTCACACACACTGATACTGACACACTCACACACACTGATACACTCACACACACTGATACACTCACACACACTGATACTGACACACTCACACTGATACACTCACACTGATACACTCACACACACTGATACACTCACACACACTGATACTGACACACTCACACTGATACACTCACACTGACACACTCACACACACTGATACACTCACACACACTGATACTGACACACACACTGATACTGACACACTCACACTGATACTGACACACTCACACACACTGATACTGACACACACACTGACACACTCACACACACTGATACTGACACACACACTGACACACTCACACTGATACACTCACACACACTGATACTGACACACTCACACACACTGATACACTCACACACACTGATACACTCACACACACTGATACTGACACACTCACACTGATACACTCACACTGATACACTCACACACACTGATACACTCACACACACTGATACTGACACACTCACACTGATACACTCACACTGACACACTCACACACACTGATACACTCACACACACTGATACTGACACACACACTGATACTGACACACTCACACTGATACTGACACACTCACTGATACACTCACACTGATACACTCACACTGATACACTCACACACACTGATACTGACACACTCACACTGATACACTCACACTGACACACTCACACACACTGATACACTCACACACACTGATACTGACACACACACTGATACTGACACACTCACACTGATACTGACACACTCACTGATACACTCACACTGATACACTCACACACACTGATACTGACACACACACTGACACACTCACACTGATACACTCACACACACTGATACTGACACACTCACACACACTGATACACTCACACACACTGATACACTCACACACACTGATACTGACACACTCACACTGATACACTCACACTGATACACTCACACACACTGATACACTCACACACACTGATACTGACACACTCACACTGATACACTCACACTGACACACTCACACACACTGATACACTCACACACACTGATACTGACACACACACTGATACTGACACACTCACACTGATACTGACACACTCACACTGATACACTCACACACACTGATACTGACACACTCACACACTGACACACTCACACACACTGATACACTCACTGATACACTCACACACACTGATACTGACACACACACTGATACACTCACTGATACACTCACACACACTGATACTGACACACACTGATACACTCACTGATACACTCACACACACTGATACACTCACACACACTGATACTGACACACTCACACTGATACTGACACACTCACACTGATACACTCACACACACTGATACTGACACACTCACACACTGACACACTCACACACACTGATACACTCACACACACTGATACTGACACACACACTGATACACTCACACACACTGATACACTCACACACACTGATACTGACACACACACACACTGATACACTCACTGATACACTCACACACACTGATACTGACACACACACTGATACACCCACTGATACACTCACACACACTGATACTGACACACACTGATACACTCACTGATACACTCACACACACTGATACTGACACACACACACTGATACACTCACCGATACACTCACACACACTGATACTGACACACACTGATACACTCACTGATACACTCACACACACTGATACAGACACACACACTGATACACTCACTGATACACTCACACACACTGATACTGACACACACACACACTGATACACTCACTGATACATACACACACTGATACTGACACACACACACACTGATACACTCACTGATACACTCACACACACTGATACTGACACACACACTGATACACTCACTGATACACTCACACACACTGACACACACACTGATACACTCACACACACTGACACACACACTGATACACTCACACACACTGATACTGACACACACTGATACACTCACTGATACACTCACACACACTGATACAGACACACACACTGATACACTCACTGATACACTCACACACACTGATACTGACACACACACACACTGATACACTCACTGATACATACACACACTGATACTGACACACACACACACTGATACACTCACTGATCCACTCACACACACTGATACTGACACACACACTGATACACTCACTGATACACTCACACACACTGACACACACACTGATACACTCACACACACTGACACACACACTGATACACTCACACACACTGATACTGACACACACTGATACACTCACTGATACACTCACACACACTGATACAGACACACACACTGATACACTCACTGATACACTCACACACACTGATACTGACACACACACACACTGATACACTCACTGATACACACAGACACTGATACTGACACACACACACACTGATACACTCACTGATACACTCACACACACTGATACTGACACACACACTGATACACTCACTGATACACTCACACACACTGACACACACACTGATACACTCACACACACTGACACACACACTGATACACACACACTGATACTGACACACACTGATACACTCACTGATACACTCACACACACTGATACAGACACACACACTGATACACTCACTGATACACACACACACTGATACTGACACACACACACACTGATACACTCACTGATACACTCACACACACTGATACTGACACACACACTGATACACTCACTGATACACTCACACACACTGACACACACACTGATACACTCACACACACTGACACACACACTGACACACTCACACACTGATACACACACACACACACTGATACACACACACACTGATACACACACTGATACACTCACACACACTGATACTGACACACTCACACTGATACACTCACACACACTGATACACTCACACACACTGATACTGACACACACACACACTGATACACTCACACACACTGATACACACACACTGATACACTCACTGATACACTCACACACACTGATACTGACACACACACTGATACTCACTGATACACTCACACACACTGATACTGACACACACACACACTGATACACTCACTGATACACTCACACACACTGATACTGACACACACACACACTGATACACTCACTGATACACTCACACACACTGATACTGACACACACACTGATACACTCACTGATACACTCACACACACTGATACTGACACACACACACTGATACACTCACTGATACACTCACACACACTGATACTGACACACACACTGATACACTCACTGATACACTCACACACACTGATACTGACACACACACTGATACACTCACTGATACACTCACACACACTGATACTGACACACACACACTGATACATTCACTGATACACTTACACACACTGATACACCCACACACACTGATACACTTAACACACTGATACACTCACTGATACACTCACACACACTGATACTGACACACACACTGATACACTCACTGATACACTCACACACACTGATACTGACACACACACACACACTGATACACTCACTGATACGCTTACACACACATACACTCACACACAGATACAGTTACACACACTGATACACTCACTCACTGATAGACTCACACACTGATACACACACACTGATACTGACACACACTGATACACTCACACTGATACTGACACACACACTGATACACTCACACTGATACTGACACACACACTGATACACTCACACTGATACACACACACTGATACTGACACTCACACTGATACTCTCACACTGATACACTCACACTGAAACACACACTAATACTGACACACACACTGATACACTCACACTGATACACACACACTGATACTGACACTCATACTGATACTGATACACTCACACTGATACACTCACACTGATACACACACTGATACTGACACACACACTGATACACTCACACACTGATACTGACACACACTGATACACTCACACTGATACACACACTGATACACACAGTTACACTCACTGATACACACACACTAATACACACACACAGATACACTCACACTGATACACACTGATACACTCACACACTGATACACTCAAACGTATACACTCACACTGATGCACTCACTCACTGATACACACACTGATACACTCACACAGTGATACACACACTGATACACTCACACTGATACACTCACACTGATACTGACACACACTGATACACTCACACTGATACTGACACACACACTGATACACTCACACTGATACACATACTGATACTGACACACACACTGATACACACACACTGATACACTCACACTGATACACACACTGATACTGACACACACACTGATACTGACACACACACTGATACACTCACACTGATACTGACACACACACTGATACACTCACACTGATACACACACACTGATACTGACACTCACACTGATACTGATACATCCACACTGATACACACACACTGATACTGAGACTCACTGATACACACACTGATACTGACACACACATTGATACACTCACACTGATACACACACTGATACTGACACACACACTGATACACTCACACACTGATACACACACTGATACTGACACACACTGATACACTCACACTGATACACACACACTGATACTGACACTCACACTGATACTGATACACTCACACTGATACACTCACACTGATACACACACACTGATACTGACACTCACACACACACTGATACACTCACACTGATACACACACTGATACACACAGTTACACTCACTGATACACACACACTGATACACACAGGTACACTCACACTGATACACACACTGATACACACTGATACACTCACACACTGATACACTCAAACTGATACACTCACACACTGATGCACTCACTCACTGATACACACACTGATACACTCACACAGTGATACACACACTGATACACTCACACTGATACACTCACACTGATACTGACACACACTGATACACTCACACTGATACTGACACACACACTGATAAACTCACACTGATACACTCACACTGATACACACACTGATACTGACACACACACTGATACACACACTGATACTGACACACACTGATACACTCACACTGATACTGACACACTGATACACTCACACTGATACACACACTGATACTGACACACACACTGATACACTCACACACTGATACACACACTGATACTGACACACACTGATACACTCACACTGATACACACACTGATACCCACACACTGATACTGACACACACAGATACACTCACACTGATACATACACACTGATACACTCACACTGATACACACAGTTACACTCACTGATACACACACTGATACACACACACAGATACACTCACACTGATACACACACACTGATACACTCACTCACTGATACACACACTGATACACTCACACAGTGATACACACACTGATACACTCACACTGATACACTCACACACTGATACACACACACTGATACACTCAAATACACACATACGCACTCACATACACACAGATACACTCACATACACACATACACACAGATACACTCACATACACACAGATACACTCACATACACACATACACTCATACACACAGATACACTCACATACACACAGATACACTCACATACACACAGATACACTCATACACACAGATACACTCACATACACACAGATACACTCACATACACACAGATACACTCACACAGATACACTCACATACACACAGATACACTCACATACACACTGATACACTCACACTGATACACACAGTTACACTCACTGATACACACACACTGATACACACACACAGAGACCCACACTGATACTGACACTAACACTGATACACACACTGATACTGACAGACACACTGATACACTCACACACTGATACTGACACTCACACTTATACACACACTGATGCTGATGCACACACTGATACACACACTGATACACTCACACACACTGATACGCTCACACTGATACGCTCACACACTGATACATACACTGATCCACTCACACGCTGATACACACACACTGATACACTCACACACTGATACTGACACACACACAGATACACTTACACTGATGAACTCACACTGATACACTCACATACTGATACAAACTCACTGATACATACACACTGATACACTCACATGATACACACACTGATACACACACTGGTACTCTCACTGATACACACACACTGATACACACACACAGATGCACTCACACTGATACACTCACACACTGATACACACACACTGATACACATACACTGATACACTCACACACTGATACACTCACACTGATACAGTCACTCACTGATACACACACACTGATACACTCACACACTGATACACTCACTGATACACACACGCTGATACACTCACGCACTGATACTGACACACACACTGATACACTCACACTGATACTGATACACTCACACTGATACACTCACACTGATACACACACACTGATACTGACACTCACTGATACACACACTGATACTGACACACACATTGATACACTCACACTGATACACACACTGATACTGACACACACACTGATACACTCACACACTGATACACACACTGATACTGACACACACACTGATACACTCACACTGATACACACACTGATACTGACACACACACTGATACACACACTGATACTGACACACACACGGATACACTCACACTGATACTGACACACACACTGATACACTCACACTGATACACACACACTGATACTGACACTCACACTGATACTGATACATCCACACTGATACACACACTGATACTGACACTCACTGATACACACAGTGATACTGACACACACATTGATACACTCACACTGATACACACACTGATACTGACACACACACTGATACACTCACACACTGATACACACACTGATACTGACACACACTGATACACTCACAATGATACACACACTGATACACACACACTGATACTGACACACACAGATACACTCACACTGATACAGACACACTGATACACTCACACTGATACACACAGTTACACTCACTGATACACACACTGATACACACACAGAGATACACTCACACTGCTACACCCACTCATACACACACACTGATACACTCACACACTGATACACTCAAACTGATACACTCACACACTGATACACTCACTCACTGATACACACACTGATACACTCACACTGATACACTCACACAGTGATATACACACTGATACACTCACACTGATACACTCACACACTGATACACACACACTGATACACTCAAATACACACATACGCACTCACATACACACAGATACACTCACATACACACATACACACACTCACATACACACAGATACACTCACATACACACAGATACACTCAAATACACACATACACTCATACACACAGATACACTCACATACACACAGATACACTCACATACACACAGATACACTCATACACACAGATACACTCACATACACACAGATACACTTAATACACACAGATACATTAACACACACAGATACACTCAGACACACTGATATACTCACATACACACAGATACACTCATACACACAGATACACTCACATACACACAGATACACTCACATACACACAGATACACTCACACAGATACACTCACATACACACAGATACACTCACATACACACTGATACACTCACACTGATACACACAGTTACACTCACTGATACACACACACTGATACACACACACAGATATACTCACACTGATACTGACACTAACACTGATACACACACTGATACTGACAGACACACTGATACACACACTGATACACACACACACTGATACTGACACACACACTGATACACTCACTGATGCTGATGCACACACAGATACACACACTGATACACTCACACACACTGATACGCTCACACTGATACACTCACACACTGATACATACACTGATCCACTCACACGCTGATACACACACACTGATACTGACACACACAGATACACTCACACTGATGCACTCACACTGATACACTCACACACTGATACAAACTCACTGATACATACACACTGATACACTCACACTGATACACACACTGATACACACACTGGTACTCTCACTGATACACACACACTGATACACACACACAGATGCACTCACACTGATACACTCACACACTGATACACACGCACTGATACACACACACTGATACACTCACACACTGATAAACTCACACTGATACACTCACTCACTGATACACACACACTGATACACTCACGCACTGGTACACACACACTGACACACACACACTGATACACTCACACACTGATACACTCATGCACTGATACACACGCTGATACACTCACACACTGATACACACACACACTGATACACTCACACACTGATACACTCACACTGAAACACACACACACTGACACACTCACACACTGATACTGACACACACACTGATACACTCACACTGATACACTCACTCACTGATACTGACACACACACTGATACACACACACTGATGCACTCACACACTGCTACACTCACTCTGATACACACACACACTTATACACTCACACACTGACACACTCACACTGATACAGACACACAACACACACACTGATACACACACTGATACTGACACACACACTGATACACACACACTGATACACACACACAACTCACACACTGATACACACACTGATACTGACACACACACTGATACACTCACACTGATACACTCACTGATACACTCACACACTGATACACACACACACACTGATACACACACTGATGCACTCACACACACTGATACACTCACACTGATACACACACACACACTGATACACACACTGATACACTCACACACTGATACATTCACACTGATACACACACACACTGATACACACACTGATACACTCACACTGATACGCACACTCACTGACACACACACAGTGATACACTCACACACTGATACACACTGATACACTCACACACTGATCCACACATACACACATACACACTGATACACTCACACACTGATTCACTCACACACTGATACACTCACACACACACACAGATACACACACACACACTGATACACTCAAATACACACAGATACACTCACGCACACTGATACACACACACACTGATACACTCAAATACACACATACAGTCACACACACAGATACACTCACACACACACTGCTGCACTCAAATACACACTAATACACTCACACACTGATACACTCGGAAACACACTGATACACTCACACACACTGATACACACACACAGATACACTCAAATGCACACAGATGCACTCACACACAGATACACACACACACACTGATACACTCACACACACTGATACACACACACACGAATACACTCAAATACACACAGATACACTCACATACACTGATACACACACACAGATACACTCAAATACACACAGATACACTCACACACACTGATACACACACAAACTGATACACTCAAATTCACACATACAGTCACACACACATACACTCTCACACACACTGATACACTCAAGTACACACTAATGCACTCACACACACACACAGATACACTCAAATACACACAGGTATACTCACACACACAGATACACTCACACACACACTGATATACTCAAATACACACTGACACACACAAACACTGATACACACACACACTGATACACTCAAATACACACATACACTCATACACACAGATACACTCACATACACACAGATACACTCACATACACACAGATACACTCTTACACACAGATACACTCACATACACACAGATACACTCAATACACACAGATACATTAACACACACAGATACACTCAGACACACTGATATACTCACATACACACAGATACACTCATACACACAGATACACTCACATACACACAGATACACTCACATACACACAGATACACTCACACAGATACACTCACATACACACAGATACACTCACATACACACTGATACACTCACACTGATACACACAGTTACACTCACTGATACACACACACTGATACACACACACAGATATACTCACACTGATACTGACACTAACACTGATACACACACTGATACTGACAGACACACTGATACACACACTGATACACACACACACTGATACTGACACACACACTGATACACTCACTGATGCTGATGCACACACAGATACACACACTGATACACTCACACACACTGATACGCTCACACTGATACACTCACACACTGATACATACACTGATCCACTCACACGCTGATACACACACACTGATACTGACACACACAGATACACTCACACTGATGCACTCACACTGATACACTCACACACTGATACAAACTCACTGATACATACACACTGATACACTCACACTGATACACACACTGATACACACACTGGTACTCTCACTGATACACACACACTGATACACACACACAGATGCACTCACACTGATACACTCACACACTGATACACACGCACTGATACACACACACTGATACACTCACACACTGATAAACTCACACTGATACACTCACTCACTGATACACACACACATTGATACACTCACGCACTGGTACACACACACTGACACACACACACTGATACACTCACACACTGATACACTCATGCACTGATACACACGCTGATACACTCACACACTGATACACACACACACTGATACACTCACACACTGATACACTCACACTGAAACACACACACACTGACACACTCACACACTGATACTGACACACACACTGATACACTCACACTGATACACTCACTCACTGATACTGACACACACACTGATACACACACACTGATGCACTCACACACTGCTACACTCACTCTGATACACACACACACTTATACACTCACACACTGACACACTCACACTGATACAGACACACAACACACACACTGATACACACACTGATACTGACACACACACTGATACACACACACTGATACACACACACAACTCACACACTGATACACACACTGATACTGACACACACACTGATACACTCACACTGATACACTCACTGATACACTCACACACTGATACACACACACACACTGATACACACACTGATGCACTCACACACACTGATACACTCACACTGATACACACACACACTGATACACACACTGATACACTCACACACTGATACATTCACACTGATACACACACACACTGATACACACACTGATACACTCACACTGATACGCACACTCACTGACACACACACAGTGATACACTCACACACTGATACACACTGATACACTCACACACTGATCCACACATACACACTGATACACTCACACACTGATTCACTCACACACTGATACACTCACGCACACACACAGATACACACACACACACTGATACACTCAAATACACACATACAGTCACACACACAGATACACTCACACACACACTGCTGCACTCAAATACACACTAATACACTCACACACTGATACACTCGGAAACACACTGATACACTCACACACACTGATACACACACACAGATACACTTAAATGCACACAGATGCACTCACACACAGGTACACACACACACACTGATACACTCACACACACTGATACACACACACACTAATACACTCAAATACACACAGATACACTCACATACACTGATACACACACACAGATACACTCAAATACACACAGATACACTCACACACACTGATACACACACAAACTGATACACTCAAATTCACACATACAGTCACACACACATACACTCTCACACACACTGATACACTCAAGTACACACTAATGCACTCACACACACACACAGATACACTCAAATACACACAGGTATACTCACACACACAGATACACTCACACACACACTGATATACTCAAATACACACTGACACACACAAACACTGATACACACACACACTGATACACTCAAATACACACTAATACGCTCACACACACTGATACACTCGCACACACTGATACACTCACACACACTGAAACACTCACACACACTAATACACCCAAATACACACTAATACACTCACATACTGATACAGTCGAGAACACGCTGATACACTCACAGACACTGATACACACATATACACAGATACACCCAAATACACACAGATACACTCGCACACCCAGGTACACTTACACACGCACTGACACACTCATACACACTGAAACACACAAACACTGATACACTCAAATACACACTGATACACACACACACTGATACACTCACACACTGATACACCCAAATACACACTAATACACTCACACGCACAAAATGATACACTCAAATACACACATACAGTCACACACACAGATACACTCACACACACACTGATACACTCAAATACACGCTAATACATTCACACACACTGACACACACACAGATACACTCAAATACACACAGATACATTAACACACACAGATACACTCAGACACACTGATATACTCAAATACACACTGATACACTCAGACACACTGATAAACTCAAATACACACATACACACAGATACACTCACATACACACAGATACACTCAAATACACACATACTCACATACACACATATGCACTCACAGACACACATATGCACTCACATACACACAGATACACTCAAATACACACATACGCTCATACACCCAGATACACTCACATACACACATATGCACTCACATACACACAGATGCACTCACATACACTCACATACACACATATGCACTCACATACACACAGATGCACTCCATACACACAGATGCACTCACATACACTCAGATACACTCAAATACACACAGATACACACACACAGATACGCTCACACACACATACACTCACATACACACAGATACACTCATACACACAGACACTCACATACACACAGATACACTCACATACACACAGATACACTCACACACACACACTGATACACACACACAGATACACCCATACACACACATAGACTCACATACACGCAGATACACTCACATACACACAGATACACTCAAATACACATACACTCATACACACAGATACACTCACATACACACAGATACACTCAAATACACACATACACTCATATACCCAGATGCACTCACATGCACACAGAAACATTCACACTCATAGATACACTCACATACACACAGATACACTGACATACACACAGATACACTCAAATACACACACTCATACACACAGATACACTCACATACACACAGATGCACTATCACACACAGATACTCTCAAATACACATACACTCATACACACAGATGCACTCACATACACACAGATGCACTCACATACACACAGATACACTCACACTCACAGATACACTCACATACACACAGATACACTGACATACACACAGATACACTCAAATATACACACACTCATACACACAGATACACTCACATACACACAGATGCACTCACATACACACAGATACACTCAAATACACTCAGATGCACTCACATACACACAGATGCACTCAAATACACACAGATACACTCAAATACACACACTCATACACACAGATACACTCACATACACACAGATGCACTGATACACACACTGATACACACACACACTGATACTGACACACACACTGATACACTCACTGATGCTGATGCACACACAGATACACACACTGATACACTCACACACACTGATACGCTCACACTGATACACTCACACACTGATACATACACTGATCCACTCACACGCTGATACACACACACTGATACTGACACACACAGATACACTCACACTGATGCACTCACACTGATACACTCACACACTGATACAAACTCACTGATACATACACACTGATACACTCACACTGATACACACACTGATACACACACTGGTACTCTCACTGATACACACACACTGATACACACACACAGATGCACTCACACTGATACACTCACACACTGATACACACGCACTGATACACACACACTGATACACTCACACACTGATAAACTCACACTGATACACTCACTCACTGATACACACACACATTGATACACTCACGCACTGGTACACACACACTGACACACACACACTGATACACTCACACACTGATACACTCATGCACTGATACACACGCTGATACACTCACACACTGATACACACACACACTGATACACTCACACACTGATACACTCACACTGAAACACACACACACTGACACACTCACACACTGATACTGACACACACACTGATACACTCACACTGATACACTCACTCACTGATACTGACACACACACTGATACACACACACTGATGCACTCACACACTGCTACACTCACTCTGATACACACACACACTTATACACTCACACACTGACACACTCACACTGATACAGACACACAACACACACACTGATACACACACTGATACTGACACACACACTGATACACACACACTGATACACACACACAACTCACACACTGATACACACACTGATACTGACACACACACTGATACACTCACACTGATACACTCACTGATACACTCACACACTGATACACACACACACACTGATACACACACTGATGCACTCACACACACTGATACACTCACACTGATACACACACACACTGATACACACACTGATACACTCACACACTGATACATTCACACTGATACACACACACACTGATACACACACTGATACACTCACATTGATACGCACACTCACTGACACACACACAGTGATACACTCACACACTGATACACACTGATACACTCACACACTGATCCACACATACACACTGATACACTCACACACTGATTCACTCACACACTGATACACTCACGCACACACACAGATACACACACACACACTGATACACTCAAATACACACATACAGTCACACACACAGATACACTCACACACACACTGCTGCACTCAAATACACACTAATACACTCACACACTGATACACTCGGAAACACACTGATACACTCACACACACTGATACACACACACAGATACACTCAAATGCACACAGATGCACTCACACACAGGTACACACACACACACTGATACACTCACACACACTGATACACACACACACTAATACACTCAAATACACACAGATACACTCACATACACTGATACACACACACAGATACACTCAAATACACACAGATACACTCACACACACTGATACACACACAAACTGATACACTCAAATTCACACATACAGTCACACACACATACACTCTCACACACACTGATACACTCAAGTACACACTAATGCACTCACACACACACACAGATACACTCAAATACACACAGGTATACTCACACACACAGATACACTCACACACACACTGATATACTCAAATACACACTGACACACACAAACACTGATACACACACACACTGATACACTCAAATACACACTAATACGCTCACACACACTGATACACTCGCACACACTGATACACTCACACACACTGAAACACTCACACACACTAATACACCCAAATACACACTAATACACTCACATACTGATACAGTCGAGAACACGCTGATACACTCACAGACACTGATACACACATATACACAGATACACCCAAATACACACAGATACACTCGCACACCCAGGTACACTTACACACGCACTGGCACACTCATACACACTGAAACACACAAACACTGATACACTCAAATACACACTGATACACACACACACTGATACACTCACACACTGATACACCCAAATACACACTAATACACTCACACGCACAAAATGATACACTCAAATACACACATACAGTCACACACACAGATACACTCACACACACACTGATACACTCAAATACACGCTAATACATTCACACACACTGACACACACACAGATACACTCAAATACACACAGATACATTAACACACACAGATACACTCAGACACACTGATATACTCAAATACACACTGATACACTCAGACACACTGATAAACTCAAATACACACATACACACAGATACACTCACATACACACAGATACACTCAAATACACACATACTCACATACACACATATGCACTCACAGACACACATATGCACTCACATACACACAGATACACTCAAATACACACATACGCTCATACACCCAGATACACTCACATACACACATATGCACTCACATACACACAGATGCACTCACATACACTCACATACACACATATGCACTCACATACACACAGATGCACTCCATACACACAGATGCACTCACATACACTCAGATACACTCAAATACACACAGATACACACACACAGATACGCTCACACACACATACACTCACATACACACAGATACACTCATACACACAGACACTCACATACACACAGATACACTCACATACACACAGATACACTCACACACACACACTGATACACACACACAGATACACCCATACACACACATAGACTCACATACACGCAGATACACTCACATACACACAGATACACTCAAATACACATACACTCATACACACAGATACACTCACATACACACAGATACACTCAAATACACACATACACTCATATACCCAGATGCACTCACATGCACACAGAAACATTCACACTCATAGATACACTCACATACACACAGATACAGTGACATACACACAGATACACTCAAATACACACACACATACACACAGATACACTCACATACACACAGATGCACTATCACACACAGATACTCTCAAATACACATACACTCATACACACAGATGCACTCACATACACACAGATGCACTCACATACACACAGATACACTCACACTCACAGATACACTCACATACACACAGATACACTGACATACACACAGATACACTCAAATATACACACACTCATACACACAGATACACTCACATACACACAGATGCACTCACATACACACAGATACACTCAAATACACACACTCATACACACAGATACACTCACATACACACAGATGCACTCACATACACACAGATACACACACACACAGATACACTCAAATACACACAGATACACTCAAATACACATACACTCATACACACAGATGCACTCACATACACACAGATAGACTCACATACACACAGATACATTCACATACACACAGATTCACTCACACACTCAGATACACTCAAATACACATTCACTCATACACACAGATGCACTCACATACACACAGATAGACTCACATACACACAGATAGACTCACATACACACAGATACACTCACATACACACAGATGCACTCACACACACACAGATGCACTCATACACACAGATACACTCACACAAACAGATACACTCAAATACACATACACACAAACACACAGATACACTCACAAACACACAGATACACTCAAATACACACAGATACAGACAAATACACACATACACTCAAATACACACAGATACACACACACACAGATACGCTCACACACACATACACTCACATACACACAGATACACTCATACACACAGACACTCACATACACACAGATACACTCACATACACACAGATACACTCACACACACACACTGATACACACACACAGATACACCCATACACACACATAGACTCACATACACGCAGATACACTCACATACACACATATACACTCAAATACACACTGATACACACACACACTGATACACTCAAATACACACTGATACACACATACACACTGATACACACACACAGATACACTCAAATACACACAGATACACTCACACACACACAGATACACTCACACACACAAATACACTCACACACTCACATGCACTCACACACACAGATACACTCACATACACACAGATACACTCACATACACACAGATGCACTCACACACACACAGATGCACTCATACACACAGATACACTCACATACACACAGATACACTCACATACACATATACACTCAAATACACACTGATACACTCACACACACTGATATACACACACAGATACACTCAAATACACACAGATACACACACACACAAATACACTCACACACACAGATACACTCACACACACACAGGTACGCTCACACACACAGATACACTCACACACACACAGATACACTCACACACACAGATACACTCACATACACACAGATACACTCACATACACACAGATGCACTCACACACACACACAGATACACTCAATTACACACAGATACACACACACACACACACAGATACACTCGCATACACACAGATACACTCAAATACACACAAATGCACTCACATACACACAGATGCACTCAAATACACACAGATGCACTCAAATACACACAGATACACTCAAATACACACATACACACAGATACACTCACATACACACAGATACACTCACATACACACAGATACACTCAAATACACTCAGATGCACTCACATACACACAGATGCACTCAAATACACACAGATACACTCAAATACACACAGATACACTCACATACACACAGATACACTCATACACACAGATACACACACATACTCACAGATACACTCACATACACACAGATACACTCAAATACACTCATACACACAGATACACTCAAATAAACACTGATACACTCACACACACTGATACACACATACAGATACACTCAAATACACACAGATACACTCACACACACACAGATACACTCAAATACACACACAGATATACTCACACACACCGATACACTCACATACACACAGATGCACTCACATACACACAGATGCACTCACATACACACAGATACACTCAATTACACACAGATACACTCAAATACACACAGATACGCTCATACACACAGAGTCACTCAAATACACTCAGATACACTCAAAAACACACAGATACACTCACACACAGATTCACTCAGATACACTCAAATACACACACAGATACACCCATACACTCAGATACACTCAAATATACTCACAGATACACTCAAATACACACAGATACACTCACACACACAGATACACTCAAATACACTCAGATACACTCAAATACACACAGAGATACACTCAAATATACGCAGATACACTCACATGCACACAGATACACTCACAGTCACAGGCACACTCAAATACAGATAAAGATACACTCATACACACAGGTACACTCAGATACACACAGATACACGCGGATACACACAGATACACTCAAATACACACACAATACACTCACACATAGATACACTCAAATGCACCCAGGTACACTCAAATACACACAGATACACTCGCACACACACATACACTCACACACACACACAAACACAGACACACACACATACACTCAAATACACACTGATACACTCACACACACTGATACACACACACTTATACACTCACATACACACAGATGCACTCAAATACACACAGATACACTCAAATACACACATACACTTATACACACAGATATACTCACATACACACAGATACACTCACATACACACAGATACTCTTACATACATACATATACACTCATACACACAGATACACACAAATACACACAGATACACACAAATACAAACATACAGTCAAATACACACATACACTCACACACACAGATACACTCACATACACACAGACACACTCATACACACAGATACACTCACATACACACAGATACACTCAAATACACTCAGATACACACACACACACACTGATGCACTCACACTGATACACACACACACTGATACACACATAGATACACCCATACACACAGATAGACTCACATACACACAGATACACTCACACTAGTGTTACACACACAGATACACAAATACACTAAGATAGACGAATACACTCAGATACACAAATACACTCAGATACACAATTGCACTCAGATACACAAATACATGCAGATACACAAATACACTCAGATACACAAATACACTCAGATACACAAGTACACTCAGAGACACTCAAATACACAAATAGCCTCAAATACTCTCTGATACACTCAGATACACATATACATGCAAATACACTCAGATACACTCTGTTACACTAATACACTCAGATACACAATACACTCAGAAACACAAATACACTCAGATACACTCAGATACACACCGAGAGAGAGAGAGTGATAGACTTGTGTTATACACTCACATACAAATACACTCAGATACACAAATACACTCAAATACACTCAAACACACTCAGATATACTCAGATACACAAATACACTCAGAAACACAAATACGCTCAGATGCACATACACACTCAGATACAGAGAGAAGAATAGAGAGATAGACAAGTGTTACACACACAGATACCAAAATACACACAGATACAGAAATACACTCAGATCCACACATACACTCAGGTACACAAATACACTCAGGTACACAAATACACTCAGATACACAAATACACTCAGATACAGAGAAGAATAGAGAGATAGCCAAGTGTTACACACACAGATACCAAAATACACACAGATACAGAAATACACTCAGATCCACACATACACTCAGGTACACACATACACTCAGGTACACAAATACATTCAGAAAGACAAATACACTCAGATACACAAATTCAGATTGAAAGACAAATACACTCAGATGCACAAATACACTCAGATACACAAATACACTCAGATACACAAATACACTCAGATACACAAATACACTCAGATGCACAAATACATGCAGATACACAAATACATGCCGATACACAAATATACGCTGTTACACAAGTACACGCAGATACACAAATACATTTATATACACAAATACATGCCGATACACAAATATACTCAGATACACAAATACACGCAGATACACAAATACACTCCGATATACAAATACACTCAGATACATACACAAACACTCAAATACACTCAAATACACTCAGATACACAAATACACCCAGATACACAAATACACTCAGATACACAAATACACTCAGATACACTCCAATACACAAATAGCCTCAAATACTCTCTGACACACTCAGATACACAAATACATGCAGATACACACAGATACACAAATTCACTCAAGTGCACAAACACACTCAGATACACAATACACTCAGACACACAAATACACTCAGATACACAAATGCACTCAGATACACAAATACATGCCGATACACAAAAATACACTCAGATATACAAATACACTCAGAGACACAAACACACGCAAATACACTCAGATACACTCAAATACACTCAGATACACAAATACATTCAGATACACAATACACTCAGAAACACAAATGCACTCAGATACACAAATTCACTCAAGTACACAAATACACTCAGATACACAGAGATACACTCAAATACACAGAGAGAGAGTGAGAGAGTGATAGACTTGTGTTACACACTCGCCTAAAAATACATTCAGATACACAAATACACCCAGATAAATTCAAATACACAAATACACTCAGATACACACAGAAACACAAATACACTCAGATGCACATATACACTCAGATGCACATATACACTCAGATACACAAATACACTCAGATCCACAAATACACACAGGTACACAAATCCACTCAGATACACAAATACACTCAGATACACAAATACACTCAGATACAGAGAGAAGATTAGAGAGATAGACAAGTGTTACACACACACATACCCAAATACACACAGATACAGAAATACACTCAGATCCACCCATACACTCAGGTACACAAATACACTCAGGTACACAAATAAATTCAGAAAGACAAATACACTCAAATACACAAATATACTGAGAAACACAAATACACTCAGAAACACAAATACACAAATACACTCAGATACACAAATATACTCAGATACACAAATACACTCAGATGCACAAATACATGCAGATACACAAATACACTCAGGTGTACAATACACTCAGAAACACAAATACACAAATACACCAAGGTGCACAAACACACACAGATACACATATACACTCAGATACAAAAATACGAGCAGAGACACAAATACTCTCAGATACACAAATACATGCCGATACACAAATATACTCAGATACACAAATAGATGCAGATACACAAATACACTCAGGTACACAAATACTTGCTGATACACAAATATACTCAGATACACAAATACATGCAGATACACAAATACACTCAGATATACAAATACAGTCAGATACACTCAGATACACAAACATTCAAATACACTCAAATACACTCAGATACACAAATACACTCAGATACACAAATGCACTCAGATACACTCAAATACACAAATAGCCTCAAATACTCTCTGATACACAAATACAATCAGATACACAAATACACTCAGATACACAAATACACTCAAGTACACAAACACATTCAGATACACAATACACTCAGATACACAAATACACTCAGATACACAAATGCACTCAGATACACAAATACATGCCGATACACAAATATACACAGATACACAAATACACGCAGATACACAAATACACTCAGATATACAAATACACTCAGATACACTCTGATACACAAACACTCAAATACACTCAAATACACTCAGATACACAAATACACTCAGATACACAAATACACTCAGATATACAAATACACTCAGATACACTCAAATACACAAATAGCCTCAAATACTCTTTGATACACTCAGATACACAAACACATGCAAATACACTCAGATACACTCAAATACACTCAGATACACAAATACACTCAGATACACAATACACTCAGAAACACAAATACACTCATACACATATTCACTCAAGTACACAAATACACTCAGAAACACACAGATACACTCAAATACACTCAGATACACACCGAGAGAGAGAGAGAGAGAGTGATAGACTTGTGTTACACACTCACATACAAATACACTCGGATACACAAAAACACCCAGATACATTCAAATACACAAATACACTCAAATACACTCAGATACACAAATACATTCAAATACACTCAGATACACTCAGAAACACAAATACGCTCAGATGCAGATATACACTTAGATACACAAATACACTCAGATCCACAAATACACTCAGGTACACACATACACTCATATACACAAATAGACTCAGATACACAAATACATGCTGATACACAAATATACTCAGATACACAAATACATGCAGATACACAAATACGCTCAGATATACAAATACAGTCAGATACATTCAGATACACTCAGATACACAAACATTCAAATACACTCAAATACACTCATATACACAAATACACTCAGATACACAAATGCACTCAGATACACAAATACATGCCGATACAAAAATATACACAGATACACAAATACACGCAGATACACAAATACACTCAGATACACAAATACACTCAGATATACAAATACACTCAGATACACTCAAATACACAAATATCCTCAAATACTCTTTGATACACTCAGATACACAAACACACGCAAATACACTCAGATACACTCAAATACACT
Organism: Scyliorhinus torazame; assembly: GCF_047496885.1. Classification (NCBI taxonomy): domain Eukaryota; kingdom Metazoa; phylum Chordata; class Chondrichthyes; order Carcharhiniformes; family Scyliorhinidae; genus Scyliorhinus; species Scyliorhinus torazame. The sequence goes on along the minus strand of NC_092715.1, from coordinate 265,024,054 downwards.
CAGATACACAATACACTCAGAAACACAAATACACTCAGGTGCACAAATTCACTCAAGTACACAAATACACTCAGAAACACACAGATACACTCAAATACATTCAGATACACACCGAGAGAGAGAGAGAGAGAGTGATAGACTTGTGTTACACACTCACATACAAATACACTCAGATACACAAATACACCCAGATACATTCAAATACACAAATACACTCAAATACACTCAGATACACAAATACACTCAGATACACTCAGAAACACAAATACGCTCAGATGCAGATATACACTCAGATACACAAATATACTCAGATCCACAAATACACTCAGGTACACACATACACTCATATACACAAATACACTCAGATACACAAATACTCTCAGATACAAAGAGAGGGATAGAGAGGTAGAAAAGTGTGACACACTCAGATACACAAATACACACAGATACACAAATATACTCATATCCAGGAACACGCTCAGTTACACAAATACACTCAGGTACACAGATGCATTCAGATACACAAATACACTCAAATACAGAGAGAAGGGTAGAGAGATAGACTAGTGTCACACACTCAGATACACAAATACACTCAGATACACAAATACACTCAGATACACAAATACACTCAAGTCCACAAATACACTCAGATGGACAAATACACTTAGATACACAAATACACTCAGATACACAAATACACTCATGTCCATAAATACACTCAGATACACAAATACACTCAGATACTCAAATCCATTCAGGTACAAAAATCCACTCAAGTACACAAATACATTCAGATACACAAAAACACTCAGGTACACACATACACTCATATACACAAATACACTCAGATACACTCAAATACACTCAGATACACAAATACACTCAGATTCACAAATGCACTCAGATACAAAGATACACTCAGATACACAAATACACTCAGATACACAAATACACTCAAGTCCACAAATACACTCAGATGGACAAATACACTTAGATACACAAATACACTCAGATACACAAATACACTCATGTCCATAAATACACTCAGATACACAAATACACTCAGATACTCAAATCCATTCAGGTACACAAATCCACTCAAGTACACAAATACATTCAGATACACAAAAACACTCAGGTACACACATACACTCATATACACAAATACACTCAGATACACTCAGATACACAAATTCACTCAGATTCACAAATGCACTCAGATACAAATATACACTCAGATACACAAATACACTCAGATACAGAGAGTGGGATAGAGAGATAGACTAGTGTTACACACTCAGATACACAAATACACTCAGATACACAAATACACTCAAATACATCAAACACTCAGATACACAAATATACACAGATACACAAATACACTCAGGTATACAATACACTCAGAAACACAAATACACAAATACACCAAGGTGCACAAACACACACAGATACACATATACACTCAGATACACAAATACGAGCAGAGACACAAATACTCTCAGATACAGAAATACATGCCGATACACAAATATACTCAGATACACAAATAGATGCAGATACACAAATACACTCAGATACACAAATACATGCTGATACACAAATATACTCAGATACACAAACACATGCAGATACACAAATACACTCAGATATACAAATACAGTCAGATACACTCAGATACACAAACAGTCAAATACACTCAAATACACTCAGATACACAAATACACTCAGATACACAAATGCACTCAGGTACACTCAAATACACAAATAGCCTCAAATACTCTCTGATACACAAATACACTCAGATACACAAATACACTCAGATACACAAATACACTCAGATACACAAATACATTCAGATACACAAATTCACTCAAGTACACAAAAACAATCAGATACACAATACACTCAGATACACAAATACACTCAGATACACAAATGCACTCAGATACACAAATACATGCCGATACGCAAATATACACAGATACACAAATACACGCAGATACACAAATACATGCCGATACGCAAATATACACAGATATACAAATACACTCAGATGCACTCTGATACACAAACACTGAAATACACTCAAATACACTCAGATACACAAATACACTCAGATACACTCTGTTACACTAATACACTCAGATACACAATACACTCAGAAACACAAATACACTCAGATACACTCAGATACACACCGAGAGAGAGAGAGTGATAGACTTGTGTTATACACTCACATACAAATACACTCAGATACACAAATACACTCAAATACACTCAAACACACTCAGATATACTCAGATACACAAATACACTCAGAAACACAAATACGCTCAGATGCACATACACACTCAGATACAGAGAGAAGAATAGAGAGATAGACAAGTGTTACACACACAGATACCAAAATACACACAGATACAGAAATACACTCAGATCCACACATACACTCAGGTACACAAATACACTCAGGTACACAAATACACTCAGATACACAAATACACTCAGATACAGAGAAGAATAGAGAGATAGCCAAGTGTTACACACACAGATACCAAAATACACACAGATACAGAAATACACTCAGATCCACACATACACTCAGGTACACACATACACTCAGGTACACAAATACATTCAGAAAGACAAATACACTCAGATACACAAATTCAGATTGAAAGACAAATACACTCAGATACACAAATACACTCAGATACACAAATACACTCAGATACACAAATACACTCAGATGCACAAATACATGCAGATACACAAATACATGCCGATACACAAATATACGCTGTTACACAAGTACACGCAGATACACAAATACATTTATATACACAAATACATGCCGATACACAAATATACTCAGATACACAAATACACGCAGATACACAAATACACTCCGATATACAAATACACTCAGATACATACACAAACACTCAAATACACTCAAATACACTCAGATACACAAATACACCCAGATACACAAATACACTCAGATACACAAATACACTCAGATACACAAATACACTCAGATACACAAATACACTCAGATACACTCCAATACACAAATAGCCTCAAATACTCTCTGACACACTCAGATACACAAATACATGCAGATACACACAGATACACAAATACACTCAGATACACAATACACTCAGACACACAAATACACTCAGATACACAAATGCACTCAGATACACAAATACATGCCGATACACAAAAATACACTCAGATATACAAATACACTCAGAGACACAAACACACGCAAATACACTCAGATACACTCAAATACACTCAGATACACAAATACATTCAGATACACAATACACTCAGAAACACAAATGCACTCAGATACACAAATTCACTCAAGTACACAAATACACTCAGATACACAGAGATACACTCAAATACACAGAGAGAGAGTGAGAGAGTGATAGACTTGTGTTACACACTCGCCTAAAAATACATTCAGATACACAAATACACCCAGATAAATTCAAATACACAAATACACTCAGATACACACAGAAACACAAATACACTCAGATGCACATATACACTCAGATGCACATATACACTCAGATACACAAATACACTCAGATCCACAAATACACACAGGTACACAAATCCACTCAGATACACAAATACACTCAGATACACAAATACACTCAGATACAGAGAGAAGATTAGAGAGATAGACAAGTGTTACACACACACATACCCAAATACACACAGATACAGAAATACACTCAGATCCACCCATACACTCAGGTACACAAATACACTCAGGTACACAAATAAATTCAGAAAGACAAATACACTCAAATACACAAATATACTGAGAAACACAAATACACTCAGAAACACAAATACACAAATACACTCAGATACACAAATATACTCAGATACACAAATACACTCAGATGCACAAATACATGCAGATACACAAATACACTCAGGTGTACAATACACTCAGAAACACAAATACACAAATACACCAAGGTGCACAAACACACACAGATACACATATACACTCAGATACAAAAATACGAGCAGAGACACAAATACTCTCAGATACACAAATACATGCCGATACACAAATATACTCAGATACACAAATAGATGCAGATACACAAATACACTCAGGTACACAAATACTTGCTGATACACAAATATACTCAGATACACAAATACATGCAGATACACAAATACACTCAGATATACAAATACAGTCAGATACACTCAGATACACAAACATTCAAATACACTCAAATACACTCAGATACACAAATACACTCAGATACACAAATGCACTCAGATACACTCAAATACACAAATAGCCTCAAATACTCTCTGATACACAAATACAATCAGATACACAAATACACTCAGATACACAAATACACTCAAGTACACAAACACATTCAGATACACAATACACTCAGATACACAAATACATTCAGATACACAAAAACACTCAGGTACACACATACACTCATATACACAAATACACTCAGATACACTCAAATACACTCAGATACACAAATACACTCAGATTCACAAATGCACTCAGATACAAAGATACACTCAGATACACAAATACACTCAGATACACAAATACACTCAAGTCCACAAATACACTCAGATGGACAAATACACTTAGATACACAAATACACTCAGATACACAAATACACTCATGTCCATAAATACACTCAGATACACAAATACACTCAGATACTCAAATCCATTCAGGTACACAAATCCACTCAAGTACACAAATACATTCAGATACACAAAAACACTCAGGTACACACATACACTCATATACACAAATACACTCAGATACACTCAAATACACTCAGATACACAAATACACTCAGATTCACAAATGCACTCAGATACAAAGATACACTCAGATACACAAATACACTCAGATACAGAGAGTGGGATAGAGAGATAGACTAGTGTTACACACTCAGATACACAAATACACTCAGATACACAAATACACTCAAATACATCAAACACTCAGATACACAAATATACGCAGATACACAAATACACTCAGGTATACAATACACTCAGAAACACAAATACACAAATACACCAAGGTGCACAAACACACACAGATACACATATACACTCAGATACACAAATACGAGCAGAGACACAAATACTCTCAGATACAGAAATACATGCCGATACACAAATATACTCAGATACACAAATAGATGCAGATACACAAATACACTCAGATACACAAATACATGCTGATACACAAATATACTCAGATACACAAACACATGCAGATACACAAATACACTCAGATATACAAATACAGTCAGATACACTCAGATACACAAACAGTCAAATACACTCAAATACACTCAGATACACAAATACACTCAGATACACAAATGCACTCAGGTACACTCAAATACACAAATAGCCTCAAATACTCTCTGATACACAAATACACTCAGATACACAAATACACTCAGATACACAAATACACTCAGATACACAAATACATTCAGATACACAAATTCACTCAAGTACACAAACACATTCAGATACACAATACACTCAGATACACAAATACACTCAGATACACAAATGCACTCAGATACACAAATACATGCCGATACGCAAATATACACAGATACACAAATACACGCAGATACACAAATACATGCCGATACGCAAATATACACAGATATACAAATACACTCAGATACACTCTGATACACAAACACTGAAATACACTCAAATACACTCAGATACACAAATACACTCAGATACACTCAAATACACTCAGATACACAAATACACTCAGATACACAATACACTCAGAAACACAAATACACTCAGATACACAAATTCACTCAAGTACACAAATACACTCAGAAACACACAGATACACTCAAATACACTCAGATACACACCGAGAGAGAGAGAGAGTGATAGACTTGTGTTATACACTCACATACAAATACGCTCAGATACACAAATACACCCAGATACATTCAAATACACAAATACACTCAAATACACTCAGATACACTCAGATACACAAATACACTCAAATACACTCAGATACACTCAGAAACACAAATACGCTCAGATGCAGATATACACTCAGGTACACACATACACTCATATCCACAAATACACTCAGATAAACAAATACATGCCGATACACAAATATACTCAAATACACAAATAGATGCAGATACACTAATACACTCAGAAACACACAGATACACTCAAATACACTCAGATACACACCGAGAGAGAGAGAGGGTGATAGACTTGTGTTATACACTCACATACAAATACGCTCAGATACACAAATACACCCAGATACATTCAAATACACAAATACACTCAAATACACTCAGATACACTCAGATACACAAATACACTCAAATACACTCAGATACACTCAGAAACACAAATACACTCAGATCCACAAATACACTCAGGTACACACATACACTCATATACACAAATACACTCAGATACACAAATACATGCCGATACACAAATATACTCAAATACACAAATAGATGCAGATACACAAATACACTCAGATACACAAATACATGCTGATACACAAATATACGCAGATACATGCAGATACACAAATACACTCAGATATACAAATACAGTCAGATACATTCAGATACACTCAGATACACAAACATTCAAATACACTCAAATACACTCAGATACACAAATACACTCAGATATACAAATGCACTCAGATACACTCAAATACACAAATAGCCTCAAATACTCTCTGATACACAAATACACTCAGATACACAAATGCACTCAGATACACAAATACACTCAGATACACAAATACACTCAAGTACACAAACACATTCAGGTACACAATACACTCAGATACACAAATACACTCAGATACACAAATGCACTCAGATACACAAATACATGCCGATACACAAATATACACAGCTACACAAATACACGCAGATACACAAATACACTCAGATATATAAATACACTCAGATACACTCTGATACACAAACACTCAAATACACTCAGATACACAAATACACTCAGATACACAATTACACTCAGATATACAAATACACTCAGATACACTCAAATACACAAATAGCCTCAAATACTCTCTGATACACTCAGATACACATATACATGCAAATACACTCAGATACACTCTGTTACACTAATACACTCAGATACACAATACACTCAGAAACACAAATACACTCAGATACACTCAGATACACACCGAGAGAGAGAGAGTGATAGACTTGTGTTATACACTCACATACAAATACACTCAGATACACAAATACACTCAAACACACTCAGATATACTCAGATACACAAATACACTCAGATATACAAATACACTCAGATACACTCAAATACACAAATAGCCTCAAATACTCTTTGATACACTCAGATACACAAACACACGCAAATACACTCAGATTCACTCAAATACACTCAGATACACAATACACTCAGAAACACAAATACATTCAGATACACAAATTCACTCAAGTACACAAATACACTCAGAAACACACAGATACACTCAAATACACTCAGATACACACCGAGAGAGAGAGAGAGTGATAAACTTGTGTTACACAGTCACATACAAATTCACTCAGATACACAAATACACCCAGATACATTCAAATACACAAATACACTCAAATACACCCAGATACACTCAGATACACAAATACACTCAAATACACTCAGATACACTCAGAAACACAAATACGCTCAGATGCAGATATACACTCAGATACACAAATACACTCAGATCCTCAAATACACTCAGGTACACACATACACTCATATACACAAATACACTCAGATACACAAATACTCTCAGATACAAAGAGAGGGATAGAGAGGTAGAAAAGTGTGACACGCTCAGATACACAAATACACACAGATACACAAATATACTCATATCCAGAAACACACTCAGGTACACAAATACACTCAGGTACACAGATGCATTCAGATACACAAATACAATCAAATACAGAGAGAAGGGTAGAGAGATAGACTAGTGTCACACACTCAGATACACAAATACACTCAGATACACAAATACACTCAGATACACAAATACACTCAGATACACAAATACACTCAGATACACAAATACACTCAAATACACAAAGACTGTCAGGTACACAATGACACTTAGATACAGAAACACACTCAGATACACAAATACACTCAGATACAGAAATTCACTCAAGTACACAAATACACTCAGAAACACACAGATACACTCAAATACACTCAGATACACACCGAGAGAGAGCGAGAGAGAGTGATAGACTTGTGTTACACACTCACATACAAATACACTCAGATACACAAAAAACACCCAGATACATTCAAATACACAAATACACTCAGATACACAAATACACTCAAGTACACTCAGATACACTCAGAAACACAAATACGCTCAGATGCAGATATACACTCAGATACACAAATACACTCAGATCCACAAATACACTCAGGTACACACATACACTCATATACACAAATACACTCAGATACAAAAATTCACTCAGATACAAAGAGAGGGATAGAGAGGTAGAAAGTGTTACACGCTCAGATTCACAAATACACTCAGATACACAAACACACTCAAATACACCAATACACTCAGATACACAAATATACGCAGATACACAAATGCACTGAGATACACAATTACACTCAGATACACAAATACACTTAAGTACACAAATACACTCAGATACACTCAGATACACAAATACACGCAGATACACAAATACACTCACGTACACAAATATACGCAGATACACAAATACACTCAGATACACAAATACACTCAAGTCCACAAATACACTCAGATGCACAAATACACTTAGATACACAAATACACTCAGATACACAAATACACTCATGTCCATAAATACACTCAGATACACAAATACACTCAGATACACAAATACACTCAGATACACAAATACACTCAGATACACAAATACACTCAGATACACAAATACACTCAGATACAGAGAGAGGGATAGAGAGATAGACTAGTGTTACACACTCAGATACACAAATACACTTAGATACACAAATACACTCAGATACACAAGTACACCCAGATACAGGGAGAGGGGTAAAGAGATAGACTAGTGTTACACACTCAGATTTACTAATACACTCAGATACACAAACACACTCAAATACACCAATACACACAGATACACAAATATACGCAGATACACAAATGCACTGAGATACACAATTACACTCAGATACACAAATACACTTAAGTACACAAATACACTCAGATACACTCAGATACACAAATACACGCAGATACACAAATACACTCACATACACAAATATACGCAGATACACAAATACACTCAGATACACAAATACACTCAGATGCACAAATACACTTAGATACACAAATACACTCAGATACACCAATACACTCATGTCCCTAAATTCACTCAGATACACAAATACACTCAGATACACAAATCCATTCAGGTACACAAATCCACTCAAGTACACAAATACACTCAGATACACAAATACACTCAGATATATAAATACACTCAGATACACAAATACACTCAGATACACTCAAATACACAAATGCACTCAGATACACAAATACACTCAGATACACATATACACTCAGATTCACAAATGCACTCAGATACACAAATACACTCAGATACACAAATACACTCAGATACACAAATACACTCAGATACAGAGAGAGGGATAGAGAGATAGACTAGTGTTACTCACTCAGATACACAAATACACTTAGATACACAAATACACTCAGATACACAAATACACTCAGATACAGAGAGAGGGATAGAGAGATAGACTAGTGTTACTCACTCAGATACACAAATACACTTAGATACACAAATACACTCAGATACACAAATACACTCAGATTCACAAATGCACTCAGATACACAAATACACTCAGATACACAAATGCACTGAGATACACAATTACACTCAGATACACAAATACACTCAAGTACTCAGATATACTCAGATACACAAATACACTCAAATACGCAAATACACGCAGATACACAAATACACAAATACACCCAGATACACAAATACATTCAGATACACAAATACACTCAGATACACAAATACACTCAAATGCAGAGAGAGGGTTAGAGGGAGAGGGGGAGGGAGAGGGATAGAGAGCGTGATAGTGATTGAGAGAAGTAGGGATAGAAAGAGAAAGAGGGAGAGATCGAGGGAGAGGAATCGAGAGAGGGATAGAGAGAGGGAGAGTTGGGGGGGAGAGAGGGATAGAGAGAGGGATAGAAAGGGAGTTAACGAGGGATAGAGAGAGAAAGAGGGAGAGATAGAGGGAGAGAAAGAGAGGGATAGAGAGAGGGGGAGATCGGGATAGAGAGAGAGAGAGCGAGATAGAGAGGAAGATAGAGGGGGAGGGATAGATAGAGAAATAGAGGGAGATAGGGGAGAGAGGGATAGAGAGAGATAGAGAGAAGGATAGAGAGGGGGAGAGAGAGGGAGAGATAGAGAGAGGGGGAGAGAGGGATAGAGGAAGAAAGAGATAGAAAGAAAGAGAAAAAGAGGGATAGAGAGAGAGAGAAAGAGAGAGAGAGAGTAGGAGAGAGAGAAAGAGGAGAGAGAGAGACAGAGAGCTAGAGAGAGAGAAAGAGAGGGAGAGATAAAAAGAGAGAGATTGAGAGAGGGAGAGATGGATAGAGAAAGAGAGACATAGATAGAGAGGGAGAGAGGGAGAGATAAAGAACGAGATAGAGAGAGAGAGATATAGAGCGAGGAGAGAGGCAGAGAGAGATAGAGGGAGAAAGGTTGGTCCACCCATTGCCACCCCGGCCCTGGGGAAGGACATCCTTGTCATTTTGGGGGCTGCCTGGGGGGCAGAAAGAAGGGGGAACTTAATTTTAACACCTCGCCCTTGCCCACCACGTAAACCATTAAAATTGTTTTATTGGTGAGAAAAATACGCAGTTGCCTTCTTGGTTGGAAGGCCAACATCCCCTGGAGTGAGACTTCTTCCTCTGCCGCTTTCCCTTCATAATTTAACTATTGGTGAAGAAACCCTTTGCATTTATATAGTGTTGTTTTCTTTTCTTTGGGGTGAACCACAAGCTGTTTCTTATATCGACCAAATGACCACAAAAGCAATACGTTAGCTCAAAAATGCAGTTTATTAAAGCACAAGACTTGTATCTCTATGCAATAACACACGTGGCTCCGCACTAAACTACACCTAACGACTAAGATGACCTTTATTTAACTTCGAGTGACCGGCACTGTGCGAGATAAGGCCTTTATCCGTGTCCACGTGGTCGGTTTGGAAGTTGTTGGGTTCGTCTCAGCTGGACTCGTCCTTCAGGAATGGGCGCGGGTCCTTGAACTTGGTTGTTCTGCTGCTGTTGGTCGCACACAGGCCGGTCCCAAAAGAGGCAGATCTCTAGTGCGCAGGGCTTTTTAATCCTTCGTCTCTTTCGCGCCCTTTTGGGCGGTCCTTACTCCAGGTACAATGGATCGATAGGGTTCCCGATCACCCTCATCGATCTCAGCCAATTAGGGGGTGGATACTGCGATAGCTGGGCGGGTGCTAGCTATCATTGTCCCAGGCACGTAGGCCTTTCCAAATAAGGGGGGGTGGCACCGTTTAGTCAGCTACTGTTGTAACTCCTTGATTCAAACTCTATTGGCCTTGGGGGAAATGGTGATCGACTCTTAATGGATACATGTTTCAGCCAAGTCTGGTTTCTTTGTGCAGTACACAGTGGCTGTATACCTGTCTTGTGTCCCAAATTGACCACAATTCCCATGGTCCTTTGTAAGTGGCCATTTTACATGACTACAATAGTGACTGTCTCCTCCTTTCTCCCTCCCCCCCCAAGTTCATAAGATATAGGAGCAGTATTATAGACCATTTGGCCCATCGAGTCTGCTCTGCCATTCCATCCTGGCTTATATGTATAGCGTTTCGCAACCAATTAAGTCTTTTAGAAATGTGAGCAATTAGGGTTGCCAACTCTTGGCTGCCCCCGTCCCGGTATAGAATTTACAGTGCAGAAGGAGGCCATTCGGTCCATCAGGTCTGCACCGGCCCTTGGAAAGCGCACCCCACTTAAGCCCACACCTGCACCCCATCCCCATAACCCAGTAAACCCACCCAACCCTTTTGGACACTAAGAGCAATTTAGCATGGCCAATCCACCTAACCTGCACATCGTTGGGCTGTAGGAGGAAACCGGAGCACCCGGAGGAAACCCACGCAGACACGGGGAGAACGTGCAGACTCCGCACAGACAGTGACCCAAGCCGGGAATCGAACCTGGGACCCTGGAGCTGTGAAGCGACAGTGCTAACCACCGTGCTGCGGTAATAACGTGGCAATGAGTCACTTGCCTATGTGAGGGGGCTTACTTTATAAGGGGCTGGTTCGTGGTGCGGAGCGAGGCCAGCAGTGTGGGTTCAATTCCTGTACCGGCTGAGGTTATTCATAAAAGCCCCGCCTTCTCAACCTTTACCCTCGCATGCGGTGGGGTGACACTCGGGTTTTATCACCACCAGTCAGTGTTTTGATTTGATTTATGTATTGTCACGTGTACCGAAGTACAGTGAAAAGTATTTTTCTGCGGCCAAGGAAACGTACACAGTAGACAGAAAAAAATAGTAGATAGTTACAGTGAATGCGAAAAAGTACACAGTCATCGACAAATAAGTGATTGATTACAGTGCGGAACAAGGGCAAAATAACAAAGCAAATATGACATAAGCATGAGCAGCACAGAGCATGGTGCATAGTGTTCTTACAGGGAACAGATCAGTCCGAGGGGGAGTCGTTGAGGAGTCTGGTAGCTGTGGGGAAGAAGCTGTTCCTAAGTCTGGATGTGCGGGTCTTCAGACTTTTGAATCTTCTGCCTGATGGGAGGGTCTGGAAGAAGGCAAAGCCTGGGTGGGAGGGGTCTCTGACAATGCTGTCTGCGTTCCTGAGGCAGCGGGAGGTGTGGACAGAATCAGTGGGAGGGTGGAAAGCTTATGTGACGCGTTTGGGCTGAGTTCACCACACTCTGCAGTTTCTTGCAATCTTGGGCCGAGCAGTTGCCATACCACGATGTGATGCAGCCGGATAGGATGCTCTCTATCGTACATCTGTAGAGGTTTGTGAGAGTCGATACAGACATGCCGAATTTCTTTAGCTTCCATAGGAAGTAGAGACATTGTTGGGCTTTCTTGACTGCTGCATCAAAGTGAGTGGACCAGGACAGACTGTTGGTGATGGTGACCCCCAGGAACTTAAAGCTATCGACCATCTCCACTTCGGAGCCATTGATGTAGACAGGGGCGTGTGTCATACTACGGGAACTGGTTCCCCTGAGTGACAGATTTCAGGACCCTGCCTTGACCCGCAGGGCTATGAACCTGGGTGCAGGAAGGTAAGAGTAGGCTGGGCCGTCCTTCGTCGCTCAAGACACACAGGATGGGCCGATTGGCCTCTTTCTGTGTCAGTTTCCACAAAGGCGACCTGTACAGGGGGGCAACACCATGTTGTTCCGATGTCATCACCGCCACAACAATAATTTGCATTTATATAGCACCATCAACACCAACAGACCCCTCAAGATACTTCACAGGAGAGTCATTGGGAAAAATTTGACATTAGGTCACATCAGGAAATGTTGGATCAGATGACTAAATGGTTGCTCAAAGAGATGGGTTTCCAGGAGTGTCTTGAAGAATGAGAAGGAGACAAGGGTATTCTTGGAATAGCGTTTTGCTTATCCCTGATTTTCATCATTCCACTTTTGGCGGCTGTGCCTAACTGCCTAGGCCCGAAGCTCTGGTACTCCCTCCTTAAGCCTCTCTGCTCCTGAAATAAACTCCTTTCAGACCCTTCTTAAAATCTACCTGCTTGATCATGCTTTTGGTCACATGTCCCATTATCTCTTTCTGTGGCTCGGTGTTTAGTTTGAGGGCACACATGTGAAGTATGTTGGATGGTTTGGCAATATTAAAGTTGCTACATGAATGCGAGTTGTTGTATGGTGAGAGAGACTTGTACAGAATCGGCATAGCCTGAAGCACAGAAGGAGGCCATTCTGCTCATTCATTCCTGCCTGGTCTCTAAAGACCTACTCCCCTGCCAATTACTTTCCTTCAGATAATCACCCAATTCTCTTCTGTAGCCCATGTCCGAGTCCTGCCACCAGCACTTTCTCAGGCAGAACATTTCAAATCCCACCCAAACAAAAAAAAACCTTGCCTCCTATCACTGCTGGTCCTTTCGCCCGTGCCAAAACCCTGTGCCGGGGTCCCCGCTTGGGTGGGCGTAGTGTCGTCAGCAACCACTGCCTCTCAGACCGGCCTGTCAAGCACCTGAATGGCACAAGATGTGGTGGGCCTTCCGAAATAGAAGGTTCTTTCCATCACTTCCACAGGATTCTGCCCCCTAATGTCCAACGCAGGCTTAAGGGCAGGATTTCTGCCATGCCTTCCAGCACCCTGTCCCATTAGATATGCATATATCATATGTTTGGACGTGAGGGGGAGGTCGTAAGCATTAGCCTGCTTGTTGGCTCCCCTCGAGCAACAGAAAGGGAGTGAGAAAGAGAGATAGACGCGAGTCATGTAGTGATGTGAGAAAAAGCCAGAAAGACGAATCCCCATTTTTTCACTGCGATAATTACAGTAGATTACTGCAGGTAAGGGACCTTGCACGTAAGGTTTGGAAGGAGTTCCCTAGATTACCGAGGTACACCCTGCTGGAGCGACTGCTGCTTCCGGATGTGGAAGGGGAGGGTAGAATTGGGGATATATACAGGTGGCTAGGGGAGCAGGGAGGCGAGCGGGGAGTGAAGATTAAGGAGAAATGGGAAGGGGAGTTGGGAGAGGAGATCAATTGGGGAGTATGGAGTGAGGCACTGCGTAGGGTAAATGCGACCTCCTCGTGCGCAAGGATGAGCCTGATCCAGTTTAAGGTTGTACACAGGGTACATGTGACTCAGGCAAGAATGAGTGGGTTCTTCCAGGGGGTGGCAGGTGAGTGTGAGAGGTGTGGGCGGGGGCCAGCGAATCAGGCGCACATGTTCTGGGGCTGCGAAAAGTTGGAGAGATTCAGGCCTTGGCAAGGATAGTAGGGGTGGAGGTGGAGCCGGATCCTTTGGTGGCGATATTTGGGATCTCGGAGAAGCTGGAGCTCATGGAGAGGAGGAAGGCCGATGTGAAGAGGGAGACATTTGGACAAACTGTATAGTTGATTGTTGGGAAGCCTGTTTCCAGGTTTGTTTATGTGTTTTAACTTTTTTAATACATGTTTGTAATAAAATACATTTTTTAAAAATTACAGTTGATTACCGCACACAATTTTACATATATTGATAAATGTATGGATATATTAACAATGGGGGATATGCTGATTCAAACAAGAGAACAAGAAGGGCAAGTATTGAGGGCGGAATTTGAGATTGGGTTCGTAGATGATAACAAAATCAAGGTGACTGATCTAAGAGACTGAGTAATCAGATTTGCTACGGTATTATCACTAACTATCAACGGGAATTTTTTAAACTTTAGACTTGAACAGGATGAGCAGCACAGTAGCATAGTGGTTAGCACAATTGCTTCACAGCTCCAGGGTCCCAGGTTCGATTCCCGGCTTGGGTCACTGTCTGTGCGGAGTCTGCACGTTCTCCCCGTGTCTGCGTGGGGTTCCTCCGGGTGCTCCGGTTTCCTCCCACAGTCCAAAGATGTGCAGGTTAGGTGAATTGGCCATGCTAAATTGCCCCTTAGTGTCCAAAATTGCCCTTCGTGTTGGGTGGGGTTACTGGGTTTGGGGATAGGGTGGAGGTGTGCGCTTGGGTAGGGTGCTCTTTCCAAGGGCCGGTACAGACTCGATGGGCCGAATGGCCTCCTTCTGCACTGTAAATTTTATTCTATGAGAATTTTGCTGAATAGGTTCGGTATGTCCAGGGGTATTGGATTTGACACATCTGGGCCACCGTGTCTTATTGATTTCTGCATTAAAGCAATTTTTTGGGATTGATCAACTGTACACTAGGGCAATTTCTGGTGAGGCAGTTGTGAATGGCAGAAATCAATTCAAATACCTTGTCGAATGAAGGTGGCAATTGATTGGGAAAGATATTGAAACATAGAGAGCATTTTGTGAAAAATTCATGTCTTCAACTTTCAAAGTCGTGGCGTGAATAAATAATGGACCGGCGATGTCAAAATAGCTGGCGCATGCTCAAATTTGTCCAACTTTCTTTCTGCAATGGGAGAATAGAGGCAGGCTTTTGATTTGTGGTATCCCCAGGCATTGTTACAGTTGACTTTATGGAGCAAAAGAATATAATTACATACAGTAGATAATGTTTCAACTGGTCTATTTACACAAAATGTCTGAGCAAAGAGAAATATGTTTTGACATTTATCTACGTGGGCATCACGGTAGCATTGTGGATAGCACAATTGCTTCACAGCTCCAGGGTCCCAGGTTCGATTCCGGCTTGGGTCACTGTCTGTGCGGAGTCTGCACATCCTCCCCGTGTGTGCGTGGGTTTCCTCCGGGTGCTCCGGTTTCCTCCCACAGTCCAAAGATGTGCAGGTTAGGTGGATTGGCCATGATAAAATTGCCCTTAGTGTCCAAAATTGCCCTTAGTGTTGGGTGGTGTTACTGGGTTATGGGGATAGGGTGTAGGGGTTGAACATGGGTAGGGTGCTCTTTCCAAGAGCCGGTGCAGACCCGATGGGCCGAATGGCCTCCTTCTGCACTGTAAATTCTATGATATGATATTGGGTTAGGTGCTTGATGGCCGGTGCAGACACGATGGGCCAAGGGCCTCTTTTGTGCTGTAAAACCCTCCGACTCTAGGACTTGTGTTACCTGTTTATTCCAACTTTAAAATGTGTCAGTTGTCACATCTGGGAATGATGCCTTCTTTTCCTCAATATGTATTCCAAAGTGAGTATCATTTGCTAGTGAGCAGGCTTGAGCTGGTTTTCACTGGCAAGGTTGTCTGTCTGCTCTGCAGACTCAATGTCATTCCAGATTCATAGTAAAGAATGCACCAGCACTCACCTCTTTCATTTCAATAAAGCAGTTCTTTCACTCCAGCAGGCAGGAGAGAGAGAGAGAGCATTCCTTTCACTCGCAAGGCCTAAACACTTCTACCCAGTTCTCTCAGAAAGCACCATGCAGGAACCAATTCCTGACTGTTGTCAGGCAGAGCACTATCCCTGGCCAATCCACTGCCAACCACTCGATCTAACTCCCTCCAAACCTGGTTCCTAAGATCCACTCAGTGCCAAGGAGTCTGGTTATAAACAAAACCTGGGAACACAGTGTCCGGACAAGCAGGCTACTTCAACCTTCTGCTTAGAGTCACATTCCAATTATGGGCCCACGGACCAAAGTAATAAAATAACATGAAAGAAGTGGGAACGAAGGAAATAAACGGGAAGGACTCTTGCAACGGTGAGCCCTCCCCCATCCACTACTGGGTTAATACCAATGATGGTAGCTTAAGGTCCTGAAGTGGACATTAGTTGCCCACTTAAAAGCCTGAAAGGGCGGAAGGCTATCCATGAGCCATCCTGCTGCAGACAGGAAATCAGCAGGGTTGCCATCCACCCCCCCCCCCCACCCCACCCCACCCCACCCCCGCCTGATTAAAAGGCTGCCCCATCATCAAACTCATTCACAGTGGAGGACAAGATATTCTGCCCTAGGTTCCCTCAGAATCACCCACATTCAAGCCATCCCTCCTCAACATCTGCCCCCCCACCTCATAAGCGCAAATCCCTGTAGCGTATCGACATGGGCATTGTTATTAATATCTACAGTCCTGCCAATTTAGGAAGGCCTCGCAAAGCTGCAGGAATTAGCAGGTGTTCTCCAAGTCCCTACGCCAGCCTCCACATGGAGGCTCACAGATTGAGAGCAGCGAATTCGATAGGTTCGATAGCGGAGACATAGAGGAGAGGTTCCCACTTGTGGGGGAGACCAGGATGGAGGACATGAAGACAAAACAGTCATTAATAAATCCAATGGGGAACTCAGGATGGACCTGTTTATCAGGGGAGTGGTGAGAATGTGGAACTCACTCACACAGGGAGTGGTTGAGGTGAATAGTATTGATGCACCCAACAGGGACCAGGGAAACAGGAGATCATTGAGCCCCTCAAACCTGTTCCACCATTCAATGAGATCGCGGCACATCTCTATCTTAGATGCCTTGTACAGTTATTCAGCCATTTGAATATATTAATAAGGGACAATTTACATTGGGAAAACGGCACGGTACCACAGTGGTGCACTGTCGCTTCACAGCGCCAGGGTCCCAGGTTCGATTCCCGGCTTGGGTCACTGTCTGTGCGGAGTCTGCACGTTCTCCCCGTGTCTGCGTGGGTTTCCTCCGGGTGCTCCGGTTTCCTCCCACAAGTCCCGAAAGACGTGCTGTTAGGTAAATTGGACATTCTGAATTCTCCCTCCGTGTACCCGAACAGGGGCCGGAATGTGGCGACTAGGGGCTTTTCACAGTAACTTCATTGCAGTGTGAATGTAAGCCTACTTGTGACAATAAAGATTATTATTGTTAGAACAAAAATATCACCATTATGCACATTTTTCAGAAAATTGTATGTTTTTTAAAAAAGTGTAACTTTACAAAATATATTCATAAAATACTTATTAGAGGTGTAAGATGTTTGGCTATATTAGTATGATAAACATTCCCTCGCGTTTTTTTCTACCAAAAGTGAAATAAAACCTTTAATTTATGTGTAAAAAGTTTCGTTTGAAACTTGCAGACAACTTTGCCACATTGGGGAAATAGTTCTTGAGCGGAGGGATTGCAGGCAGCCGGTGAGCATGACCACCAGCGTCCATAGCAACGGCTTTAAAGTGAGTGCAGCGTGCGCAGGGTTTGTATTTTAACCCCAAACAACCTTTGTCTCAGTCACATTTGTCGCTTGTGATAAAACTCAGAGCCGCCCCCAGAAGCGCAACGTCAAGTCGGCGGCACTTCACAGGAGCTGCTGCTGCCTGCGGAGCTGTCCCCACAGAGAGAGCGAGAGAGTCCTGGAGGTTAGAGAGCTGGAGAACTGAGAGAGAGCGAGAGAGGACAGACAGAGTGAGAAAGAGAGAGGACAGACAGAGAGAGAGAGAGGGGGAGAGAGAGGACAGAAAGAGAGGACGGAGAGAAAGAGAGAGATAGGACTGAGAGAGAGGACAGAGATAGAGGACAGAGAGAAACAGAGAAACAGAGAGAGAGAGAGAGAGGACAGAGAGAGGACAGAGGGAGAGAGAGAAACAGAAAGAGAGGACAGAGAGAGAGAGAGAGGGAGATAGGACAGAGAGAGAGAGCGCGAGAGCGAGATAGGACAGAGAGACAGATAGGACAGAGGGAGGGAGAGAATTGAGAGTTAGGAGAGCAAGATAGGAGAGAATTAAGAGTGATATACGGGTGAGATAGGAAAGAACAGAGAGCGAATTGAGAATTAGGAGAGGAGAGAGAGGAAGTGGGAGCGAGAGAGGAGAGATAGAGAGATAGGAGAGAACAGAGAGAGAGAATTGAGAATTAGGAGAGGAGAAGAAGTAGGAGCGAGAGAGTTAAGAGCAAGGTAGGAAAGAATTTAGAGTGAGATAGAGACTTAAGAGAGAGGGGAGAATTGAGAGTTAGGAGTGAATTAAGAGAGAGATAGGAGAGAGTAAATATAAAGATAGGAGAGAGATGAGTGAATTGAAAGAGATAAGAGAGAAGTAAGAGAGATTAAGAGAGAGAGCTGAGAGAGATAGGAGAGAACTGAGAGAGAGAGTTAGGTGGGAATTGCATGCGGGGTAGGAGAGAACTGAATGTCGAAGAACAGAGAGATAGAATCAGAGGAAAATAAAGCCACAGACAACAAAATAGAGGGTGAGAGAATGTGAGTTAGTGATAGAGACAACCCACAGGAAATGACAGGGTTCAGAATTATCCCATAGAGATAGAAGAAGGAATAGTGAAGATCAGCTGACTTGCCGATTGGGATAACTGCCAGAAGGTCATATAAAGGAAAGGTAGCAATAAGCAATAGACAGATGAAATATAGGTGGCGGTACCTTTTGGAAGGGATAAAATAAGGTACCACCTATTTTAGAAGGAGATAACAGAAAAGATAGAGAAAGACAACAGCTAGTTCAGCAACTGAGAGATCTATTTAGAGAAGGAAGTAGCTAACATACAGACCAATAACAAAGTAAGGGTAGGCAAAAACAGAAAGTGACCCTTACAGAATTGAGAGCTACCAACTGAAAGAGTGAGCGACAGAGAAAAGGCAAAATACTTGTATGAGAACAGACAAGAAAGTGAAGGCAACAAATTATATTGACAGCAAAAGCAGAAAAGGTCCCCATCAGAATAAGGAGAGGGAAAGATAGCTGGCGAGCGAGGCACAGGAGGCACTAAAAATAAAGAACAAGACAAGAAGGAGTGAGAAATAAGTGAGATCGACAACTTGAGAGTGAGAGATAGGGGAGAACTGAGAGAGAGAAGATAGGGACCAGAGAGAGATAGAAGAGAACTGAGAGAGAGGTAAGAGACTAAAAACTGAGAAAGAGGAGTGAGACAATTGCGAGAGAGAAAGGGGAGATCAAAAACTGAGAGACTGAGACAACTAAGAAGAATTGACAAAGGACATATTTAGGAAAAGTGATGAGGAATTAGTGAGATAGAAAGGCAAACTACAGTGACGGGGAGGCACAAGGCAGGGAGGCACAAGGCAGTAAGAGAGAGATAGTGATAGAGATAACAGCGGATAACAATTGAGTGTGAGTAAAGAGGATAGATAAAAGATAGCGAGGCAGAGCAATGTGGGCAAACTGGAACAACCGGAGGAATTTGGAACTTGACTATCCTGATCGCAAAGGTTCTCTTACTCTTCGTTCAACCCATCGGACATATGGCAGGCCTGTGTTGGTGCTGAACTGGTGAGTAATCAACACCGATCAGTTTCATTACCCATTGAACAGCTCTTTCTATGTAAAGAAGTTATTAAGCTCACCAGCATTTTGATGTTGTTGCTAAATTAGCATTGACTATTCTGGGATGTTGTAGCTCTTTTTTCTCCTTTGATGGTTGCAATGATCCCAGAGGCAAATGGGGATGGTAAGCTGGGTATAAAAGCAAGACGTAAAAGTTTTGGAGAAAGCATTCGGAATGCTTTCCTTTATTGGGCGAGGTATTGATCACAAAAGCAGGGATGTAATGATGGAACTGTGTAAAATGCTGGTTCGGCCACAGCTGGAACTGGGTGTGCAGTTCTGGTCGCCACGTTACAGGAAGGACGTTATGGAGAACGAGCAGGACGGTGGAGTTGAGGCCAGGATGGGATCAGCCATGATCACATCGAAGATGCGCTCGGGACTCCTGCTCCTAGGTCATGTGCTCTAGGGAGGAGATGCTCTGGCTGATTTTGCAATCCAGCTCTTGGTGCATTGCAGGTAACAGATGAGGAACATATCAGCCATGATAGAATGGCGGAGTAGAATCGATGGGCCGAATGGCCGAACTCTGTTCCTATTTCTTATGAACTTATGAATGTAATTTCTCTGGGGAGAGTGCAGAGGAGATTTACAAGAAAGTTGCCAGGGCTCAAAAATTGCAGCGATGAGGAGAGATTGGATGGGCTAGGGTTGATTTCCTTAGAACCGAGGGGGTGACCTAATTGAGGTGTAGAAAATTATGAGGGGCCTGGAAAGGGTAGACAGGAAAGACTTGTTTCCCCCCTAGCCGAGGGGTCAATTGCCAGGGGGGCAGAGATTTTAAGGGGATTGGTAGAAGGATGAGAGGGGACCTGAGGGAAAATGTTTTCTCCCAGAGGGTGGTGGGCGTCTGGAATTCACTGCCCAAGTTGATGGTCGAGGGCTGAAATGCCGAACCCGTTTGAAAGGTACCTGGATCTGCATCCGAAGTGCTGGAACCTGCGAGGCTAAGGATCAGTGCCGGAAAGTGGGATTAAAATGAGCGTCGAGTTTCTTTTTGCTCTTTGTTGGCCGGTGCAGACACGATGGGCTGAATAGCCTCTTTCTGCACCGTAACCTGTCTACGGTTCGAAGACGCAGAGTGAGGCTGTGTGTTGTTCATTTTGCTCACCCTTATAACTATAGTTTCTGTTTGTTGGGCCATCATTCGCTGTCAAAGTAACATTGAGGTTAATGGTGTCACTGTTATTTGCCTGCTAATTCCATAGCAAGGTGATTAATCAACCTCCTCCTTCAAGTACCAGGTTCTAAGAGGGCATTGGTGACCACAGACTTGCATTGAGTTGGCCCATAGTTATACTTGGCAAAATCCTGCGGTGGTTTGCTGCTGCCTTCTACATTATGGCTGACCAGGAAACGCTCCGACTCTTACCCCCTCTGCCATCAGATGCATTGGAAGGACTTGCAGGCTGACAATCAACCTGTTTGGCCACATTATGAACACGCCTTCCACGGCCAAGAAATCCTGAAGTGGGACTTCAGCCTGGAGCTTCTGACCAGGAGACGCCATCCACTGCGCCACAAGGCAACCAGGCGCAATGGGTAGCCATGCAATTTGCCCCGTTACCCTGTTCGCTTTGCAAAAATGGCATCTCGTTGTCTTCCTCACCAGTAACGGGGAAAGAATGTCAGGACGTTGGTGTCATCATGCAGTGGATGCAATTGAATGGCGCAGTAGGCTTGGAAAGGCCAAATGGTTTCTGCTCCGTCTTATGTTCATATATAGAAAACTTCAGGTGTTCAAAGAGAGTGGGCAGATGGTTTACCTTGGTTGCTCTGGAGAGGTCATTCAACTTTTTCCTGCAGTTTCTTGGGCCTCGCTGCCACGATCACCTGTCTCCACGAAATGAGTATCATCACCGTGACAAGTTTTCAGCGCCTGAACAGAATGTCCCACCTTGCGCCCGCACTATTAAAAGGGGGAAAAGAAAGACTTGCATTTCTATAACATCTTTGATAACCTCAGGACGTCCTGAAGCATTTTGCAGGCAATGAATACTTTTAATATTGGAAATGAAGTGAGGGGTGGCACAGTGATTGGCACTGCTAATCACAACATTGTTTAAGGGACATGTGTAGCCGTCGCTGGCTGTGTAAGCATGTATTGCCCATCCCTAATTGTCCTTGCAGTGGCTGTTCAGAGTCAACCATATTGCTGTGGGTCTGGAGTCACATGTGGGCCAGACCGGGTAAGGGTGGCAGATTTCCCTAAAGGATATGAGTGAACCAGATGGGTTTTTACAATAATCAACAATGGCCTTGGTTAGTCTTTCCAATTCCAGCTTTTTATTGAATTTAAAATTCACCAGGGCGGCACGGTGGAGCAGTGGTTAGCACTGCTGCCTCACAGCGTTAAGGACAAGGGTTTGATCCCGGCCCAGGGTCACTGTCCATGTGGAGTTTGCACATTCTCCCCGTGTCTGCTTGGGTCTCACCCGGTTAGGTGGATTGGCCACACTAAATTGCCCCTTAATTGGGAAAAATAGAATTGGGTACTCTTTCTTTAAAAAAAAAAGAATTCACGATCTGTCGTCAGATGGGACCCCAGAGCATTTCCCTGGATTACCAGTCCACTTACGATCCCACTCTACCACCACCTTCCCTAGCCAGTCTTTGACATTTTTCCTTCCAAATGTTTGGCACCCAGATTTAGACTTGATACTTCAGCTGGGACCTAAGCAGTGATTTCATATCTTTTATCTTTGCAGGTATCAGCACAGAGAGGCAGAACCGAAGGATTACGATGTGGACGCAGTCCCAGAGGGCCACCTGAAGAACCTACACCGCTCAACGTATAACCGGTTTTTAAGTTTTCCCGAAGGAGTAAGGAATTCATTTGTATTATTATTTGAGAAAATCGTTTCTATTTTGAGATTTATGTTTGATTTTCCCATTGGACGCCCAGGCTCGGGAGCTATTGCTTGAATCAAAATAGACTTTGGCCTTTAGCTCATTTTATTCGGGGGATTGGACGAGTGTCTGAACTGATTGGTGAGCTAGCAGGGTACTCCCGGTTAGGAACCAGCTACTACAGTCACAGGCGTCCCAACGAGGTTTACAGCAGATTGGTTTATGCCAAAAGTATATGCAGGCCGCAAAGCAGCAGGGCGAATTAGTTGTCTGTGTCTGGGCCCCTGGAGGGATGTTGCCCCTTGGCCCTTGGGGAATGTCAGGCCAAGGCGGGTCCTCAGCCTTTGGCACATCAGTAGTTCCGTCGGTGTCACTCCGGTTGGTGTGTGCGGCGTGACACGGTAGCGGAATAGGGACCACTTTGTCTCCATGGATCCCGTGGTCTGCTTCCTCATGCCCCTCTTAAATGTCGGTACCACCCACCCCGCTTGAAGAGGGGTGGGATGAGGCGGTCCCAATGTGTTTTACCCCTCATGAAGTGCGAGAATTCCTCACTAGTAAAAGGGGTGCCGTTATCTGTAACCAGCACCTCCGGGATACCGAGGGGACTGAATGAAAGGCGCAACTTCTCAATGCTTGCCTCAAAGTAGTGGCTGGCGTTTTATAGGTGACCAAGGCAGGCCAGCAGCACGGTTCAATTCCCGTAACAGCCTTCCTGAACAGGCGCTGGAATGTGGCGACTAGGGGCTTTTCACAGTAACTTCTTTTGAAGCCTACTTGTGACAATAAGCGATTTTCATTCATTCATTCATTCATCTTGTACTGATCTGTGTTAAATTCGATTTGCCACTTTATTGCCCACTCCACCATAGACATAGGAGCTGAATTAGGTCACTTGGCCCATCGGGTCTGCTCCCCCATTCAATCATAGCTGATATTTTCTCATCCCCATTCTCCTGCCTTCTCCCCATAACCCCTGATCCCCTTATTAATCAAGAACCTATCTATCTCTGCCTTAAAGACACTCGGTGATTTGGCCTCCACAGCCTTCTGCGGCAAAGAGTTCCACAGATTCACCACCCTCTGGCTGAAGAAATTCCTCCTCATCTCTGTTTTAAAGGATTGGCCCTTTAGTCTGAGATGGTGTCCTCTGGTTCTAGTTTTTCCTCCAAGTGGAAACATCCTCTCCACGTCCACTCTATCCAGGCCTCTCAGTATCTTGTACGTTTCAATAAGATTGCCTCTCATCCTTCTAAACTCCAACGAGTACAGACCCAGAGTCCTCAAACGTTCCTCATAGGACAAGTTCTTCATTCCAGGGATCATTCTAGTGAACCTCCTCTGGACCCTTTCCACCAACCCATCTATATCATTCTGGAGCTTATAGCTATCCTCTACAATGTCCACCACTCGACCAATCTTAGTGTCATCGGCAAATTTCCCAATTGTACCTCCCCATGTTCATGTCCAAATCGTTAATATATAACACAAAGTCAGGGTTCCAACACCGAGCCCTGTGGAACACCACTTGAAACAACTTTCCATTCACAAGGGCAGCCATCAACCATTATCCTTTGTTTCCTGTTACTAAACCAACTTTTTATCTAGTTCGCCACATTGCCCTGTATCCCCATGGGCTTTCACTTTTTTTTAAAGCATAAATGATCACATTTTATTTAAATTGGGCAATGCTATTTGCAAATACAATTAGTTCAGCCGCCCACAATCAGAGATGGCAATTTTCTCGCTGGTTGTGCCACTTTGCATTCCCAATTTTTCCATCTTCCTCGCAACATCCATCCTGTCTATCACTTTGCCAAACACAGCATGTTTTCCACCCAACCACGCAGTTTTCTCGGGGCAGAGAAAGAACTTGGATCCATTTGTATTTGGCCCAGCATGAGCCACGGACAGGATACCAGGTCCTGTGTGTGTCAGTTTGAAATTCTCATCCTTAAACTTTTCACCGTAGATGGACTTCCCACCAGTGCCGTTGTGCTTGGTGAAGTCACCACCCTGGCACATGAAATCAGGAATGACTCTGTGGCATATCGAGCCCTTGTAACCAAACCCCTTCTCACCAGTGCACAATGCACGGAGATTTTCTGCAGTTTTTGGGACCACATCGGCGTTCAGCTCCTTCACGATCCGTCCCACGGGTTCGCCGCCCGCAGAAATGTCCATGAAAACCCGGGGATTCGGAGCAGCCAACCTGATTCCTCAATAACGGTCAACGATCTTCGCCTGTGTGCTGAGGGCGTGGGGGATCTTTGCAGCAATCGGCCTCCACTTTCTTGATCAATCTGCCATTTGGGACTTTGCCAAATCTGTTGCTGAAGTCCATGTACACCACATCCACTGCACGGCGTTCATCAACCCTTCTTGTCACGTTTTCACATTTGTGAGGCAAGACCTTCCTTCAACAATTCCATGTGGCCATCCCTTTTCTAAAAGGTATTTTTATTGGCATTTTCAATATTACATAGTAACCCTTGCGCAGATATTTCCAGTTTATGCAGTTCCTATGTACATACGATCTTTCTTGATATATCCTCTCCACCCCCTCTTCCACTCTGTGCTCCTGTTCTCCACTTCTCCCCCCCGCTTCCTTCTGTGGTTTTTGTTGCAGGCCTTGTGGGTTCGGGGGGGGGGGGGGGGAGGGGGGCGGGATTTCCTGCCCCCTCCTCCATGCTTCTTCCTGTGGTTCCCCTAAGTTTCCTCCTCATTTCCTCCCCCCACCCTACTCTCATTTGTACTTCTGTCTGCTCTTCCCCCGTCTCTCACTCTTTCCCTCGTCGCTGTTGGCCTTGAACTGTCTTGGAACAGGCCGCCGAACTACCCCCCCCCCCCCATGTTTTGAGGAAGCCCTCTTCCGACCTTCGGTTGGTGTACTTGATCTTCTCCAAATGGAGAATCCCGCCAGGTCTGCCAGTCAGTCTGCCGCTGTGGGTGGTGCTGCCGATCGCCAGCCGAGCAGGATTCTCCGACGTGCGATTAGGGAAGTGAAAGCGAGGGTGTTGGCCCCCTTCCCCATGTGTAACTCTGGCTATTCTGATACCCTGAAGATTGTATGCTGACTACCCCTGACGAGTTCATGCCTTTCTACCTGACAGTTAATCCTGTATCTCCGGATTGATTCTACTAATTTACATACATACGACCAACTGCCCAATAATTGTTCGCCATTTCCTTCAATCCCTTTTTAAACATTGGAACCATGCTTGCATTCCTCCAGTCCTCCGGTGCCTCCCCTCCATCTAGTGAGGATTGGAAAATCGTCCTCCGAGCATCTTCTACCTGCTCCCTGACCTCCTTCAGTAGCCACGGAAACAATCCATCTGGCCCTGGTGACTTATCAACGTTCAAGGATTCCAACCCAGCACTTCCTCTCTCATTATGATTCTCCTATTCAATATCTCACCGTGTTCCTCCTGGACTACTGTATCTGCATCACCCATTTCCTTTGTAAACACGGAGACAAAATATTCATTTAAAACCCTTCCCACAGCCTCTGCATCCACACACAAGTGTGGTGATATGCCTGTGAATAATATTGAACGTAGTTAGCAATGCGACCTCCAACCAGCTTCAGACATTGGCCATGTGACATCCGACTCTCGTCAGTTGGCAGTAAGCCGTCCAAGAGGACAGCCGCACACAGGGTTGTTCCAGGAGAGTTCACGAAGCTCAAATAGTAATTTAATCTGAAAAGTATTCTGTTTGTTATGTTTCCATGTGTTAATCAATAAATCATCGTTCTAGCTCAGTCAGCAGATGTTCTGTGTGCATCATTGCGACAGCAACACTACAGAACACAACAACACATCTACATTAACGCCAAAATTGGCATTTAGAAGAGATGTTGTGGGGTCTCTAGCTTCTTCAGTTTTGGGTGGAGGGCACATGAAATGAACACCTGGGTGTTTTTCTGTTACAGGACTGGAGCACCACGACAGAGGCATGCATGTCTCAAATTAATTTAAAGGACGATTATCGACTGAGGGAAAAAGTACCAATAGCAGATCATAAAACTGTGGCAAAAGAACTTTTCAAGAGGTATGCCATTAAAATAATGCTTTTAAAAAAAAAAAGTTCATTGAAGTTTTGAGTGTGCTTATCTGCATTGGTAAATCCAAAACACTCTTGCTTACGATACCCGTATTTGGTGTGTTCTGTCAAATGATGTTTCACAATCACTATTCTGATGTGCCTTAAGGTATTTTTTCTGTTGTAAAGGTATTTTCAAATGCAAGTTGTTGTTGTGCGTGCACACACATCATAGGCATTTCAATAGGTGGCACTGTGGTTAAAGATTTCAATATCAGTCTCACACCGTAAGTCCCGTTTTAAGTTGCCTCATTCAGTATCGTCCACGTGACCCGATTGATGCCACTTCGGAATGGCCCCGCGCCCTCACCGACTCTCCGACTCTCTCCTACCGTCCCACTTGGAGCACATCCCACTCCCTCTCTCGCTTCCTTGCAGCAAGGGTTGAGAAGAGGGAAGCGGCAAAGAGGATAGGCCATTGGGAGAAGAGGTGGCTCGCAAGAGAGGCGGCGGGCGGGGAGGTAAGTAGAAAGAGCTAGCATATTCCATCTACGTCTTAAAATCAACTTTGCTTTTAAAAAGTTTTTTTTTTACGAATGGAGAAATTTGGGAAAGTACAGCATTTTAATTTACACAGCACAGTGTTTTCATATTTCTTATAATAATAATTGCTTATTGTCACAAGTCGGCTTCAATTAAGTTACTGTGAAAAGCCCCTAGTCACCACATTCCGGCACCTGTTCGGGGAGGCTGGTACGGGAATTGAACCCGCGCTGCTGGCGTTGTTCTGCATTACAAGCCAGCTATTTAGCCCACTGTGCTAAGCCAGCACCTGCTAACTGAACTACAGAATTTTATGGACTCAAAAGTTAACTCTGTTTCTCTCTTCACAGTTGCTGATTTTTTTCAGCATTTTCTGTTTTATTGCACCTTTTTTTACAATGGGAATATCTGATTTGCTTAAAGAAGTATCACTTAAAGTTGCACTCTCCCGGAAGACAATTACAATTTTAAGTGAGGAATTTGCTGCACTGAATCAGCACAAAGTTATTGCAATTGGTAAGTTTTTAACATCTTAATTCTCCCTCTCTCTCATTGACAAAAGAGTTAAACAGCTGGAGTGCATCCCTCCCTGCCTTCCGTTTCGGGGCTACTTGAGAACCCTTTCCCTCCACTTTATTTAACAGGCCAGTTTCTATACTCCAATTGAAGTTGAGCTTGGCTGAGAAATCTCTCCTCTGGCATACCCCGAGATTTATTTGCAAGTTGAAATTGCTCCGAATAGGTTTCCCCCTCTGAATCAGAACTTATCCTGCAAATGTATAAGGTGTTAGTGAGGCCACACCTGGAGTATTGTGTTCAGTTTTGGTCTCCTTACTTGAGAAAGGACGTACTGGCACTGGAGGGTGTGCAGAGGAGATTCACTAGGTTAATCCCAGAGCTGAAGAGGTTGAATTACGAGGAGAGGTTGAGTAAACTGGGACTGTACTCGTTGGAATTTAGAAGGATGAGGGGGGATCTTATAGAAACATATAAAATTATGAAGGGAATAGATAGGATAGATGCAGGCCGGTTGTTTCCACTGGCGGGTGAAAGCAGAACGAGGGGGCATAGCCTCAAAATAAGGGGAAGTAGATTTAGGACTGAGTTTAGGAGGAACCCAAAGGGTTGTGAATCTATGGAATTCCTTGCCCAGTGAAGCAGCAGAGGCTCCTTCATTAAATGTTTTTAAGATAAAGATAGTTTTTTGAAGAATAAAGGGATTAAGGGTTATGGTGTACGGGCCGGAAAGTGGAGCTGAGTCCACAAAGGATCAGCCATGATCTCATTGAATGGCGGAGCAGGCTCGAGGGGCCAGATGGCCTACTCCTGCTCCTAGTTCTTATGTTCTTAAGTGCCTCAGTAACAAAAGCACTCGGTGCTGTTCCAGCCACGGCTGCAGTGCACATCAGTGTAGTGCATATCAGTGTGATCAACAACAACCTGCATTTTTATTGAGCTTTTAACCCTGGAAAAACCACCCAAGGCACACCACAGAAGTCTTATGAAAGGGATGCTCATGCTGTTAGTATCGAGAAGGAAGAGCCCTTTGATCCAGGCTCATGGGATCATCATCTGCCCTCCACCTGCCTTGGCCCCATTTCCTTCATACCTTTTCTGAACAAAAAAACACTAATCAATCTCAGATTTAAAATTTACAATTGATTTGGCATCAATTGCCATTTGCAAAAGAGCGTTCTGCATGAGGTGGCAATGGGAAATGCGAACTGCAGGTGTGTTGCTGAGGTATTTTAATAAGGGCAGGCGTAGGTTGGCATAGACCGACTGCAGCTGCTTGCCTGTTGCCATTGCCCTCCTGTTATAAGACCATAAGACATAGGAGCGGAAGTAAGGCCATTCGGCCCATCGAGTCCACTCCACCATTCAATCATGGCTGATTTCAACTCCATTTACCCGCTCTCTCTCTCCATAGCCCTTAATTCCTCGAGAAATCAAGAATTTATCAACTTCTGTCTTAAAGACACTCAACGTCCCGGCCTCCACCACCCTCTGTGGCAATGAATTCCACAGACCCACACTCTCTGGCTGAAGAGATTTCTCCTCATCTCTGTTCTAAAGTGACTCCCTTTTATTCTAAGGCTGTGCCCCCGGGTCCTAGTCTCCCCTGCTAAGGGAAACAACTTCCCTACGTCCACCCTATCTAAGCCATTCATTATCTTGTAAGTTTCTATTAGATCTCCCCTCAACCTCCTAAACTCCAATGAATATAATCCCAGGATCCTCAGGCGTTCATCGTATGTTAGGCCTACCATTCCTGGGATCATCCGTGTGAATCTCTGCTGGACCTGCTCCAATGCCAGTATGTCCTTCCTGAGGTGTGGGGCCCAAAATTACTCACAGTATTCTAAATGGGGCCTAACTAATGCTTTATAAAGCTTCAGAAGTACATCCCTGCTTTTATATTCCAAGCCTCTTGAGATAAATGACAACATTGCATTTGCTTTCTTAATTACGGACTCAACCTGCAAGTTTACCTTTAGAGAATCCTGGACTAGGACTCCCAAGTCCCTTTGCACTTCAGCATTATGAATTTTGTCACCATTTAGAAAATAGTCCATGCCTCTATTCTTTTTTCCAAAGTGCAAGACCTCACACTTGCCCACGTTGAATTTCATCAGCCATTTCTTGGACCACTCTCCTAAACTGTCTAAATCTTTCTGCAGCCTCCCCACCTCCTCCGTACTACCTGCCCCTCCACCTATCTTTGTATCATCGGCAAACCTAGCCAGAATGCCCCCAGTCAGGTCATCTAAATCGTTAATATATAAAGAGAACAGCTATGGCCCCAACACTGAACCCTGCGGGACACCACTCGTCACCGGTTGCCATTCCGAAAAATAACCTTTTGTCCCAACTCTCTGCCTTCTGCCTGACAGCCAATCGTCAATCCATGTTATGGGGGAGCAATGTTGCTCAGGACTGGGAGGCAGAGGAGGTGAGTTGGTCAAACATTACCATCAATGAATTTGGTTGCGGGAAGACTGGTACATGCAAGGGTGTAATATTCTGCAGCTGAGTACGTGATAGTAAGTGCAGAGGTCCTTAGCATCTTGGCTTGTAATCCCCATGAGGTCTTGGCCAGTTTACTGGAGAGGTTGTTGCGGGATTTAACTTTTCAAGCCTTAAATCCTGGTGCATGTGTAAAGTCATCACCCTCCCAAAACCAGGCAAAGAACCAAAATTACCATCAAACTACCGACCAATATCCTGGCTATCAGGGTGGTTCAAGGTAGAAGAGCTGAGAATCCTACAGCAGATCAAGCCAGAAGTAGAGGACATCCTGACTGTGGATCAAGCAGGCTTTCGACAAGGAAGAAACACGTGTACCAGGTCCTCGCATTCACCACTTTCACTAAGAATGGCTTTGAAAGAAACTCAAAACCGTGGCAATTTTCTTCAACCTCGCTGCAGCATACAATACAGTCTGGCACATTGCCCTAATTGACAAAATATCAAGAGTTCTTGGGTCAGTGACGTCGTTGAACTCTGGGACAGAAGGATCAGGGTGCATATGGGTGACAAGACTAGCATCTAGAGGAAACAGATGAATGAACTAGCTCAGAGATCCGTTTAAGCCCCAATCCAGTTTAAGTTGGATACCAACGACCTGCCCCAAACCCGGTCGCAGAGGTTTAACTGTGCAGGTGAGAGCTGCTGTTACACACAGGCTCATACCGACCCAGATCCGAGCGACACATTAAATGATGATATTGCAAAACTGGCTGACTACTGCAAGACATCATGCCTACAAGCGAGCACGCGTAAAACAGCCTCTCTAGCACATTCCCAATTCTGGTGCTAAGAGGGAACTGAATATCATCCTGGATGATCAGAGACTGAAACATAATTTCCACCTTGTTTATCTGTGCATCACCGTTGTCAGGACTCTCCTATCCAGACAGCATCTCATCAAGACTACAGAATAATTACAACACGCTGTCTGTAATCTTTGATTGGAACATTTGTTATAACCCCCTGGGCAAGTGTGTGGTCAATTCCAGCTTCACCTGACCTGGAATTGCAACACAATTGAATTAACCAATAATTCTTAGAAAAACACTCAAAAGTCTTTGGTCCTTGGCTGCCCAATAATTACAGTCACCAGGTTTGTAAATTTCAACACAATCACTGTTTATTAATAACAAGAACTGTAATGGAATAGGCAGCAAATACAACTGGTTAATTATTATCTAATTCCTAATTCCATGCTTTAGCTTGCTCCCCCATCCTCTGCACACACACAAGACAGACAAACACAGAGGGGATGAGCAGGGTGAAATAAAATCATCAATAATAGGGAAAAGGAGTCTTTGTTTCAGATGGTCATTTCCAGCACCTTACCCAAGAGGCTTTACTGTAGATTCATTCAGGCCTCTGCCGTTTCAGGCATACAGCGCTCACCACCATTCTGGAGAGAGAAAGAGGGTCCTGGTCTTTGTTGGCAGCTAGTAATGGTTTTCCTGTCGATTCATTCATTCAGGTTCACTGCAGTTCCATAAATACAGCACTCACAGGCTTTCTGGAGCAAACACGGGAGAGAGAGAGAGCGAGAGAGAGAGTCCACGGGCTGGATCCTCCGCAGACGGGATGCTCCGTTTTCCCGGCAGGGCTGCCCCACAATGGGAATCCCCATTGACTAGCCGGCATAATGGAGCATCCCACCGGCGCGCTGAAACAGAAATGTGGTGCGGTGGGACATAGAATCCAGCCCCTTGTCCTTCCAGGAGACAACCCCATGGGTTGTGAGCACTTGGGACCTTGAAAATCATTCCACTGGGAGAGGATCCCCGTGTCTGCGTGGGTTTCCTCCCACAGTCCAAAGATGTGCAGGTTTGGTGGATTGGCCATGCTAAATTGCCCTTAGTGTCCAAAAGGGTTGGGTGGGGTTATTGGGTTACGGGGATGGGTAGAGGTGTGGGCTTAAGTGGGGTGCTCTTTCCAGGGGCCGGTACAGACTTGATGGGCCGAATGGCCTCCTTCTGCACTGTAAAGTCTATGATTCTGTGAGTCTAACCCACACATCTTTGTTATCATCAGACAATATTTGACACTAAGCCGAATAAAGAGATATTAGGACCCGTGGCCGTCGTGCTGGTTTAGAGCTGGTTTAGCATGGGGCTAAAGAGCTGGCTTTTAAAGCAGACCAAGGCAGGCCAGCAGCACGGTTCAATTCCCGTACCTGCCTCCCCGAACAGGCGCCGGAATGTGGCGACTAGGGACTTTTCACAGTAACTTCATTTGAAGCCTACTTGTGACAATGAGCGATTTTCATTTCATTTCATTTTTCATTTCATTTCATTTTTCATTTCATATGGAGTTGCAAGAATTAGCCATAGAATTTACAGTGCAGAAGGAGGCTATTCAGCCCATCGAGTCTGCACCGGCCCTTGGAAAGAGCATCTTACCCAAGCCCACACTTCCACCCTATCCCCGTAACCCCACCCAACCTTTTTGCACACTAAGGGCAATTTATCACGGCCAATCCACCTTACTGTACATCT
Source organism: Scyliorhinus torazame (assembly GCF_047496885.1). Taxonomy (NCBI): domain Eukaryota; kingdom Metazoa; phylum Chordata; class Chondrichthyes; order Carcharhiniformes; family Scyliorhinidae; genus Scyliorhinus; species Scyliorhinus torazame. Next base: position 264,989,973 of record NC_092715.1, on the reverse strand, counting down.
TTAGACTGTGGGAGGAAACCGGAGCACCCGGAGGAAACCCACGCAGACACGGGGAGAACGTGCAGACTCCGCACAGACAGTGACCCAAGCCGGGAATCGAACCTGGGACCCTGGAGCTGTGAACCAACTGTGCTAACCACTGTACGACCGTGCTGCCCTATTTAACCCTAGGTGCTTGTTGCTGGTGTAGAATGATACTTCTGTTCAACTGAATAGGTGTCCCCTGCTGAAAGGCAGCGAGAAGGGCTGTCTAGACTTGAATAAAAAACTCTTGACTCCCACCTCCCATCGCTACGATCCCTTACCACAGCTGAATAGGATAAATGTGCGATGGGATTAATGGTGAAAGGCACCGTTCCACAGATAAAATATAGGATGATCAGATTGCGACAGCCCAATCCCCGACTTTATAAAACTCATAAAGAGCATGGAAATGATTGAGAATTTAACCAATTCAACCTGATCGATCAACGTGTGATCTGTCGACATGAATCCAGAGTGGAGCAGATCCTCCATTCTCATTCTGTAAATTAAGGAGACCGGCATTTTGTAACAAATTGTTATGTAAACGGTGAAATATTCATAATTGTGCAATCCTTTTATTTTATCGATTGTTTACATTAATTATCTTTAAACTATTTTTATTCAAAACGTTTTTACATATATTCCCAAAATATCAGAGGAACAACACATTAACCCCCCTCCCCCCCGATACCAACACCCAACCACATCCCGCCTCCCTAATTTTTTACCTCCGTATCCCTCCCCCCCTGCTTGCTAACTCCTCAATTCTCCTTGAAGAAGTCAATGAGTGGTTTCCACCTCCGTGTGAACCCCTCCACCGACCCCCGCGGAGCAAATTTGACCTTCTCCAACTTCCGGAATTCTGCCAGGTGGCTCACCCACATCGCTGCTTTTGGCGGCTCCGAGTCCCACCAATAAAACAGGATCCGTCTCCAGGCTATCAGGGAGGCAAAGGCCAAAAAAGGCACCCCCCCCCCTCACCCCGGGCTCCTGGATCTTTCGACACCCCCAAATACCGCCACCTGGAAACAGCCCCACAGCACGTCCGAGTACCCCTGCACGAGCCCACCCCAGTCTTGGACACGCCCAGAACATGTGGACATGATTCACCCCCCCCCCCACGCCCCCCTGGCACACCGCTCACAACTGCCTTCCACACCTGTAAAGAACCTGCTCATCCCCGCCACCATCATGTGGACCCTAAAGAACATTGAAAAATACAGCACTGAACAGGCCCGTCGGCCTGGATGGGGCTTAACCTCGCACACGACAAAGATGCACTCACCCTCCGTAAGGCTTCTGCCCACGTCCCGGCCCCCACCTCCCCTCCCAGCCCCTCCTCCCAACTTGTGTTTAATATCCTCCACTGGAGCCCTTTCCTCTCCATCAGTTCCTTGTATATATCAGCCATCTTCCCCTATTTTGTCCTCCAACAGCAACTTGTCCTGCAGCACCTGAGATCATCACACTCCCCCAGCGACTCCTCCACCTTCTGGATCGCCAGGCCCTGAGCCTCCTGCCGGTGATCCGCCCGATCGATCGCCACCCTCAGCAGCTCCACCACCCTGGCCTCCTTCCTCTGGTGCTGGAATCTATTATTCATAAGCTCCACCAGCTGCTCCGTCGACCACTGGGCGGGCAGCGCTGCCCCCTTGCCCTCTGCCAACTTCACCGGTGACCCACTACGAAAACCTTCCTTCTCGCACTGCTCTCTCTTTCTCGTGGCACTTCTCGTCCTCTGATCCATACACCGATCTCACCAGTGGAGTATTACCTTCCCTGGGCCCTCACACATCCGTTACTCTCGAATACCACACCATTCAGGTGGTGTAGGAGAGAAAAGATCCACCTTCAGTGGGAGCCACCAAATGTGCGACCACTCCACTCCATGGCCATCACAGGATATCGTTTACATTAATGATGTTATCAGTTGTGAGCACTTGTTTTATTTGTATCGTCATCCCAATTCAGCACATGTTGCCGTATCGTTTTGCGATCAACCAATTATCTAAACTATCGGTTTCCTTTCCAACTCCAGGACCTCTGGTTGCCTTGACTCAGGGGCAAATGCAGCTCTACCAAGACATTCTCCAGACCATTCAAAAATGTGAGTTGTTTTTAAAGTCTCATATCAGGTTAAAATTAAGAAGACGCAGAACTCTGAAAAGCAGTAACCGGTGCGGCAATAACTTGTGTTCATATACGCATTTCCATATTAGTCTTCAAAAATTATTCTTCATGATTTCTTTGAGACTGCAGGTTGCGCCGTTCTGTAATGCAGACATTGGGTGGTATTTAACGGAGCCTGTAAGCACCTTAGAATCCCTATAATGCAGTAGGAGGCCATTCGGTCTATCAGGTCTGCACCGGTCCCTCGAAAGAGCACCCTACTCATGTCCATTTTGTCATCCACCCCACCCTACCTCATGATCTAACCTGCACATCCCTGGACATTAAGGGACAATTTAGCATGGCCAATCCACCTAACCGGCACAACTTTGGACTGTGGGAGGGAACCGGAGCACCCGGAGGAAACTCGCGCAGACACGGGGAGAACATGCAAACTCCACACAGACAATGACCCAAGCCAGGAATCGAGCCAGGGTCCCTGGCATTGTGAGGCAGCAGTGCTAACCACTGTGCCACCATGCCGCCACACAGGAAACCTAGTGGGTGGGGGTAATTAGGCGGGAGCCAAAATTTTTGTTTCCAGGTCATAAGGTCATAAGATATGGGAGCAGAATTAGGCCATATGACTCATCAAGTCTGCTCCGCCATTCTATCATGGCCAATATGTTCCTCATCTGTTACCTACAATGTTACAGGCCAAGAGCTGGATTGTGAAATCAGCCAGAGCGTCTCCTCCCTAGAACACATGACCTCGGAGCGGGAGTCGGCAATTTAGCCTCCCAAGCCTAACACCCTCAATGTGATCATGGCTGATCCTATCTTGGCCTCAACTCCACCGTCCTGCCCGTTCTCCATAACCCTTCAACCCATTACCAATTAAAAATCTGTCAAACTCCTCCTTAAATTTACTCACTGTCCCAGCATCCACTGCACTCTGGGGCAGTGAATTCCACAGATTCACAACCCTTTGGGAGAAGTAGTTTCTCCTCCAATCTGTTTTAAATTTTCTACCTCTTATTCTGGGATTATGACCTCTCGTTCTAGAATGCCCCACAAGAGGAGGCATCAGCTCCACGTCCACTTTATCCAGACCTTTTAGCATCTTGCATACCTCAATTAGATCTCCCCACGTTCTTCTAAACTCCAGAGAGTATCGGCCTAAACTGTTCAATCTTTCCTCATATGACAAACCCCTCATCTCTGGAATCAACCTAGTGAATCTCCTCTGAACTGCCTCCAATGTCACTACATCTTTCCTCAAATAAGGGGACCAAAACAGTGCACAATACTCCAGGTGCGGTCTCACCAATGCATTGTACAGTTGCAACAACACTTCCTGAACATTGGTGGCGCAGTGCAGTCTCACGGCGCCGAGGTCCCAGGTTCGATCCCGGCTCTGGGTCACTGCCCGTGTGGAGTTTGCACATTCTCCCTGTGTCTGCGTGTGTTTCGCCCCCACAACCCAAAGCTGTGCATGGTAGGTGGATTGGCCACGCTAAATTGCCCCTTAATTGGAAAAAATGAAATGGATACTCTAAATTTAAAAAAAAACAAAAAAACATTATACTCCATTCCTTTTTCTATAAATGACAACAATCCATTTGCTTTCCTTATTAGCTGCTGTGCCTGCATGCTCGTTTTCTGTGACTCATGCAGATGGTGTGTTGAGGAGGAAAGACTAAGTTTAAACCCTGTGGCGGGTTTGTACTTGTATTACATTTGCATTCCATTAATACTCATCATATTAACTTTATATTAAGACGCACAGGAATTATGTGGCACCTGGTTCACATTCGATAAAAGGCGGGGGCGCACAACAGTCACCTTTTAAGCAGTAGCGTCTGTGGTCCGTGATTTTCTTGAATCCGGTGGCACTAAGGCTGGAGAATGGCAGCTTACACTTGGCCCGGAACCAGGAGACATGAGGAGCAGGATCAGAGCACGGTGGAGTGGGGAAAGAGGGATTCAAGGGGAGACAGAGGGTGGGACTGGGAGCAGGAGGGGAGGATGCGGCAAAGGCAAGCTCTTTCTGGTCGCCAACAGAGGCAGCAGCAGAGCGGGAGGCTGGTCAGGATGCAGCCACATGGAGTCAATGTAAAAGGCTGGCAGCGGGGTCCTGGGGACAAGAGCGAACGAGCTGCAGGAGTCGGAGAGGCAATGCTGGAGAGGACTGAGGCCGAGCTGGGAAATGGTCACTGAAATACGTAGGACTGTGGAACAAGACCTGCAGGGGCATGAATTTATTGGGAACTTCATGCCAGTGGCCCTCAAGGTGCCTGCAGCACTGAATCCTTTTGCCATCGGTGATTTCCAAAGCTTCCCGGGTGACCTATCGCATCTCCGCAGCTGCCACACACAACATTGTAAAGGAGGCGACCAATGCTACCCCCAGTGCGTGAATTAATTCATCAATGGCCCCACAGAGGCATTGTGCTTTATAACCCGTTCCCTGAGAATGTTAGGGATCGTCAACGACTCATGTGGCCATGACCAGCTGTGAGTCACATAGGGCGGAATTCTCCCATGCCCCTGCTGGTGGGTTCGATGGCAGGTGTTTGGGGAGAATATGACAGCAGGGCAAGAAACTGGTTTTGTGCCAGCGTGAATTTACAGTGGGATCTTCCGCGGGTGCTCGGACACACCAGAGGCCAGGAACTCATTCCCAATTCTCCACGATGCCGGCAGGAAACCACACCAGTGTGAGAAGCGCAGTTGTCGGTACTCATCTGAACAATGCCCGAGGCTGCCTCTGAAGTTCGGGATTGGGGGCCGCCCGCTACTCTGGACCACTGCAGCAGTGGGGTCGAAGGTGCATCTACCGGTGGACCTTCTAGATTAGATGTCCAGGAGTGGGTCCATCTTCCAGCCTCGGAATGTTCCTGGGGATCCATCTTCATTTTCAGGAGGTCACCCTCCTTCCTTCACCGGTGGGTCAGCGATGTTGGGCGCCATTTCAATATGGCAAGACGGTGAGTGGACTGCGTATCATCCTGGCCTTCCCTGCCACTGATTACGGTGTAAAACCCCTAAATCTGTCCAAAGATTTTGTCTCTTTGAGAGTGCAACTCTCTGTGACCACAGGCAAAGAATCTGAATGTTGGTGCTCGTTCCCCAGGGCGACTCGTAAATTCACAGCCTGCAGAGCTTGTTGAGGCCTCAGGCCATGGTTCTTGGGTCAATGAATGCTTGGCCCTTCTGCGTGATTGCACGTGTCTCCCGTATTTTACATTTGAAGTAAAATCACGTGGGAGCCAGCTTGTGCCGGCAGTAGAGAGGAGCCACAGATGAAATAATAGCCATTGAACGAGAATATCTCCCAGGCGTTTCAACCCGTCAGGAGTGTCTCATGCACTGTATTTATTTTTCCTGTTGCCCGCTTTTTGTCCATTTCTTGCCTTTGCTACTGTCTTCCACAGCTGTCTAGGCACTGATGCTTTTTAGAATTTAAAAGTACAAAAAACAGGCCATTCGGCCCCTCTGGTCTCTGCCACTGTTTATGCTCCACGCGAGTTTCTTTCCACCTTCATTGATCTCGCCCCATCAGCAGAACCTTGCGTTCCTTTTTCTCCCTGCCCCTGAAGGTGGCCCAACACCAGAAACCTCTTTACTCATTCACAGGGTGCTGGTGGTAAAGCCAGCGCGAATGCTCTCACCCCTGTTGAATTATCATTTTGAGAAGGTGGCCGTGAGTCACCTTCCCAGAAGGGAAAAAAAAACACTTGGCAAGTGACCGATTCTGGTCTCAACTGGTCTTGTAGACCTTAAGGCGGAACTCCCAATTTGGACTGTGATGCGACCATCAATTCACACGAGACGGAGCGTTGAAGTGAACAGTGGTTTTAATCAGCTAGAACTGTGCCTGCCTGCGACTGCTCTGTACTGAGTGCCGCCTACAGGCTGCAGATCTATATACCTCCCCCGAGGGGGCGGAGCCCACAAGGGCACCAACATAATACAATGTAATGTAATGTAATACAATGGTGAATGGTACCAGTAATCCATTCACCACAGACTGCAGAACCAGTTGTTTCCAAACGTTACTGGATTTTCCTGATCAACAAAAACGGGAGTGGTCTGCTGGGCCATTTCAGAGGGCAATTAAAAACAACCACATTGGTGTCGGTCAGGAGTCACATGTAGGCCAGACCAGGTTAAGAACAGCAGACGTCCCTCCCCAAAGGACATTCATGATGGGATTTTACGACACTCCAGTAGCTCCATGCTCAGATGGGCTGTAAATTCCAGACGTACTTAATTGGTTGAATTTAAATTGTCCAGATGCCATAGTGGGATTTGGACCTCCGTCTTCAGGTCATTGGTCCAGGCCTCTGGATTGCTAGTCCAGTAACATTGTGTCGCCATACCCCTAACCAATTAGCCTTTCAAACCCAGATTTATGTTCTAGCATTTGTTTATAACACTGGGATACAGCACAGCGGTATCCAAATAGATCTCTGAAAGGTTTCACAGAATTTACCCCACAGAGATCGGGCCATTGAGTCCCGTGTCAGGGTTCCTGTTCCTCCGGTACCTCCTCCCACCCCTCGTCATCTCCCCCCCCCCCCCCCCCCTTAATCGGCGTTGCCGCAAGGAGATTTTCTGCGAGGGAAGCCACTCTTTCAGTATATCGTCCTTAAAGCCTGCAGCAGTCCTCGGTGGGAAGCGATCTTCCTAAGACAGTATGCTTCCAGGCAGGGCCAGATACAGTAATACAGCTGTGAATCGGGACCCCTGGGTCACTTCTGACCAATGAAGATGCCAAGTGTGGGAGGAGATTTTTTCCCCCTCTTTGGTTGCGATGCAAACGTGGATCAAAATGACAAAAACAGAAACCCCAATCCAGCTGTCTGTTCACTGTGTGCGCTTCTAAGCCCAGGCATTTCCTGTTATTGTTTCAGATTCCAGTATCAGTGCGATGTCTTTTATTTCAGAAGCACGAGCAATTGTTGTGACCCCAGGTTTCTGTGATTATTGTGTCCACTCAGTGATTGGTCCGATTGGTAGTTGGGGAAGGGTGTCCTCTGGCTGGAAGTGGGGAGTCCAGAATGTTAAGGAATGGGCTACGAAACATTCCAATTAGTTGTCTCATTGATCCAATAATTGGCACTGATATGTAAAGAGGCTGCAGCTGGCCTTGGGAGCTTGTGATGTGCTGATGAGAGTTTGGTGCTGAGTGTATTCAAAGGAAAAACGGAGCAGATCTCTTGACTGTTTACTCAACAGCAGCCAAAGAACAAAGAAAAGTACAGCACAGGAACAGGCCCTTCGGCCCTCCAAGCCCGTGCCGACCCTGCTGCCCGTCTAAACTAAAATCTTCTACACTTCCTGGGTCTGTATCCCTCTATTCCCATCCTATTCATGTATTTGTCAAGATGCCCCTTAAATGTCACTATCGCCCCTGCTTCCACCACCTCCTCCGGCAGCGAGTTCTAGGCACCCACTACCCTCTGTGTAAAAAAAACTTGCCTCGTACATCTCCTCTAAACCTTGCCCCTCGCACCTTAAACCTATGCCCCCTAGTAATTGACCCCTCTACCCTGGGGAAAAGCCTCTGACTATCCACTCGGTCTATGCCCCTCATAGTTTTCTAAACCTCTATCAGGTCACCCCTCAACCTCCGTCGTTCCAATGAGAACAAACCGAGTTTATCCAACCTCTCCTCAGAGCTAATGCCCTCCATACCAGGCAACATCCTGGTAAATCTCTTCTGCACCCTCTCCAAAGCCTCCACATCCTTCTGGTAGTGTGGCGACCAGACTGAGGCTAACACAGAACAGGGGGCGCCACTTTCATATTAGAGCTGGCCGTTTGGGGGCAGAGCATTGGGGGAGGGCCCCAGGTGACATCCTGAGGCCAAAAGCAGCGCCGCCCCCCATTCCGGCGCAAATGGGGATTCTCCGGCCGATCGCCGAACGCGATTACGGCGTCGACGATCAGCGAATCCAGCCCAGCATTTCACCCTCAAGAGTAAACTAATTCTCAGAATACAAGGATACGTTCCTGCATCCTCAACCACGTCAACTAAGATCCAATTCCTGGACAAAGACCAGGAATTCTGCTGGGCAAAACCACCTGAACGAACCCTCATTGGACATTGACTTACTCGCCTCTCCTCACATCACTTCATGGACATACCTTTTTGATTTAAAGTAACTTGCAATTTGTAACCTCTTTCCCTTTAATGCTCGTGAGTGTGAACGCATGTTCGTGTCACGATCCACCCCTCGGGGTTTGAGCGTGTTAATAAATCCTAGATTTGTTTCACTTCAAGAATTTGCTGTGGATTTATTGTTAACCTCAAAGAACAGGTGTTGCTATATTTATTTGGCTCTGAATATGGCGGTCAATATGATCGCCTTCCTTAATTCTAATTACGTTTGCTCCAGAGTCGCCAGGTATCTTTCGATACCGCCACAAGGTTCAAACCCGAATACTGATCATTGACTCGGTACACCAGTTAGTTAGTTCAAAGTCAATGCTTATTTATTTACACACACAGTTAAATATACTCATGCACGAAACTCTACAGACTAAACTATCACTACTGCTAAAGCCTATACTTGGCTTCGGGCGCCCACTCAGTCAGAGGAACAATGGCCGTTGTTCGGTTCTGAGGTTGCTGGGGTCGAACTGGTAAAGGGGAACAGCTAAGGTCGTCTGTCTGGTAGCGAGCGTTGACCTTGGACTTACTTGCTTCTGGTGCAGCTGGTGGGCAGGTCTCTCCTCGGTGAGAGCCGGGTCCAAGCGAACGATTCTCTCTTGGGAGCTCCTTCTTGTATCCAAAGGGGCTTCGCGCTCTTTTGGGCGGGCCTTGAACTTGGCCCCAATCAATTGGCCCGTTTCTTGGTCACTCGCATTGATCCTGACCAATAAAGGGGTGGGTGCCCTGATGGCTGGACGTGTCCTAGGTGGCCGTTGGCCTGCTTTGTTCTGGTCTCCTCTGGCGCCGGGGTGTCTGCCTTAGTATCGGTTACTCAAATGTTACTCTTTTGTTCCTGGAGATGGGCCATTAGTATGCTAATGGGCCTACAGTTTTGGTATTGTCTGGGAGCTGCGGCTCCAATACATGGACAAGCTCTGAACCTGCTTGTTTTCTCAGTATTGTCCATTTTCCCTGCAATCTTTGCAAAGTGTCCATTTTGTAATCGGGAAGTGGCCATCCCAAATGGCTACACCCCCTCCTTGTGATCCTCAACGCGAAGCGTGAAGGATCACATTACCGCATCGTCTTCGTTCTCTGACCAAGCGGGGCACCCATAAGCACTTCACGGGCTCTACACTGCCCTAACCTATGAATCGCAATTTTTACCTAAAATCATTTTACATACACACATCATTATAAAACTCTACGGGGCGCGAAGACATTCAGGCATGCATTACAAAATAAAAAACTGGAACCTCTAACTATCCTAAATAAACTATTCTCACTCAAAGAATCAAAAGTAATCTACAACATTTTAAACTGTACAAATATCAGCAACACAAGTTTCTCTGGCTTGGCAGTCACGAACAGAGGTTTACATTTCTTTATTGAACGAACAAAACACACACAAAGAAAAAACGGATGCACTTTAATTCACTTAAAGGGGTTGGGGGGTTTGTTGGAGTCCGAAGATAGCGGATCTAAATGTGTATACCGGAGTGCGGTTGCGGAAGGCTTTCCTCCGCCATTTTCTGAGTCTAAGTGTCTGCACGACACTGCAGAGTATCGCCAGTACTAAGAGTGCTTCTCCGATGTACGATAGTGAATACCAGGTGATAAACTTGTCACACCAAGTCAGGGTGTCGGTAACTGTCTCGGGGGTAACTATCTCGTGGTTAACTATCTCGGGGTTAACTATCTCGGGGTACAATGTATGGCAGGGGTGGGAATCATTCACGGCCTATGTGGTAGGGGTCAGGGGGGTAGCATCCGCGCGCAACTGAAGGGATCCCGCTAAGATCCAGGTGAAAAACTATGAAGGTCGTCTTCACCTTTCCGTCTTTCTGTCTTCTTCTTTTTCTTCCTCTGGGGTTCCTGAGGTTCCGGAGTTCTGTGGACACAAGCATAATATCTGTTATTATCTTGCTTAAGGTCTCGTATGTCTGTCTGTCTGCTCTTTGTTGCCAACTACCCATCATAATTGGTCACCATCTGTGACTCTCTCTTTTTTTTAAACCGAATATTTGGACAAGACATCCAAGAGAAATACTGACACAGTGCGAGCCGTCCTGCAGCCAGTGCGATCTACCATCCTAGTGTTTGAGGATGTAAATAGCATACGGAAGCAACCTAAGGGTCGCCAGAAACAAACAAAAAAGTTTTGAACTGAAAGTGCCAAAATGGGGTGCGTATGGGCCGCGGCGGGTAAAAAATGGGTGGATTCCCCGGGTAGGACGGTGATCAGTGCCGTTTGTTCTCTACCTGAGCGTAGCTGACCAGAGGGGGGTGTCCTCAGGCAGGGCGGGGTCCAGTGCCATTTCTCCACTGTCTGAGCGACCGGCAAGAACGGGTAAGAATGTGGTCGTCGTGGGGGCTGCCTCTCGTGATCGAATCAGAAGGGTAGCTGTGAGTGGTGTCTGCCGACAAACTAGTTCCTCTGAATGGTTGTCTGTCGACAAACTTGTTCCATTAACTGCCAGTGGGAGTTAAAAGAGTGGTGGCGTGGGGCCGTGAAAACTTGTAAATTCACAAACATTTAACATGTACATTAAATGAACAAACATACAACAAACATGGTGCAGGTTCCATCTGAAAGGACACCGTATCTCTCCATCAGTTCCTTTTTGCCATCATGTGGACACCTCATTGCTCAGTAGCGAACAGGGTCGCAAAGGGATTAGTTTGGTGGGAGTCAGACTCTATGTCATCATCTTCTCCCGGCTGCCATACTCTTGACTGGAGTAGTTTGGCTAAAGCTGCTTGGGCCGAATAGGGGTCCATCTCATCATTCCGGATGAGCCTGAACAAGTTGTCTCGGTGCCAGAATCGTGTGTTGAGGTTGGAGCTGCTAGGTTTTAATCCGTAATCGTTGGGCGGTGGGTCTGGGTCAGGGGCTTTGATGTATGTGATTTCGAAGGGGTCAGTGGAATCATGCTCGGATTCACTGGGAGTGGGGCCTGGTGCGGGGGTACAATAATAACATGATGTGCTGTGGCTGTCGTCATTGCTGTCGCTATCACTGTCGCTGTTGCTGCTAGTTGAAGGAAGGGAGAGGCAGTCGTGCCTCTGGGGGTGGTGTTGAAGATGTGTCTGAGGACGGGCTGGACTGGCTGGGGGAGAGTAGGAATGCGTCATCTGTGGGCGGGGCGTGCTCGTCTGCTGCTGCGAGCGAGATGTGGTGTGCATGGTTGTTCTGCGGGCCATAAGCCTTAAGCTGGTTTATGTGAAACCACGCAGACTTACCATTGGGATATGTGATCTTGTACACAGAGGTGGAGTACGGTCCGGAAGATTTGGGGGAAAGGAATGAACTGGGGTTGTATAGGGAAAGCATCACTTGCTGCCCTACTACAAATTCGGTGGCGTGTGCCGTTTTATCAAAACAAGCTTTGCTTTGTTTCCTCCTGGTCCCAAGTCTCACAGCTGCTGCGAGCTGGGCTGCCTTTATGTTCTCAATAAGCTGCTGTACAGCATTTTCCTGCGTGAGGGCGGTGACTGTGGGGCTGGCCAAATCCAGTCCTAATAAATACTCTGTCCCTTTCATGGGGCGTCCGGTCATGAGGGTGTGGGGGGTGTATCCTGTGGATGTGGATACCGTTTTTCGTAAGAACATTAAAGCAAATGGGAGAACTGAATCCCAGGTGCTGTTGTTCTGTTGCACCATTTTCCTGAGAGTGGCTTTTAGAGCTCTGTTCATCCTCTCTACAATGCCGCTTGGGTGAAACGTTATGTGAAACTTCTGCCTAATTCCGAAAATTGTGAGGACTTTCTTCATTACTCGTCCTGTAAAATGGGAGCCTTGATCAGACTCTATACTGCGTGGGAGGCCACATCTTGTCAAGATGTGCTGTGTTAAGATTTTAGCTGTTGTTTTGGCCGTGTTCGTTCTGGATGGAAAAGCTTCCACCCATTTTGTGAAGGTGCCGATGACCACCAACACATACTTAAAGCCATTTCTGCAGGTGGGCAGAGGTCCTATATAATCTATCTGTAAATTCGTCCAGGGGCCATTAACGGGGCGGGTGTGACTAAGCTGAGCCTTTCTTGCATATCTGTCCGGATTGTTCTGGGCACAGATCAAGCAATTTGCAATGTAATGGGTTACATCGACTTTTAAATCAGGCCACCAGCAGAGAGGTCTGAGGTGGGTTAGGGTGGGTTCAATGCCTTGGTGTCCATGATTGTCATGGAACTGACAAATAATCTGGTTCCTGTCCTGGCTGGGAACTACATAAATGCTGTCTTTCAAAATCACACCGTCATGTGTGGTTATTGCGTTCTTAAACTTATCTTTCAGGGCTGGGAAGGTTCCTTTTAAAACTTCCCTGAGCTTTTCATCTTCCTTTTGGGCTTTCGCTAGATCCTGAATGTTGGTCAGTGAGACCTGAACCGCGTGTACTGGGGAGCTCTCGGGGCGGGTTTCCAAAAGTAACCATGTCTGGAACCTGCCTTCGCTAGGGCGTCTGCTTTAACGTTACCAGGGTGGGAAGAACGATGTTGACTGCGAACCTTAATTATACCATATCTCCTATCTTTAGCTGTCTCTAGGATATGCCGGAGTAATGGGGCTGAGGGTATGGGCTTTCCGTCTGCGGAAACGAATCCTCTAGTTTCCCACAGGGGTAGGAATTCTGTTAAACTATTCCAGACATATAAACTGTCTGAATATATGTCTGCCGGGGTCGGAAACGAGTCAGGGTGGTCTACAATGTAAGCTATGGCTGCCAGTTCTGCTGCCTGCGAGCCTAGATGTCCTGGCAACTTTAATGAAATCTCATCAAGGGTGTGTCCTTGCACGTCCTCTACATAAATGCCGCAACTGGTGATTCTCTTTCCATTCAAAACTGTGGAGGAGCCATCCACATATATTTTCAGGGGTGCGCACGTGTCTGTGGGCTGGGGTCTCTGGGGTGTATTACTTGCCTTCCTGGGAGCTGACTTGGGTATAAATGGGCCTGAATTATGGTTTGTGGTGATGATCTCACACTCATGTGGGGTAGCTGCATATTGCAAATTGACGGCTAGGAATGTGTGGGTCTTGGTTCTTTTCACTGTAATGTCCCGTCCCTGTAAAAGAAGGGTCCAATGGGCTGCGCGGATTTGGCTGACTGTGCCATCCTTAAGTCGACCGTCTAATAATAGCTGTGTTGGGGTGTGTTCAGTGAGAATGGTGATGGGGTTGAGTCCTGTAATGTAGGCGAAGTATTGTACTGCCCAAAAAACTGCGAGCAGCTGCCTTTCGCAGGCAGAAAATCCTTGCCCGACAGGGTCTAACACGTGTGAGGCATATGCCACGGGGCATAATTGGTCGTGGCATGAAGGAGAAGCACGGCCGAAGTTGGTGCTTGCGACTTAGATTGCGTACGGGGAAAGTGGAACTGGGACCTGTAATGCGGGGGCTGTGCTGAGGGCTCTTTTTAAAGCATCCACGGCACCCGTGTGCTGTGGAAGCCATTCCCAAGGTGCCTGCTTCTTGAGAAGGTCAGATAGGGGCGCTGCTTTTGTGGCGAAACCGTCGATATGGTTTCTACAGTAGCCAACCAGTCCTAGAAATGACCGCAGGGCTAAGACATTATGGGGAAGGGGCAATTTGACGATCGAGTCAATTCTCTTTTGCTCGATCTCGCATTTACCATGAGTGATTACTGTACCCAAGTAAATCACTTTTTCCTGCAAAATCTGAGTCTTCTTGGGGTTGACTTTACATCCAATCTGTTTTAGGAGTCCTAGGAGTTCGGTGAGAAGCGAAATGTGCTCTCCCTTTGTGTCTGTCTGTAGTAGCAAGTCACCTACATACTGGACCAGACAATCGGGTCGGGAAAATTTTGCTAGTCCATTTGCCAGCTGTCGGTGGAAAATGGAGGGGAGTTGTGGAAGCCTTTTTGAAGGCACGTCCACGTATATTGTTGTCCTTGGAATGTAAAGGCGAATTTGTAATGGCACGCTTTATCCAATGGAATAGACCAAAAGCCATTGGTAATGTCCAAAACCCAAAAAAAGTTTGACTGGAGTCCCTGCTACTGGGGTTACTTTGTTCAGTTCCCGGCAATCAATGGTCAGTCGCCATGATCCATCGGGTTTCCTGACGAGCCAAATTGGTGCGTTATTCGTGGAGGCTACTGATCTGAATATGCCTTGATCAAGCAGACTCTCTATTACTTTGGAGATCTCTCCCTCTGCCTCTTGGGGAAAACCGTACTGCTTTTGGGGTCTGGGGTCGGGACCTGTAATGTTCACCAAGCCAGCTATCTTGCCACAGTCGTGCTTGAGCTGTGCAAATGCTGCTTTGTGTTGCTGCAGGACTTCCCTAACTTCTTTATTCTGACTAATGGCTCGAGGGTCGAACCAGAAGTCTCCTACTGAGCTAATTCTGTTGTCACAGACTCCCACTCTTGCTGCCTTTGCCATTCTCCACACACATTTATTAACCGGATCAAAAGAGAGGTTGTGGGAGCTCATAAAATCGATTCCTAGGATGTGTTCAGCTGTCTGGGGTAGATCGACAAAAACTACAGGGTGTTTAGTCGTAATGCTCCATATTTGTATCGCTACAGGGGCTGTGATGTGTCCTTGTTGTAAATGGCCTGTAAAGACGCTGAGTGTGATGGTGTCTGTTGTGGGCCACATGGCTCGCTGAAACATCGTGGAGGAATTGAGCGTGGTGCGGGACCCTCCTGTGTCCCAAAGAAATTCTATGGGGTGTCCCCGGACTTTGCCTGCTACGACCGGTCTACCGGACTTATCCCAAAGGGTGTCGCAGACCCAAGTTGGGGAGCCCGAACACCGTCAGTCGGTGCCGTTCATGTCTGCGTTCTCTGAACGGGCGCTAACGCTATGGATTGGCTTTGCCCTATTCTTATTTAGAGTGCCTGTCTTGGTTTTTCTGCTGCTTTTGGGGCGCGTTGCACTCTCGTGCATAGTGTCCTAATTGTCCACAGTTGTAACATTCCTGGGATTTAGGCTGCTGTGGGCTGTTCCTACCCTCATTTACCCATGTGGGGTTCTGGTGCGTCTAACTGGATTCATGTCTGCCTGCTCTTTCTCTGGTTTTGCAAATGCGGTTTTGCCTTGGACGGATTGTTCCCAAGTGCGGGACAATCTTTTCAAAACCCATTTCTCGTTGTGGGCCTTGTCTGAGGGGTCGTAATTTGTGCACGCTCTCTGTCCTGCCTCTGCCGCGTGAGAGACTAGGATTCGAGTCCATTTGGCCATATTATCTGTGGGCAAATGGGCGAGAGCTAACTCTCCGAATACTGCTGTGAAATGTATCCACAAGCGTCCAACAAATACTATGGGGTGCTCTGTTTTCTTTTGCCTACACTTGTTGAGACCTTCTACAGAGTCTCCTCTGTTATAGCTGATCGCATCCAGGATCACTGTGTGCATTTCTTGGAGTGTGCCTCCTCCTACATTCTGTGGGTCGGGAAGGGCTGCCACGACTGAAGGGTCGAAGCTTAAAACTGTGAGCTTCACCTGCTGCTTTTCGTCCAGGCCGTACATGGTAGCCAGCTATTTAACTCTAGCGAAAAACTGGTGGGGGTCTGATATGGGAAGGAACGGTGTAATTTTTCCACGCGTCCCGTAATTGGGTCATGGTTAACAGGGTTGTGTAAAGGAAATCTGTGTTTCCTTCTGCTGCGGCCCTGCGGTGGGTGGTTACAGGGTTCACGGGGGTGTGTTCTGCTTGTTCAGTCGGGGGTTGGGGTGCTTTCCTTTTCTGGGGTTTTCCTTGCGTACATGTCCTATGTACATATCTGTGGGCAGTTTCATTTAACTCCTGCCAATCGGGGCCGTTTTCCTGGTCTAACTGGGGTCCAAACGTACTTTGAAACCCATTCTGGACAGAAAGCAGAGATTGCAATTTGCTTCCGGCACTTTGCGTGATCTACGGAGCTCTGCCTTTGTTCCTTCGTGGAAGCGCTCGTAGGGCTGCTTTTAAATCATTGCACTGTTTCTGCAATTGTTCTACCTGTTGCACGGTTTCTTGTCTTACCAAGACCGCGCGTTGCAGGTCCTGGTAGGCCTTATCATACTGGGTCTGAAAACTACTCAAATGGGCGAGACAAGACTGGTGTGCCCCCTTGGCATCATCCACCTCTCCGTCCCTCACTGCTAACTGTTCTCTCAACTCCTTATTCTCCTTCTCAAATTCGCTCACATCTCCCTCACTATTTCTGTCTCTCTCCTCAATCTCTCTACGGAGCGTCCTAACGACCTCCTCTGTGCCTCGCAATTGTGCCAAGCAGGACACGATTGCCATCGGCTTGCGAGCTTTCCCTAAGCTCTTCTTGTGGATCTCTTTTAGGTTCTCCCACCAAGTATGTCCTATACTCCCAGGACCTGTTTTGTCATTGGCGCAGAATTCACTCCTAAGGGGCCATCCTTTCCCTTTGAGATTTTTTCTGATCTCTTCTTCCCATACAGGACACTGTCCTACTCTACTGGTCGCTGCGACCTCGAATTCCTGGGGGTTCATAAGGCGTTCCATTGCCTTCATTGCCATTTTCCCTCTATCTCTGCGTTCCCTCCTGAATTTGGAACAGGGGGTGATAAAGTGGTGATGTAAACACGGGTACGGCTTACGCTAATTTCCGGCCTACAAAACTCCCGACAGTTTTACGAAACAAAATCTCTCAGGTTTACCTTATACCCCTGTTAGTACGCATGCATTAACACACTTCCGAACCTCGGAGGTTTGATCAGTATCGTTCTCACACTTGTGGTTTTTCTGTTTCCAATTGGATTCCAATTCAGATTTGAGTTCTCTCGGAGTGACTAGGCCACTTCTAGGTCGAGTCCTATCAGAGTCGCCAGTAAATGTTGCTATATTTATTTGGCTCTGAATATGGCGGTCAATATGGTCGCCTTCCTTAATTCTAATTACATTTGCTCTAGAGTCGCCAGGTATCTTTCGATACCGCCACAAGGTTCGAAACCGAATACTGATCAAAGACTTGATACACCAGTTAGTTAGTTCAAAGTCAATGCTTATTTATTTACACACACAGTTAAATATACTCATGCATGAAACTCTACAGACTAAACTATCACTACTGCTAAAGCCTATACTTGGCTTTGGGCGCCCACTCAGTCAGAGGAACAATGGCCGTTGTTCGATTCAGAGGTTGCTGGGGTGGAACTGGTAGAGGGGAACAGCTAAGGTCGTCTGTCTGGTAGCGAGCGTTGACCTTGGACTTACTTGCTTCTGGTGCAGCTGGTGGACAGGTCTCTCCTCGGTGAGAGCCGTGTCCAAGCGAACGATTCTCTCTTGGGGGCTCCTTCTTGTACCCAAAGGGGCTTCGCGCTCTTTTGGGCGGGCCTTGAACTTGGCCCCAATCAATTGGGCCGTTTCTTGATCATTCATATTGATCTCGTCCAATAAAGGGGTGGGTGCCCTGATGGCTGGGCGTGTCCTAGGTGGCCGTTGGTCTGCTTTGTTTCGGTCTCCTCTGGCGCCGGGGTGTCTGCCTTAGTATCGGTTACTCAAATGTTACTCTTTTGTTCCTGGAGATGGGCCATTAGTATGCTAATGGGCCTGCAGTTTTGGTCTTGTCTGGGAGCTGTGGCTCCAATATCCAGACAAGCCCTGAACCTGCTTGTTTTCTCAGCATTGTCCATTTTCCCTGCAATCTTTGCAAAGTGTCCATTTTGTAATTGGAAGTGGCTGTCCCAGATGGCTACACAGGGTTTGGTGAACACACCAGGGGTTACTTCAACCAGGGAAAGGATACTGAGGGAAATAAATTAAGTTAGAAATTAAACTATTGCTGTCTCTGCCAGACAAGGGGAACCGTAATAATAATTCAATCCACGGATTTCAAAAGATGGGACATGTTACCGCTCTCGCTGGCGGGTAGAGTGCAGTCGGTCAAAATGGTGGTCCTTCCGAGGTTTCTGTTTGTGTTTCAGTGCCTTCCCATCGTGATCACTAAGGCCTTTTTTAAGAGAGTAGGCAGGAGTATTATGGGGTTTGTGTGGGCGAATAAGACCCTGAGAGTAAGGAGAGGGTTCCTGGAACGAATAGGGACCGAGGAGGGTTGGCGCTGCCAAACCTGGGGAGCTACTACTGGGCAGCAAATGTGGCGATGATCCGCAAGTGGGTTATGGAGGGAGAGGGGGCGGCATGAAAGAGGATGGAGATGGCGTCCTGTAAAGGAACGAGCCTGGGGGCGTTGGTGACGGCACCGCTGCCGCTCTCGCCAACAAAGTATACCACGAGCCCGGTGGTGGCGGCAACGCTAAGGATCTGGGGCCAGTGGAGATGGCACCGGGGTGCAATGGGAGCATCGGTGTGGTCCCCGATCAGGGGTAACCACCGGTTTGTCCCGGGGAAGATGGACGGGGAGTTCCAGAGCTGGCATCGGGCGGGGATTGGAAGAATGGGGGACCTGTTCATCGACGGGACGTTTGCGAGCCTAGGGGCACTGGAGGAGAAGTTCGAGTTACCCCCGGGAAATGCCTTTAGATATATGCAGGTGAGGGCTTTTGTGACGCGACCGGTGAGGGAATTCCCGTTGCTCCCGGCACAAGAAGTTCAAGATAGGGTGATCTTGGGTGTATGGGTCGGGGAGGGCAAGGTGTCGGAAATACACCAGGAGTTGAAAGAAGATGGGGAAGCGCTGGTAGAAGAGTTGAAGGGTAAATGGGAGGAGGAGCTGGGGGAGGAGATCGAGGAAGGTCTGTGGGCTGATGCCCTAGATAGGGTTAATTCCTCCTCCTCGTGTGCCAGGCTCAGCCTGATACAATTTAAGGTGGTCCACAGAGCGCACTTGACGGGGGTGAGGTTGAGTAGGTTCTTTGGGGTAGAGGACAGATGTGGAAGGTGCTCAGGGAGCCCGGCGAACCATGTCCATATGTTTTGGTCATGCCCGGCACTGGAGGGGTTCTGGAGAGGAGTGGCGGGAGCAATATCTCAGGTGGTGAAAGTCCGGGTCAAGCCAAGCTGGGGGCTAGCAATATTTGGAGTAGTGGACGAACCGGGAGTGCAGGAGGCGAAAGAGGCCGGCATTCTGGCCTTTGCGTCCCTAGTAGCCCAGCGAAGGATCTTGCTAATGTGGAAGGAGGCGAAGCCCCCCAGCCTGGAGGCCTGGATAAATGATATGGCTGGGTTCATAAAGTTGGAGAGGATTAAGTTTGCCTTGAGAGGGTCTGCGCAGGGGTTCTACAGGCGGTGGCAACCGTTCCTAGACTATCTCGCGGAGCGTTAGAGGAAGGTCGGTCAGCAGCAGCAGCAACCTTGGGGAGGGTGGGGGGGGGGGGGGACACGTCCTGGGAAGGGGGAGAGGGGGGGGGGAAAGGGGGGACTGCCTGGGAGAGGGGGGGGGAGAAAGGGGGGACTGCCTGGGAGGGTGGATGAGCAAGAGATAACATGAAGGGTTGGGGAAACTGGCACGTACGGGTGAGGGCCAGTGTACAAAGCTGTGTAAATATATCATTTTGCCATGTATATATCTTGCTCTGCGCGATTTCTCGTTTTTTTTGTTACGGTGGGGGGGGGTTATTGTTTGTAAGGGAGAAAAATTGTGTTAAAAAACTTTAATAAATATTTTTTTTAAAAAAATAATTCAATCCACCTCGCCCTCATCCGTAAAAATCGTTTCTTAGAATGTCACCCCTATTGTATCAAAGGGGTTGGTTTAGCACAGTTGGCTAAACAGCTGGCTTGTAATACAGAACGAGACCAGCAGCGCGGGTTCCCGTACCGGCCTCCCTGAACAGGCGCCGGAAAATGGCAACCAGGGGCTTTTCCCAGTAACTTCATTGAAGCCTACTTGTGACAATAAACTCGATAAAGCTGATAGCCTCGTTCTGTGCCTTTGTCTCTTCTCCAGGTTCTTTGAAACAACTTATAATCATGATTACGTGCCTACAATCAATTTCGTTCCGCATCCCGTAAGTCTGAATCTATGTCTGCTAACTTTTTGTGTTCGAAATGATAACCTGAAGCAAAATTTCTGCGCAATGGGTCACTGAATGGAGGGCTCTTTCCCTCACCCCCCCCCACCCCCACCCCCACTCCCTCACCCCCCCTCCATGTGCTGCACCAGTAGTTTATCTTGGCATCCCTCAGGATTAGTGTGCTTAATAGCTAGCAGAGACTAGCCCACCATCATCACCAGACCACTGTGACAGCAGTGATTAGGCACCTTGTAATCTTTTCCATTGCAGAACTTGCCAAATGGAACTTTTTCTGCTCAAAAGCCCCAAAATAAGGAACCACAGTGCAGCGTATATTTTTCTGATTATATTTCTTCGACCATGACTGACCTCAGTGCCTGAACGCTGCTCTGGTTTAGTCAGGACCCTTCCATCATCCATGTTAAAATTGCAATTTGCGGCACCGCTTTCCCAATTTCCCGAGCTCGGGATTGGGAATGGCTGCTTGGAGGCCGAGTCCACGTCACGGGTGATGTGTGCGTTTGTGGCGCAACTGAAACCTAGCAAAACCAGGCTAACGGCTGTGACTGACGGCTGGCAGCACGGTAGCACAGTGGTTAGCACAATTGCTTCACAGCTCCAGGGTCCCAGGTTCGATTCCCGGCTTGGGTCACTGTCTGTGCGGAGTCTGCACGTTCTCCCCGTGTCTGCGTGGGTTTCCTCCGGGTGCTCCGGTTTCCTCCCACAGTCCAAAGGTGTGCAGGTTAGGTGGATTGGCCATGCTAAATTGACCTTAGTGTCCAAAATTGCCCTTAGTGTTGGGTGGGGTTACTGGGTTATGGGGATAGGGTGGAGGTGTTGGCTTGTGTAGC
This sequence comes from Scyliorhinus torazame, assembly GCF_047496885.1. NCBI lineage: Eukaryota > Metazoa > Chordata > Chondrichthyes > Carcharhiniformes > Scyliorhinidae > Scyliorhinus > Scyliorhinus torazame. Next base: position 264,968,928 of record NC_092715.1, on the reverse strand, counting down.
ATGCTCTTTCCAAGAGCCGGTGCAGACCCGATGGGCCGAATGGCCTCCTTCCGCACTGTAACGTCTATGATTCTATGATTGCTTTTCCTACCCCCCCCCCCAGGATGAGGCTCCCGAGGAAGATGGGGATTATCGAAGATGCCACTCGCAGTTTGTCGACACGGATGATTACCGTCACCACGGCCGGAACACTTGGCTCAATGAAAGCGGAATATATGCCAACGCCGAAATCAAAAAAGCTCTCTTCCCACCGTTCAACCCGATAGCCTCTCGCCGGAACTGAACCACCAATCTCCATTGTGGGCAGCAAGCATACTTTAAGCTGGGGGGGGGGGGGGGGGGGGGCTTTTTTCCTTTTTTTTTTGAACAAGGATGTTTCAATCTATTTGTTGCTTTTAGGATTTTTCTAATACATTTGGTCATTGTACTGAGATTGTTTTGTTGAGCAAAAGCAATACAGACATCGGACTTCAGAGCAGGAGTATAGGCCGGTAAACCCTGCCAGTCTGCTCCGCCATGGCTAATCTGGCTGTGATCTCAACTCCCACCCTTACCGTCCGGCCTTGAACAATAAATCTCTTATTCTTCAACTGTCCCCTGGTTCTAGTCTCCCCCACAAGTGGGAAACATCCTCCTGATACCTCCCCCGTCAAACCCTCTCGGGTTCTTGGCGTGTTTCGAAGCTCTCCTGAACTCCGATGAGTGTAGGCCCAAACTGTCCAACCGTTCCACATAAGATCCAGCCCTCATCCCAGCATTGCCTGCCAAGTTCTGTGAACTGCAATCATAACTTTTTTTTCCCAATAAAGAGACTAAAACTATAGTAATTACTCCAGATGTGATCTCACCAAGACCCTGTACAGCTGCGATAAACCTTCTCGGCGTTTCGATTCTATCCCCCTTGCAATAAAAGGCAACATTCCATTTGCCTTCCTAACCACTTGCCGTACCTGCAAACTGACCTTTTGCGATTCACGTACCAGAGCAGCCAAATCCCTCCGTACCACCGAGCTTAGCAATATCTCTCCATTTAAATAGTGCCCTTCTTTCCTATTCTTCCTGCTAAAGTGGACAAGTTCATGTGCTTCCATATTTTTGGTCCACTCACATAACCTGTCCATATCCCTCTGTGTAGACTCTTTACTTCCTCTTGGGAACTTACTTTCCTACCTGTCTTGGTGTAATGGGCAAATTTAGCTACCGTACATTCAGCCCCTTTGACCAGGTCATTAAGGTAGAGCGTAAATAGTTGAAGTCCCAGCACTGATCCAGGAGGCACTCCACTAGTTACAGCATGTCAACCCGAAAAAGACCCATTTACCCCTACTCTCTAAACAATCCCTTATCCATGCCAACATGTTACTCCCTACATTATGCAATCTAATGTTGTGTAGTAACCTTTGATATGGACCCTTATCAAATGCCTTTTGGAAATCCGAGTGCACCACATTTACCCTTTATCGATCAAGCTTGTAGCTCCTTCGAAAAACTCAGGGAATGAATGGGTTGAACACGAACTAAAGCGAAATACCGCAGATGCTGGAAATGTGAACTGGTGACGGAAAATGCTGAATGAGCTCAGCAGGTCTGGCAGCGTCTGCGGAGTGAGAAACGGAGCTGGCTGTGCTTCTGTTCTGTGACCTGTCATCGGGAATGGGGAAAGAACACCAACCCTGCCAGACCTGCGGAGTCCCTCCAGCATTTTCTGTTTGTATTCCAGTTGAACACGCAAACCCTTTCGCAAACTCATGTTGACTCTGCCTGATCAGTGATTTTCTTTTTAAAAAAAAAATATTTAGAGTCCCCAATTATTTATTTTCCAATTAAGGGGAAGTTTAGCGTGGCCAATCCACCTACCCTCCACATCTTTTTGAGTTGTGGGGGTGAAACCCACGCAGACACGGGGAGAATGTGCCAACTCCACACGGACAGTGACCCGGGGCCGGGAGGCAGCAGTGCTAACTGTGCCACCCCAAATTATGATATTCTAAGTATTCTATTATGACCTCAATGGTGGATTCTAGCGCACAACCTATTGTTTTTATTATTTGAACGTTGCAGGTTATGTCAGCAGTTATTTTCCATCACTAATTGCCCTTGAATTGAGAGCATTTAAGAGTCAACCTCATTGCTGTGGATCTGGAGTCACATGTAGGCCAGACGGGGTAAGGACGGCAGATTTCCTTCCCTAAAGGGAATTAGTGAACCAGATTTTTGCAACAATCGACCATGGTTTTGTGGTCACCACGAGACTGTTAATTCCAGATTTTTTTATTGAATTCGAATTTCACCATCTCGATTCGAACCCGGGGCCCCTAGATTTTGCTCTGGGTCTCTAGATTACTAGTCCAGTGACTATTGCTTCTCAAATCATTGAGAGAACACTCTTACGCTTCAAATTGGTACGAGCCAACATTCAGTGTGATTTCTCCGGTCTCCACCATCTTGACTTTATGACCTGGATAGTCAAGTCGTATAATTGGCTGAAACAATTAAAATTTACCCAGCTGGACTTGTCATAAGCAAAATCGAAATCACCGTCAAAAAAAGACCACTCGCCAGTTTGGAGCAGGCCTTCCTTCATAGTTGTAATAAATAATTAAACAAGTTTGCTTGTTTAAGCACAGAGCAATGCATTATAAATAGAGACGCAGAGTGGTTACAGATTAAATGATGTCTTTACAATTAACACTCTTGGTTCAAGGACAAATGCGATGATTGATTGATCTCTATGTGGGACATATAACTTGACTGTAAAAAGAAAATGGAGCATGAAAGTGATTTGTGTCTTCTTTAAACTTAATGAAGTGCAGATTTGAGTGTCTGACACTTCCGTTTATAGAATTGTTGTGAAAACAGAGATTTGCATGTTACACAGTCACATAATCTCTGTAATCCCCAGCACCACAATCAGTGCATAACCGATTAACGGCCTGTTTCTACCTCATTCTAGGACATAGACAGTCTGCAGCCAAACAGTTTTTCTTTTTTTAAATAAATTTAGAGTACCAAATCAATTTTTTCCAATTGAGGGGCAATTTGGCGTGGCCAATCCACCTCTCCTGCACATCTTTGGGTTGTGGGGTGGGACCCACGCAGACACGGGGAGAATGTGCAAACTCCACACGGACAGTGACCCAGAGCCGAGATCGAACCTGGGACCTCGGCGCCGTGAGGCAGCAGTGCTAACCCACTGCGCCACCGTGCTTCCAGGCAGATTTTCTAACACAAGCTAACTAGCCTCCCATCCTTCTCCCTCTCTAAACTGGAGCTGTGGCAAATATTCTGCCTGTATCCTAATTTGGGCCGCGCCCCATTCACCAGCACTCTCTGTTCTCGATGAGCTAGTGGGCTCCCTGTTGAGCAACATCTCGGTTTAAAAAAATGTTCATCCTTATTTTCAAATCGCTCGCCATGGCTTCACCCCCTTCCCTGACTCTCTCATGTCCACCAGCTCCAGAAGTCTCTGAGATTTCTGAACTTCTGGACTTTAATCCCAGACTTTAATCGTTTCACCGTAAGCAACCATGCTTTCCATTGCGTAGCTCTGTTCCCAGACTCTGGACTACCTCCCTGAACCCCTCCACATTTTTCTTCTCCTTAAGATAGTCCTTAAAATCTGAATCTTTGACCAAACCTTTGTCTCCATATGTGTCTTGCCGTCAAATTTTATTTGATAATCGCTCCTTGTTACTGTGTTAAGCGTGCTATATAAATACACATTGTTGCTAAGTGTAGCATTCATTCCTTCTAATTTTACTTTGCATTGGGTTTTTATTGCACTAACTCTGAGTGTTTGTCAGGGTATCTCCAGTTCCACAGTCGCAAGCAAGGTATCACCAACTCTGCTGGGACATCTTTTTTTTCCAAAATATTTTTATTAGGCTATTTGCAAATTTTATAATAATAACCATAACAGCGACATAAACATGGCACAATAAACGTCCACCCCATCACAATCTTCACCCCCCACCAACAACCCCCCCCGCCCACACCCCCCCCCCCCCCCCCCCCCCCCCCCCCCCCACTTTTTTGAATTCTGTTTCTGCTGACATTTTAATTTCCCCTGAGAAAGTCGACGAACGGCTGCCACCTCCGGGTGATCCCTAACATTGACCCTCTTCAGGCGACCTTTATTTTCTGGAGACTGATTAACCCAGCCACGTCACTAACCCAGGTCTCTGCACTCGGGGGGGCTTTGAGTCCAGATTTGTCTCCGGGCTACCAGGAAGGCAAAGGCTAAGACGTCGGCCTCTTACACCCCTTGAACTCCAGGCTTTTCAGATACTCCAAAGATCGCCACCTCCGGACTTGGCACCACCCGTGTTTTGAGTACCGTGGAGATTGCCTTAGCGAAACCCTGCCAAAACCCTCTGAGCTCCAAGCATGCCCAAAACATGTGGACATGATTTGCTGGACTTCCCGCACACCTCGCACACCTGTCCTCTACCCCCAAAAACTTGCTCATCCGGGCCACTGTCATGTGTGCCTGATGGACTACCTTGAATTGTATCAGGCTAAGCCTGGCACATGATGAGGATGTGCTAGTCCTGCTAAGGGCATCCGCCCACAGACCCGCCTCGATCTCTCCCCCTAGCTCGTCTTCCCACTTGTCCTTTAGCTCATCCACCGGAGTTTCCTCCAATTCCATAAATTCTTGGTAGATGTCTGATACCTTCCCCTCTCCCACCCAGGTACTGGAGACTACTCTGTCCTGTATCCCCCGTGATGGCAGCGGCGGGAAGGCCGGAACCTGCCTTCTCAAGAAGTCTCGCACCTGCAAATACCTAAACCCATTCCCTGCTGGCAACTCAAATTTATCATCCAAGGCTTTCAAGCTGGGGAAGCTCCCGTCTATAAATAGATCCCCCGTCCTCCTAATTCCTGCCCTTTGCCATCTCCGGAACCCACCATCCAGCCTACCCGGTACAAACCTATGATTATTATAAATCGGTGTCCAAATCGATGCTCCCTCCACTCTCTTATATCTCTTCCACTGCCCCCAGATTCTCAGAGCCGCCACCACCACCGGACTTGTGGAGTATCTGGCCGGCGAGAACGGAAGAGGTGCTGATATCAGTGCTCCCAAACTTGTGTCTTTACATGACCCCGCCTCCATTCGCTCCAACACCGACCCCTCCCCCACTACCCACTTCCTAATCATGGCTATATTTGCCGCCCAGTAGTAATTACAAAAGTTCGGCAGCGCCAACCCACCCTCCCCCTGACTGCGCTCCAGCAACACTTTCTTCACTCGCGGGGTTTTACCCGCCCACACAAAGCCCGAAATAGCCTTATTCACCCGCTTGAAAAAGGCCCTCGGGATGAAGATGGGGAGGGCACTGAAAGCCAAACAAATCTGGTGAGGTCTGGCATTTTCACGGTCTGTACCCTCCCCGCCAGTGATAGCGGGAGCATGTCCCATCTCTTAAAGTCCCCTTCCATTTGTTCTACCAACCAGGATAGGTTTAACTTGTGCAGTGCCTCCCATTCCCGGGCCACCTGGATTCCCAGGTACCAAAATCTCTTTCCTACCATTCTAAACGGCAGCTCTCCCAGTCTCTTCTCCTGCCCTCTCACCTGGATCACGAACATCTTGCTTTTCCCCATGTTCAATTTATACCCCGAAAAATTACCAAACTCCCCAAAGATCCGCATAACTTCCCCCATCCCCTCCAACGGATCTGAGATATACAAGAGCAAGTCATCTGTGTAAAGCGAGACCCGGTGCTCCACCCCCCCGCCCCCCCCCCCCCCCCCCAAGCAGTTTGGCGCCCACATTCAGTAGAGACATTGGCCTGTATGACCCGCATTGCTCCTGATCCTTCTCCCATTTCAGGATCAATGAAATCGAGGTTATTTCGGGCTTTGTGTGGGCGGGTAAAACCCCGCGAATGAAAGTGTTGCTGGAGCGCAGTCAGGGGGGAGGGTGGGTTGGCGCTGCCGAACCTTTGTAATTACTACTGGGCGACATTGTTGGGGGGAGGACTCCCTTCTCTCTTGCTTCATTAAATGCCCTCACCAGCAGTGGGCTCAATATCTCTGAAAACTTCTTATAGAAGTCCACCGGGTAGCCGTCTGGCCCCGGGGCCTTGTCCGACCTCATGCCCTCCAACTCCTCCATTATTTCTTAAATCTCAAATGGGGCTCCCAGCCCTTCACCAGATCCTCGTCTACCCTCGGAAACCTCAACTGACCCAAGAACTGCCTCATCCCCTCCACCCCAGCCAGGGGCTCCGACTCATATAATTTTCTGTAAAAGTCCTTAAACACCTCATTCACCCCCGCTGGGTCCAGGACTGTGATCCCACCTCTACTCTTTGCTCTCTCTATCTCCCTGGCCACCTCCCTTTTTCTGAGCTGGTGCGCGAACATTCTACTTGCCTTTTCCCCATACTCATAGATCGCCCCCCCTTGCCTTCCTCAGCTGTTCCACCACCTTCCCTGTAGTCAACAGCCCAAACTCCGCCTGTAACCTCCGCCGCTCCTTCAGTAACCCCGCGTCCAGGCTTCCGAGTATCTCCTGTCCACCTGGAGTATCTCCCCAACTAGCCTATCCCTCTCAGCTCATTCCACCTTTTCTCTGAGGGCCTGTGTCGGGATTAATTCCCCTCTGACCACTGCCTTCCAAGCTTCCTAAACCGTCGCTGCAGAGACCTCCCCCATATCATTTGTTTCCAGGTAGTTCTGGATGGGCTTGTTCACCCGCCCACAGACCGCTCGTCCGCTAGCAACCCCACATCCAGTCTCCACAGCGGGCGTTGTCCTCTATCCAAACTGACCCGTAGATCCACCCAATGTGGGGCATGATCCTATACTGCGATTGCCGAGTACGTGATATCCGCCACCATCGGTAATAGAGTTCTGCTCAGAACAAAAAGTCGATCCGAGAGTATATCTTGTGGAAATAGGAGAAAAAAGAAAACTCCTTCGCTCTTGGCCGTCCAAACCTCCATGGGTCTACTCCCCCATCTGTTCCATAAACCCTTCAATTCCTTTGCCGTGGCTGGCACCCTCCCTGTCCTGGATTTTGACCGGTCCAATTCCGGATCAATGACTGCATTAAAATCTCCCCCCATAATCAAGTTATGTGACTCTAAATCTGGGATCTTACCTAATACCCGCCTCATAAATTCCACATCGTCCCAGTTCGAAGCATATATGTTCACGAGTATCACCCGCACCCCCTCTAGCTTCCCACTCACCATTATGTACCTACCCCCCGTGTCTGACACGATTCTCCCTGCCTCGAATGCCACTCGTTCATTGATCAAAATCGTGACCCCCCTGATCTTTGAGTCCAGCCCTGGGTGGAATACTTGGCCAACCCACCCCTCAATCTAGTCTGGTCTGTAACCTTTAGGTGTGTCTCTTGTAACATTGCCACGTCCGCCTTCAGCCCCCTCAAATGCGCAAACACGCGAGCCCTCTTGATCGGCCCATTCAGACCTCTGACGTTCCATGTAATCAGCCTGGTCGGGGGACTCGATGCCCCCCCCCCCCGCTACCGACTAGCCATCATACTTTTTAGGCCAGCCTCCAGCTCGCGTTCCCGGCCTCCTCGAGCCCGCCCTCGGGCATACGCCGTCCCCGACCTCCCATTTGTCCCCCAGTAACAGTTCCTCTCCTGTCAGCAAAGCAGCTCCCCCTCCCCTCATGGTAACAATGGTAACAGCACTAGAAACCCAACCCCCCATATCAAGCTCAAGCTCATCACCTGATCACCCCCCACTGTGCTTCCATGAGCCAGCTGACCTAGCTGACCTGATAGCTCCTACCCATGGCACCAAACTGACCATCTCCCCATTGCTCTCGTACCCCCCCCCCCCCCCACCACCTCGCTTGGACATACGTATTCAAAGTATCACATTCCCCTGTAAACAAACAGTAGCAAAAACAGTGGAAAAACAACCACAGAACCCCCCCCTCCAAACCTTTAGACCTCAAACAGCCCCATATCGCACACCAGAACAAAAGTGATTATCAACCAATCACCATTGCAATAGTGGCCCCAAGGCTCCAGTGTCTTTAGTTCACATCCAGTCTTTTTTCCCTGATGAAAGTCAATGCATCGTCCGGTGTTTCAAAGTAGAATTCCCGGTCCTCGTGTGACCCACAGACGCGCTGGGTACAGCATCCCGAACTTCACCCCCTTCTTAAAGAGGGCCGATTAAACCCGGCTCGCCTCTTGGCCAAATTCGCGCCCAGGTCCTTGATAAATGCGCAGCTCACAATTCTCCCACCTGCTGCTCCGCTCTTTCTCGGCCCACCACAGAATGTGTTCCATGTCCAGAAACTGGTGCGTACGTATCACCATCGCCCTCGGCGGCTCGTTCGCTCGGAGCTTCTTCGTGAGGGCTCTGTGCGCTCTATCCACTTCCAGGGGCCGAGGGAACGCCCCTGCTCCCATCAACTTCTCCAGCATGTTCGTCACATAGGCCCTCGCATCCGATCCCTCACTGCCTTCAGGGAGGCCGACGATTCTCAGGTTCTGCCTCCTGGACCTGTTCTCCAAGTCCTCCAGCTTCTCCTACATTCTTTTCTGGCGGTTGTTCATCATCTCCACCTTGGTCTCCAGCACGGTTATGTATTCCTCGTGCTCGGACACCTTTTTCTCCACCTCCTGGATCGCTCTTCCGTGGGTCCCTTGATTCTGCACCACCTGATCAATCGAAGCCTTGATCGGTTCCAGCGTGTCCTTCTTAAGCTTGGCGAAGCATTCTACAAAAAACGTCACCAGCTGCTCCGTCATCCACTGCGCCGTCTCCCCGCGGCTCTGCTTCTCTGCCATGCTTTCCCGCGTTGCCGGCTCTGCTCGCGTCTTTCTTGTAGAACTTTGTCTTCTCACATGGCCACTTCTGGTCCAATTCTCCATACACCGGAGGGGGATTTCTCCTCACTGTCTCACTCTCCACCGATTCATCCAATAAAACCCAGAAAGAAATCGGGAGAAAAAGGTTCAAAAGTCCACCACAGGCGGGAGCTTTCGAATGTGTGACCTACTCCTCCATGGCCGCCACGGAACTCGACCTGCTGGGACACCTTAACCCGTTCAGTCACCAGCTCAGAGCCACCTAATATCCAGGAATTAGCTAGCGTTTGAGAAAAGGTGGGGGATGTTTGTGACCGTGTTTGAGGAGCTGTTCGCCGCGGGGGGAGGGTAAAAAAGGGGGGAAAATCTGTACAGACTGTATAGTTGATTGCTGAGAAGTATGTTTTCCAGGGTGGTTATTCACTGCAACCTGTTTTGATACATGTTTGTAATAAAATACATTTTTTTAAAAAAGGAATTAGCTAGTAGCGTTAGCGCCGGATGTGTCAGTGATGAATGGTGAGAGCGAATGCCCGAGATTAGAATTGCGAAAGATTATCGTTCCATCACAGAGGCTGAGGAGCCCCGGGAGGCAGGTAATCCCACTAAAGCGGCACGGTGGAACAGTGGTTAGCACTGCTGCCTCACAGTGCCAGGCACCCGGGTTTGATTCCAGGTTAGGTGGATTGGCCATGCTAAAATTGCCCCTTCGTGTCAACGATGTGCAGGTTAGGTGGGGTTATGGGGATAGGGCGGGGGAGTGGGCCTGGGTAGGGTGCGCTTTCGGAACAGATTTGATGGGCCGAATGGCCTCCTTGTGCACTGTAGGGATTCTATGGATTCTAAAGCTGTCCACAGCAGCCCGGAGGCAACATACAGACCAGGTTCCATTCAAAGGGACCACTCATTGAGAAACATTTGACCTCACACAAAACACCTTAAATTTTAATGGCACCATTGGAAATAGGTCTCAGGGGGCTCAGTCTTGGAATGAATGACGATTGGAGAGCATTGACCTCATGTGGAGACAGTCTCCACTCAGTGGCGGACTTGCACTTTGGGGGACCCCGCGCTCACCTTCATTGCCCCGTGACATCACACCCCTTCCCCCATGACATCATGCCCACCCCCATGACATCATGCCCCTTCTCCAATGACATCATACCCCTCCTCCAGTGACATCACAACCCTCCCCCAATGACATCACATCCCTCCCCAAGAACATCACGCCCCTCCCCAATTGCTCACTGTTTTAGTGCTTTTTAAAAACAACACGTCCGTATGAATAATTGCTGAATTGAAATCCAAGCTTACTTCTTGTCAGATTTTGGCCATTAGGCAATGTCATTGGGGTGGGTTTCTTCCCTCACTTCAACAGAAGAAATATCTTGTAGTTCCATTGCCATTTCAGATTCCACTCTTTCTGGCGATGTGGTTTCTCCAGAAATCGCAAGTCGAAGTCATCGGATAATTCACCCATACTGTTAGTGGGTGAGGATGAGTGCGTAGTTTGTGCTTTGAGCTTTTTAAAGTAAAATGACAAACTGGGCGGAATTCTCCGGCTCACAACACCGTAAACTCGAACTGCGATCGGGCGGAGATTCCGGTGTCCGGCCAAAATCGAGGTCAGCGCCCAGCGCCAAATTGAACGCCGTGGAGACCTCGCTAGTAGCGATAATGAGGTTTGCGCCCTGCACCAGTGGCGGTATAAATGTGATGAGCGAGTGGACGCAGTATGGGCAGCCCTTCCGCGATGCTCCGCTCCTCTTGGGCGGAGACCTCATGGGTGCGAATTACTACGAGTTTTTCAAACGTGGATTGGATGCCGTGGCTGCGGAGGGAGAGCGGGGAGGATAAAAAAACACTGAAAATCCATTGAACACTGCCGGGCTTGCTGGGGGATGGCTGCCCGGGCCGGGGCAGTAACGGGTAGTGACTTGGTGCCAACTCCGTGGACTCAGGGTGTCCCCCTTGGGATGGGGGGGGGGGTGGGTGACCTGGCTCTGACCACCATTGCTGCAGGATGTGGTTTAAACTCACCCGTTATGGAGCTCCATACAGGCTCCTGGCTGTTCACGCTGCCTGTGTCCCTTAAATGCTCAGAAGGCCTCTGGTCAACTGGGAGCCCACCCAGGCCGCCCCTCTGAACACCCTCATGTTGTGTTCTGTGATTTAACTGTTGTAATGATGTACACAGAACATATAATTGTTTAACTAGAAAGATGATTTATTAACAATCCCTTGGAAATGAAAACTGATGAACTATAATACAGGCGATGGCTACTAAATGAATTCAGGGAATTCCCCTGGAGCTACTCTAAGTGTGACTATCCTCTTGTATGTCTTACTACCAACTGCCGGGTGTCCCGAGTCACGTGATGGATCTCTGACGCCACCTGCTGGTCAGAGGCCGTACTGATACCTATGTGCACTGATAGACAACTATATACATTAATGTATGCATGCATATCAGCACAGTGGGCTAAATAGCTGGCTTGTAATGCAGAACAATGCCAGCAGCACGGGTTCAATTCCCATGCCAGCCTCCCCGAACAGGCGCCGGAATGTGGCGACTAGGGGCTTTTCACAGTAACTTCATTGAAGCCTACTCGTGACAAGTGATTATTATTATTATATCACCACATCCCCCCTCCTTTGGAAGTATTAATATTTACAAATGTGACTTCTTTAAACAATCTGATATGGATGATAACTTTAAACATGTGTTGTACACAGTTTATTACAAGTTTATTCTGTCCGGCTACGCCATAATCTGGTTGATCTCCGGAGTGATGGCTGACTCGCTGATCGTGCTACACCTTCATTTGTTGTTGGTGTTGCTGCGTGTTGCACCCTCCCAGCTGTGAATGTTTCTCTGGTCGCTGGCTCTGACGTGTGGTCTGCGTCCTTCTCAAGTGTTTTGGGCTTACACTCCAGCTCATCTGCTGGACGCAACACAAAAGGACGTTGCACTTTTAACCGCTCCTCGGTTCCTTCGCAGGCCTGAACCATCCTCAGTAAGAATCAAAAACCGGTCTGTTGCAAACCTTTGGTGACCATCCATTTCCATTGGCATCCTCCAGTCTGACCGTGTCACCTGGATGCAGTGGCTGGAGCTTCCTCGTTGGATCGATCGTTGAACCCTTTCTGCCTCCTGTTTTGAAAAAGCAGTTTCCTCTCCAGTCCTCGATCCACGGGGTGAGTTGCAATGGCAGGGTCGTTCGCAGCTGTCTGTTCATTAGCAGCTGTGCTGGTGACAGCCCATTGACAAATGGAGCTGACCACTGGCTTAGAAGCACCGGATAGATGCCTTCCTTGCTAGCAATAGACTTTTTTAGCAGCTGTTTTATGATGTGCTCACCCTTTTCTGCCTTCCCGTTTGGGGATATAGGGGACTTGAGGTAGACTTGAGACAGAAGACTATATACATTAATCTGTGCATGCATATCACCACACCTCATACCCCAGCTCTGTCACCAGGGCCCAAGCTCAATCGGCGGCTCACCAGGTGTTGACACTTGTCAGAAGCGCTGCCCCATTGCAGAGGGAGCAGGGGACCAACAGAGCTCACCCCAACCAGAGGACACCTGCACCATAGCCTTTGGAACCCTCCCTGGTTCCCAGTCCCTCACAGGGCAGAGGACCCACCAGTGACCCCCCTCCCCTCCAGATCACCAGCTGTCTCCTCCTGGTGAGACTGGCAGCTCTGGCTGCCTCCGCCACCACCTCCCGGGCGCCGAGACCCTCCGCTCCTCACTGGCATGGGGCTCTGGGTTCACCGCCGTCCCCCGACCTCAGGGAGAAGGTGGTCTGTGAGCCACCTTGGTGGCGCTAACTCTGGCCCCAACGTTTAGGATGCTCGCTGGACTGGGAAATTCTCGGAATTCGCGGCAGCAGATGGTCCATTAGCAAGTCCTGGATTGCTCCTTTCTTAGCGCCCCCAACGGGAACCAGAGCCGCGCACAATTCAGTCTTGGCTTCAACACTTAGCGTGGGATCCAACAAAAGGAAAACAGCCCGTTCTGGGTGGGATTAGCGGCTCATTCCCGGCGCTTGTGGCACTGGGAACGACCCCGCTACCTAACAGCACTGTGGTGCCCCGGTGGGGAGAGCGCCTCCTCGCGCCCCCCCACCCTCCTCTCCCCGGCTGTACTCAGCGTCATTTCCTGCACCGAGCTCCGCAGTGCAGGAAGAGATTGCAACGCCATTTTTAAATGCCCCCCCCCCCCCCCGATCTCTTGACGCCCCCCCCCCCCCCCTCCCGCCCGACAAACCCATGGAGCCCCTCAATGCACCAATTCACCCATTGGGGGGTGCTCGAGCCCCCCACCGCACCCCACCTCTCACGGGCAGGGCACCCTTGGGCCCGTTCCCAGTGCGGGCAAAAATGCCAGTAGGCAGTGCTACCTGGCTAGCCTGGTCAGTGCCAGGCTGCGCCCCCCCCAGGTGGCATTGCCAGCATGCCGAGGTGCCCGAGTGGCACCAGCAGTGCCAGGATGCCACCCGGCCCGATCGCCTGGGAGACCGCCCCCCCCCAGGTACCGTTCCGCCAGGTCTCTGTTTGTGGGAGCAGTACTGAACGGCGCCTGGCTGGGGCCTCCTTGGCGAGGCTGGTAGATGCCGGGTGACCGTTAGATCTGGCGGCAGCTCGGCTGAGTGGGTTCTCGAACTCACCTAGCCGCGCAAGACTGGGTAACACCCATTGTGGCGTAACGGCCATTGGGAATCTGGGAATCCCGGGGGATGCCTTTCCCTGGATCTACTGACAACGTCCCTCTCCAATTCTGGCTGAGCGCAGCCTGTAGTTTGTACCCTTAGTCCCTCAAACGGAAAATCCCGCCCACTGTCCTTTTGCCTGTGGTTGTCCTCTTGCCTCACCTTCAGTTTTTTGTGTTTGGACAGCTGGACCGATAGAGTCGCTTCACATGAACGGATCGTTCTTGATTTTAATGAATATGAATTTTATGAATGAGCAGGCTATTTTGCCTCCTCAGCGCTGGGGGTCAAGTTGCCCCTGCTCCCCTCACTGCTCGGCGATGTCTACCCCGAGTCCCGCCGACCTGACTGGCTCACCCGCCACCTCCCTCACGGCTTTCATCGCCAATCCGCCCGGCCCCGGCGGCGCCGCGCACCCCTCCTCGACAACATCGTCTCGCTGCTGGCTGCCTCCCCCAGCGCCCCTCACCCCTGATCCCCTCGCCGACGGCTTGCTTCCGAGACCTCACCAGGTGGCTGGCTCAGCACCCCCCCCCCCCCCCCACCCACCCCCCTTGGCATTCTTCACCAGAGTTAGTTGAGTAAACACAGGAGATCTTCGCCTTGACTGCTGCTCCTGTCCCCTCCCGAGTCACCTCAACGTCCACCAGTGTTTTCTCACCCTCAGGGGACTCGACCAATCAGAGTCTGATGTCACTTTGCGTTGCCTGCTGGTGAGCCTGTCAGCAATTGTAGGGCTATGAGGCTATGATTGGTGGCCACAGACACCAGGCGACATGGGGCCTGGCCCCCACATTGATTGGGGCCCTATGTCTAGGCATGGTGTGTTTCATTTTAGGTCCGCCTGTGTCTCCACTGGTTGTGCGCATCGTTTTTCTGAGGGGTGAGCTGATAGAGGTCCTGAAAATGATGCAAAAGGTTCGATAGGCTGAGGCGGACACGCAATGAAATACCCAGTGCTGCAGCGTGGGGTCCCATCCAATGAGGGGGTCCCATGTTAAGAGGCAGCTGTGTGTTCCCCCAATAGTGTAAGTCAGCCTCTGCAGCGAGTTCCTCGGCGAGGAGGAGGCCCATGCCGGCGACTGGTGATGGAAACAGCGGGCGATCCTCGATCTCCAAGCCAGGGCTGAGGAGGGCCGGCGGGCCAACATAAAAGGAACAGCGGCCACCAGGCTAGAACCCGAAGAGCAGCAGCCACCAGGAGCCCACATGGCCTTCGAGGGATGAGGTTCCAGGCCGGGGCACCCGAGCGAAGGCCGAGAGGTGGTGTGAAACAGGCCAGGCAAGCGCCGGCGTTGTGTCTCGGGGAATCGGGGAGCAGTGGCCAGCGGGAGGGGTGGGGGGGGGATCTCGACCAGAGCCAAAGGCTACACAGACAGCAGGGCGGAGAGTGAGAGGGCTGGGCTGGGCTGGGCAGCAACCAGACTGGGCAGCGAGGGTTAGATGTTGGGTTTTTCTGCCTTGTATTGCGTGGGCTGAGTGTGGGCGGGGTCAGGAGGGCAGCGATGTCATTGTGGGTGGGGCTGAATGTCATTGGGAGCGGACTGCCATGTCACCAGGGCGTGGGGCGTGACATGGGGCACCACAAAAAGGGAGAATGTGGAGACCCAAAAGCATAAGTTGCCTCTGTCATTGGGGCGGCAATGTGGTTAGCCTGGGTCACTGCCTGTGCGGAGTCTGCACGTTCTCCCCGTGTCTGCGTGGGTTTCCTCCGGGTGCTCCGGTTTCCTCCCACAGTCCAAAGATGTGCCGGTTAGGTGGGCTGGCCGTGCTAAATTACCCCTTAGTGTCCAAAAGGTTCGGTGGGGTTTCAGGGATAAGGTGGGGGTGTGGCCTAGGTAGGGTACTCTTTCGGTGCAGACTTGATGGGCCGAATGACCTTCTTCTGCACTAAGGGATTCGATGATAGGGTGGATGTAGAGATGATGAGCGTGATTTAACGGAAATGAAACAGAGTCCCGTGTCGAGCGTCTTTAGCCGGGTGATTCCCTGCGCTCGCAGCGCTGAGGAAGACCCTGCTATCCAATGGGAATCTATTTCATTCTGGGCCTCAGCGGGGAACACCCCACCGAGGCCGCAATTAGTCCCATTTCCTGCACTGAGGAGCTCCGCTCACCAGCGCAGGACGAGATCAATGGCGCCCCAATCTCAAGACTTCCCAATACCCCTACTCATCTATAAGGGGGTCATCGAGCCGCCCACACCCCACCTAAGAAGGACAGGGCCCCATCTCTGGCAAAGTGCCACCCCCGTAAGTGCCCCTGCCATCTGGGCATCTAGGTGGCAGTACCAGGGCACCACCATGCCCAGAGCCCAGCCAATCAGGCGACCCTGATCCCCTGGGAGAGGCCTCACAAGATTTACCCCGGTTTAGGTGCGACATGGCCGTTAGATTTCACCCGATATTTTCCAATGCGGAATTCAGAAATTTATTTTACCTAGGGGCACTCATTGTTGTGTTCTTATAAAATAAACCCTTGACCTGATTTGCGATGTATGCTTCAAAGAACCAACCACGCATAAGGGATTGGTTAATACCTCCGAGACATAGCTACAGCATTAAGAACATCAAGAAGCCCTTAGTGTTGGGTGGGGTTACTGGGTTGTGGGGATAGGGTGGAGGTGTTGACCTTGGGTAGGGTGCTCTTTTCAAGAGCCGGTGCAGACTCGATGGGCCGAATGGCCTCCTTCTGCACTGTAAATTCTATGATAATCTATGAAGGAATAGGTTCATTTATTAAGATGGATGCCAGCAATCTTGCATCGTTGCAGAGCTTCAAAACACATCTGAGCTGTCGCCTGCTCACAAGACTGAGTCAGGCGACACATTGCATCCCTCCCCTTCTCCTGATGTAGAGAGATGGACGTTCATATCCTGAGAGGTGTAACACGGCGCTGGCCACCATCCGCAGTGGTTGGGGTGAACAGAACAAGTGCATTTAAGGGGAAGTTGGATCTATTCATGAGGGGGGAAGGAATGGAAGGATGTGCTGGTGGGGTGAGATGGAATGGGGTGGGAGGAGGTTTGTGCGTGGGGTACAACAGTTGGGCCGAATGGCCCGCTTCTGTGTAATTCTATGTCATATGTTCATGGAGAATGACCCAGTGGGAGGGCTCCAGTATCTGTAGCTGGGACACACTTAGGAAGTCACCTATTACTTGCGCAAACCTCACGAAGACTGACAGCTCGAGACAAAGCTGAGCATTAAGAACACGAAGAATCAAGGATATCGATGGCTCCCGTGTTGGAAGCTCCAACTGCTTCCATGGATGCTTTGAATGTAACACTTTTGAAGGTATTCAGAGATTGCGTGGGGAATGCTCGGTATGACACTGGCTAATGTCAGTGGCGGGTTGCAAGGTCTGGGCACAGATGTTACCGTCTCTCTCTGGAGAGCAGGAGTCTGTCCGCTCCCTTCTGAGCATCTCTCATAGCTTTAGGTGGGAGAGTCTCTTTGAAAGAACTGCCCAATTAATCCTACTCCCCCACTCTTCCCCTTTTAATTTTGTTTCTCTCAAAGTATTTATACTTCACCTTACTTTCATGCACTTCATTCCTAATCACTGTAACTCACTGCAGAACAAAAAGCTTTGTCATAGAGTCAGAGGGAGTTTTACAGCACAGAAAGTGGCCCTTCGGCCCTTTCAGTCTGGGTCGGCCATCAAATACCTATCGATTCTAATCAATTTTCCAGCACTTGACCCGTAGCCTTGTAGGCTAGGACGTTTCAAGATATCATCTAAATACTTCTTAAATGTTAGGAGGGTTTCCGCCTCCACCACCCTTTCAGGCAGCGAGTTCCAGACTCCCACCCCCCTCTGGGTAAAAACGTTTTTCTTCAAATCCCCTCTAAACCTCCTGCCCCTTACCTATATCTATGCCCCCTGGTGATTGACCCCTCCACTAAGGGGAAAGGCTTCTTCCTATCCACCCTATCTGTGCCCCTCATAATTTTGTACACCTCGATCAGGTCCCCACCCCCCTCCGCCTTCTCTGCTCGAAGGCGAACAGCTCCTGCCCAGTGTCTCCTCATAGCTGATACGCTCCAGCCCAGGCAACATTCTGGTGAATCTCCTCTGTACCCTCTCTGGTGCAATCACATCCTTCCTCTAGTGGGGCGACCAGAACTGCACACAGTACTCTAGCTGTGGCCTAACGAGCGTTTCGTACAGCTCCGTCATAACCTCCTTGCTCTTCCTTGTGTTGCCAACTACCTTCAGTCTCTGTTGTGTGGTTCCCAATCCCTTTTGTCACCGGGAGCAATTTCTCCCTGTTTGCTCGACCCAAAACCTTCCAGATTTTGAGCCTCTCCCTAACCTTCGCTACTCTCAACAGAACAGCCCAGTCTCCCCTGGGGCTAATCGCTTTGTGCGTTCAGGTGTGGCTCTTTAGGTGTTGAGGATGTAAGGCGGTAAGCAGCCTTTATGAACACTTTCTCCTCTGCTGACCGGCCCAGGCAATTGGTCTCTCAGGGGATAACCTGAGCCACAGATCTGGAACACAATCTGTTGGTCCACACAGACCTTGAGCGTCGCAGAGCAAAGCAAAATATTCTACATTTCCTCAGTGGAAAACTTACTTCATTTTTTTGGGGGGTAACCACATCGTTAGGGGAAAAAAATGATTTTGAAGGAATAGATCTACATCTTTATTTCATTAAGGTTCACAGTAGTATTTTTGTACCATGTCCAGTTGGAATTTTCATCTGGAAAACATAACTTGGTCTTTCCACAAAGGTCCTCCGAGTGGATGTTCCAGTTCTGGCCCCTTGACCATTCCCCATTTCCTTCAGTTCACCACCGGCGGCTGTGCAACCAACTGTCTGGATCCTAAACTCTGCGATTGCCCTCCTCAAACCTCTCTGCCCCGCTCTGTTGCTCTCTCTCTTAAGGCCCGCGTTCCTATGCGTGACCAAAGCTGTGGCCGCTGTTGTGTTAGGTACACTGGTCTAACACTGGCTGCAACTGGATGCAGCTTAGATCAGAAAGATACTCCAGACCTTGAAGTTAGTTCAATCAGGTTTATTGAACTAATAGCACAGTTAGCACAGTTCTCTGTGAGTTCGACTCTCTGCTAACTTAAGTGTGGTTACTCTGTCTGACTGAACCAGACTAGCTCTTAGCCACGTGGTGGAGGTGGTGGAGTTGTGAGATTGTAACAACACCCTTGACTGACTCTCTAGATGTTCATCAGTGGAAAGAGGCGGAGTGTGAGTGCCTCGTGTCTTTTATAGTCAGATCCCACCCCTGAGTGTCCTGCCTGCTTATTGGTCATCTCCTGTTCTCTGTGTCCATTAGCTGCTTGTCTGTATATCATTATGTGTGTGTCCGCATACCATGACAGTCACCTGTCCTCGTATCTCCTGAAATGGTTCAGGGTAATTTTTGTCTGATAATTCTCCTCGCGTTAAGTCGCTATATCAATGCAATTTGCTGTTGTTGTCTGCTGTCACCTTGGCACAGGGACCATTGAAACCAGGGCAAGAGAAGGTAAATTACGTTTGCCACATTTTTTGTGTCTTTGTGGTTCTTCTGTAGAGATTTGGGTGGACCAACAAGGGACCGTCCATCAAATCTCACCCGTGACATTGGCTTAACTTTTCACACAGCATTCCTTATGCTTGCTGGACATAATCACCGGAGCCAGCTGGAATTAGCCTGGAAATTCCCAGAGTGGGGAATCATGGAGTAGGCTTTTGTTCCGTCAAACTCGACAGCAACTTGAATTTATATAGCACCGTCTTTTGTGAGGCTGACGTGGAACGGTGCAAATCATCCAACAGCCCGGGGTGATTTGGAACTGGTGGGGAGTCTCTCCGTTGCTACAAGTAGCTGAATGATTAGAACAACAATTACAACCGACGCCATTGAAATCACATAATTGTGGCAGCAAAATCTGGGTTGAGAGAATGCTACCCTGGCTCACACCAAATGGAGACAGGTTACTCCTTCCACCGAGCTCGCAAGACACGCCAGGTAAGGTTTAACTGCTGTCAGTGCTTCAGCACGATGACCTTGCATCAGGATTGGAAAAAGGTCATCGACCTGATGTGGTGATATGCATCACTGTAAATACACAAGGGGTTAATGTAGATACACTGGGACTAAATAAACACTAGAGGGAGCACCAGAGACATCATGACACACAGACATTCAACCAATAGGTCAGTAAGATAGGACACGACCAATGGGCAGTCAAGACACACCCAGAGATGACACTACCACAAGGGGGCAACCCATATCATAGAAATTACAGTGCAGAAGGAGGCCATTCGGCCCATTGAGTCCGTACCGGCTCTTGGAAAGGGCACCCCACCCAAGGTCAACACCTCCACCCCATCCCCATAACCCAGTAACCCCACTCAACCAACACGAAGGGCAATTTTGGACACTAAGGGCAATTTATCATGGCCAATACGGAGCACCCGGAGGAAACCCACGCACACACGGGGAGGATATGCAGACTCCGCACAGACGGTGACCCAAGCCAGGAATCGAACCTGGGACCCTGGAGCTGTGAAGCAATTGTGCTATCCACAATGCTACACATGCTCTTTCTCTTTTCCACAGGCGACACCAAGAGAGAAGCACAGGGGCAGATCGGAAGCATCACACCCACCGCATGGCTTAGAGCAGACTGGTTAGTTAGACTGAGTTACTATAGCAAGATTAGCAGGAGAGTCGAACTCAAGTCAGAGAATTGTTAACTGTTCAATAAATGTGTTAAAGCTATCTCCAAGTCTGAACCTTCCTTTGTCAGAGTGCACATCAAGGAAGCAGCTTCTGCTACATGAAGAAGCAGAACACAACACCTGAAACACTGACTCTCTCCCTCTTTCTCTATCTCTCTCTACGGATGTCCAACATCTGCATTTTGTTTCTTCAGTAACATTTGTCTGCTGTCCATTATGCTGATTTTCTGGGAGGGGCGTTATGGTGTGAGAGAAAAATATCCGGGTCCTGACATGTTTTTCCATGTGCTAATCTTTTGTTTTACTGGAAATGCTACTGGATTCTGGCAATGGCTGCGTAATTAGAGATTGTATTCCCAATAATTTCAATATTGCTGGTAGCACTGTTGCTTCGCAGCGCCAGGGACCCGGGTTCGATTCCCGGCTTGGGTCACTGTCTGTGCGGAGTCTGCACGTTCTCCCCGTGTCTGCGTGGGTTTCCTCCGGGTGCTCCGGTTTCCTCCCACAGTCCAAAGATGTGCTTGTTAGGTGAATTGGACATTCTGAATTCTCCCTCAGTGTACCCGAACAGGCGCCGGAGTGTGGCGACTAGGGGATTTTCACAGTAACTTAATTGCAGTGTTAATGTAAGCCTACTTGTGACACTAATAAAGATTATTATTATTGAGGTAATAAGCTTAAAATGCTTTTAAGTGGAAACTAGATAAACAGATGAGGGAGAAGAATGGAAGGATATATTGATGTGATTAGATAAAGAAAGGCAGGAGCATTAACAACAACATTGACTAGTTGGACTGAATAGCCTGTTTCTTCATATTAAACTCTGTAACTCAGTCTTTTTATATGACCTATACACAGTGCTGAATATTAATAATAGCTACTGTGGTATCAACCCTGAAGTGACATGGGTTTTCCACTGGCTAATTTCCTTTATTATGAGTCTTGAATCTAATCCATTGCTACAAAACATATTACTCACCACATTGGTAATTTAAATGCCATTTTCAAGACATATTTTACAGTGCTGTAAAAAGAGACATGCCACCAAAGCTTTCTGTCTTACACTCATCAGGACAGATGCCACATTTCAAAGGGAATGGCAATTTATACTGCATGGGAAAAGAAGTGCTGATTTTATAATGTACTTGGGTTTTCATTTACCTGTAAAAACATAAAAGTTATGTTAAGTTCCTCTGGGCCCTTCCAAATAGCTTGAGAAAACAGGGCATCAGCGGCCGGCTTAATGGGATTTTGTTTATATGAAGAAGCTTCCCTGGGGGTGTGCTTAATGTTGGTGCTCTCCTGAGAAGCAGCGTGGAAAATTCCCTGGTGTATCTGACACGGAGAGCACTGGTTTACCTTCACAAGCACTGATAGTGCAAGGAATACGATTGAGGCTGGATACAAATCAGGCGACAGAAAATGGTACCACTTACTGAGGACTTGTCGTGTGACGTACGCACTCCTGGTACACTGCTCCTGGGTCAGTGGGAGCTAAGGGCACCTGAGCCAGTCAGTTCTGAAGTGGGAGTTGCCTAATGTCCCCAATGAGCCTGTCCTACCTTCACACAGCTCGAACGCGGAGATATTCCCCAACAATGGTCACCAAGAAAGAATACTTTTTTTTTTAAAACACCCTGAAAAACTTTTGATAAATATATGGTGCCAAAATATTGTGCCATCAAATACTTTTACATCTTCAATAATCTGCATCTAACTGCAGTCATGTTTTCTACAAGTCCTGGTTTAAAAGCCGAACGCTTTGGCTACAAGGGGTAATTAAAGCAGGGTAAAAGTTTGGGTTAATGGAACTTTGTTTATATAAAGAAGGTTCCCCAGGGAGTAGATCGTTAGAGACAGTGGGCTCGATCCAGCCACCACGACATGTGAATCCTGGGAGAGCCTCAAATCGGGCTTTACGTTGGGTGCCAGGCCGATCATGAGTCACGCGACTCCCTACGCCCGACATGATTTGGATCATGCCCTTACTGGGAATGATCTAGATAATGATATTTAAATGAGCCATTAGGCACTAAAGGGTGCCACGAGCACTACCTGGGTGCCAGGCTGGCAGTGTCAAGGTGCCCGGGTGCCAGGTTGGCAATGCCACGGGTTGGGCCTGAGGGGGGGGCCATACCCATGAAAGGGGGAGGTGAAGGGGTTATGAAGGGGCCACAGAAAGGTTAGTGGGGTAATAGGGGGGCGGGGGGGGGTCCTGAAAGGAGGGCGTGTGCGGGAAACTGAATCGCGCATAAAGGTCGGGCCAGCCTTTCAAAATGGCGCCCCGATCTCCGGGAGCCGGTCTTCCGGCCCTGTTCAGATCCCGATTGCCGGAAAAATTTCTAAGAGCGGCTTCAACCGGGGAGAATCTCCCCAAGGTCCCCAAAAAATCAACTAAGTGACATTGAAATTGCAGTTTCAATCTCCTCATTGCAGCCATCGTGAAACGTCCGCCAAACACCCCCCACATTGCCCATCGTGTTTGACCTTCGTAAGATTTTTAAAATTTAATTTAGAGTACCCAATTCATTTTTTTTTCTAATTCAAGGGCAATTTAGCGTGCCCAATCCACCTACCCTGCACATCTTTGGGTTGTGGGGGTGAAACCCATGCAGACACGGGGAGAATGTGCAAACTCCACACGGACAGTGACCCAGAGCCGGGATCGAACCTGGGACCTCGGCGCCGTGAGGCAGCAGTGCTAACCACTGCGCCATCGTGCTGCCCTTGACCTTAGTAAGATGATGTCGTTCATGGGAGGGGCCAGGGGTTGAAGCAGTCAGGTGTTGTGTTGCAGTTTTGGGTTCCAGTTCAACTAAGATTTGACTATGTGCAGACTAACAGCTGCTGTCAAAACAGTTTAGATAAAAAGATTTTGCCTGTCGGCAGAACAGAGTTTTCTGAAAAGGCTGGCAGATGAAACAATAATTTGATACAGGCAAGGTTCCGCAAGCTGGGTTCCTGAAGGATCTCTCTCTCAAAGTGGTTTATCCAAAACATCTCTTAACAGCAGGTACTCCTGATTTGGCTAACTGTATTTGAAAGTGGATTTTTTACCTGAGATGGGTTCTGCTTGAGTGGAGATAAAAGATAGCACTGAGGAGTGTTCCATTGTCATTGTTAAGCACTATTTAACTGATAATTGTAAGCTATTTTTCTTTAAGAGGTTAAAGTTAGTTTGATACAACGTTAATGATAAAGTTTGTTTTAATATACCATATCCCTATTTGTGTGGGAAATCATTCCTGAAACCAAGTATCATTTCCTCCCATTCTTTCAAATTAAATTAAATATTGGGGTTTCTGTCTGGTTTCCTCGCATCAGTTGGGGTCTGGTCCGGGATCGTAATACAAGCATATTGTCCTTACAATTTAACCCGATAGCTCCTGTGTGTTAGCTTTCCTTATTCCTGGTTTAAACGGTGCTCCGGAAATAAAAGTCAAAAGTGGTGGACCATTATGTAGCACTTATAAAAGGAAAATAAGGAGTTGTTTGTTTGGGAAAGCAGTGTAAGAAAAGAAGACAGACTTTGCTGATGTTTTCTTTTGGGCCTGACAGAGGTCATTTGTTTTTTTTTTAAATCTGTGGACAACTCCCTCTGAGATAACGTAATTCTGCAGCAAATCTAATAATGTGGCAATTCTTAAAATTTCTAATGGTGACTCGTGGTTGAGGTTTGTGCGGGGAGCCTTGCTGCCGGCAATTGTCTACAAATGTTATTCGACCTGGACACGCATTTGCTGTTGATAATATTGACCGCACGAGGAACCATCAAGTGACCTAACTTTTCCACTGTCTGAATTGTATTAATGATGCAGTCACCAGTCTGATCGTTGTTTCAGCAAAACAGACCTCTCGCCGCTTTGATGAACACGTTCTATCCGACTAGGCACAATTTGTTAACAGTTTTGACTTCATAAAATCACAGAATGATACTGAACCAGAAAAAAGTGCCCATTGTGCTGGCTCATCACTGTCCAATGAGCCCCACCCTCCTGTTCTTTCCCCATAGCCCTGCAGATCTCCCTCCCCCCTTCAACTATTTATCCAGTTCCCTTTAGAAAGGCATTATTGAATCTGCTTCCACCCCCCTTTCAGGCAGCACCTTCCCGATCACAACAACGCGTCGCATAAAATAAATTCGACTCACATCACCTGCCAATGGTAATGGTTCCTCCTGTCAAAACGGTTCAGTATTTTAACCCTTTCTGTTATTAAGAAATCACCCCCAGCTTCTTTGGCCTCTCCTTTACATGATTTGTCATTTTTAACGCAGCGCCAGGTTCCCAGGTTCGATGGATCTCACAGTCAATGGGCAGCACGGTAGCACAGTGGTTAGCACTGTCGCTTCACAGCTCCAGGGTCCCATGTTCGATTCCCGGCTTGGGTCACTGTCTGCGCGACCCTATCCTGGTTCTGGGAGGGAGGGGCAGAGGTGTGGGAGAGGGGTCGGACACGGTTGAGAGCCCTGTCGACCACAGTGGGTGGGAAACCACGATTAAGGTAGATTGAAGACATGTCAGCAGCACCGATTTGGAAAGTGGCATCTTGGGAACAGACGCAACGGAGGCGAAGGAGCTGGGAGAATGGGATGGAGTCCTTACAGGATGTGGAGTGTGAAGAGCTGTAGGCGAGGTAGCTGCGGGAGTTGGTGGGTTTGTAATGAATACTAGTGGACAGTCCGTCCCCAGGAATGGAGAGGCCTGGGAAAGGAAGGGAAGTGTCGGAGATGCACCATGCGGAGGTGAGAGAGGGGTCGAAATTGGAAGCGAAATTGCTGAGAAAAAATCTCACGTCCAGATGAGAACAAGAATCGGCACTGAAACAGTTGTCGATGTCCCGATGAAAGAGTTCTGGGATGGGGCCGGAGTAGGACTGGAACAGGAAATTTTCCACATACCCCATAAAGAGACAGGAAAACTGGGACTCATGCAGGTCCCCATGGCCTTACCGTTGGTTGGTGAAATAATCAACATCCTGTTTCCTGTTTGTTCTTTTTTTCTGAGGTGTTTCCAGTTTCTGTAACAGTCATTCCCGATTTTCCTTTTCCTCAGGGTTCATTAATGTCATTCTGTCGAAGAATCTGTCAGCTGAAAGCAAGGGCGCGATCTATCGGCCTCGCGGCACCTGCAAAGCAGCTCGCCACAGGGCAGCATCTCCGTTAAAGGCCGGGAGACCCCGCTCCCTGGGATCTACCCGGCTCACAATGCCTCACATAATCCAACGCAATCTCGTGAGACGTTGCGATGTAAATCATTGTGGGGGGTGGGATCACTTTTTGGCAATTCTGCACATTACAGCGAGGCAGCTAGTCTCACTCGAATGTGCAGATTCCTGAGGTAACTGAGGCTTTGGGATTCATCCCCTTCGCCTCAGAGACCTTGGGTGAGTGGTGTTCAGTGCTGGTTCCCATAAACAGGGACCAGATGGAATGGCACTCATGGGGGTGTCCTAGGGCATTGGAGGCCCCCAGCTGGGTAGGGTAGTGCCCTGGTGTTACCTGGGCACCCTGGCAGTGCCAGCCTGGCAGTGCTACCTGGGTGCCAGCCTGGCACTACCAAGGTACCACGCTAGCATTATTTGCATGCGCAAATGCAATTGGGCCAGGGGTGCCCTGTGTAGGTGTTGGGGAGATGCAAGGTGGGGGGCTGGGGGAACCCTCCCATAGTATGTTCGGACTGGAGGGGGGGGGGGTGGGGGGCAAGGGTTGCTTCGGAGGCCTCAGAGATCGGGATGCCATTTTTAAAGGCATCCCAGTCTCTCGCGACATTGGGGAGTTCCGGCGAGCGGTGCTCCTCACTGTACAGTGAAGTGTGGTCTCGGCCGCACGTTACCTGCTGAATGCATTGTATCGACATGTGTTTCTCGGTGCTGTGAGCGTCGGGAAACTCGCGGCTAAATTACCTCGCTAGGGGACTTTGTTTCCAATTAACTGAATCGAGCCCATAAATTATTTCTCCAGCTAAAAGTTTACAAACTCTCCCAAGTGGCCACTCAGAATGATGTACTGTGACTGCTGCACTAGCTGTTTACAACTTTGGACCATGTGGAAATGTCATAAAATGTTACTTAATGCTAAGTTGTCATTGGGGATAACTTATATTATGTTTTAGATTCTGTCGTAACTTTGAAAAGGAAACAAAACCTTCTGACTTAACCAATGCAACTTAACCACTGCGGGGAGGCAGTGGTGTTGTGGTATTGTCTCTGGACTAGTAATCCAGAGACCCAGGTAATGCTTTGGGGTCCCAGGTTCGAATCCCACCGCGGCAGATAGTGAAGTTTGAATTCAATAAAAATCCGGAGTTAAAAGTCTAATGGCGACCATGAAGCCATTGTCGATTGTCGTGCAAACCCATCTGGTTAACTTTGGGGAAGGAAATCTGCCGCCCTTACCTGGTCTGGCCTACATGTGACTCCAGACCCACAACAATGTGGTTGACTCCTAACTGTCCCTTCAAGAGCAATTAGGGATGGACAATAAATGATGGCACAGCCTGCGACGCCCACATACCATGAAATGAAATGAAATGAAAATCACTTATTGTCACAAGTAGGCTTCAATTAAGTCACTGTGAAAAGCCCCTGTGAACGAATAAATAAATGCAAAACTTGGTTTTGTGCCCTATAATGTTGGTAGCAAGGAACTTAGATAATTGGAAATAAGCTTACTGATTAAAATTAATTGACGATGGTGTTGAATCCATTCTTGAGACTACAGGCTGATGTTAGTGCTATTATAACTCCATTCACGATCAAGAGTGCTGGTTTATAAGATAAGATTTCAAATCTGCCTGGCTAAATTCAAAACAGCCGACACAATATGATCGTGGGACGATGTATCCACATCATGACGATGTACACTTATGTTCTGTCAATCATCCAAATGACCATAAAATCATACAGCGCTGAAGGAGGCTCTTTGGTCAATCATGGCTCTCTGAAAGAGCTATCCAATTAGTCTAACTCAATTGTTCCTCCCATAGCTCTGCAATACTTTCCTTTATCAAGTATTTATCCTGTTGCCTTTTTGTTATAACCTGCCCGAATCCGATTGGCTGGGGACCGTGGTATTATCATAACTGTAAGAACTGCAAGGGTTAATGAAGTGTCTAGAGTAGCCACTAGAGGGAGCTACAGTTACAACAATATAATGCAGTGATTCTAAGGTGGACAGGCTTTCGGGGGGGTTTCAGGAGGGGAGTTACTCACCGCAGGACTCCGAGCCTCCGACCTGCTCTCGTAGCCACGGTATTTATATGGCTAGTTCAGTTCAGTTTCTTATCAATGGTAACCCCCAGGACATTGACAGTCAGGGATTCAGCGACATTGAATGTCTTTGTTTTTAAAAAATTTAGTGTACCCAATTACATTTTTCCAATTGAGGGGCAATTTAGCGTGGCCAATCCACCTTACTGGCACATCTTTGGGTTGTGGGGGTGAAACCCACGCACACACGGGGAGGATATGAATGGCACTGAATGTCAAGGGGCGATGGTTAGATTCTATCTTGTTGGAGATGGTCATTGGCCAGCCCTTGTGTGACCGTATGTTACTACTTCTCAGCCTGAGCCTGGATATTGTCCTTGTCTTGCTGCATATGGGAGGGGCTGCTTCATTACCCGAGGAGTCACAAATGGTGCTGGACATTGTGCAGTCATCAGCTGACATCCCCACTTCTAACCTTCTGAAGCAGCTGAAGATGATTGGTAATGTTTGAAACACAGCGGTTGATTTGTCCCAGAAACAGCAACAAAATAATTTACAAAATGATTTACCAGATAATTGTTTTATCTCGAGATGTTGGTTGAGGGGTAAGGACTTTCTTCCCATGTCTGCATGGGTTTCCTCCCACAGTCCAATGATGTGCAGGTTAGATGGATTGGCCATGCTAAATTGCCCTTGGTGTCCAAAGGTTGGGATGGGGATACAAGGCTGGAGCAGGGATTGGGCCGAGGTAGGGTTCTCTTTCGAAGGGTCTCTGTGGGCCGAATGGCCTTCTTCTGCACTGTAGGGATTCTATTTATTGATTCTATCAGTGAGAGTGTCAGGGAATCTTGTACACTGAGGTGGCAGGTAGAACCCAGTCATCTCCTCTGTTCCTGCCTCTACCAGGCAGAACTGAAACCAGAAAATGCGCTCGGTGAAGAATTGGATGGCGATGCGCATTATCTGAGCTGGTTTTATGTTCCCGCTACTATTTATTATTCAAGTCTTGGCTCTCTCTCAACATGCATGGTGGGTCTTCTGTTTGAGGAGAAATTTGTTTCACATGCTCGTCTGTTGGGAAGTAACGTACAAAATTCCATTTCCCTCTGGCTATCTGCCATCCATTGCGACACCATGTTTTATGCAGCACCAATATGTGGATTACCGGCTACACATATGGACCTCTTTAAGTAATTTGGATGATCGCAAAACAAATAATGATGTGCTCAACGCAGCTAAGGAGACACTTCCGTTGATCTTTTCATGTTCTGTCTGCTTGACTTTGTTTTTCTAAGTTTAATACAATACAGTTATATCTGTCAAAGTAGAAAGCAGCACAGAGTCATCTGTTATTGCTACAAAGCGGACTAAATGCCAATCCAGAAGTCTGCATAGCATTTGGGCTAAACGACAGATTCTTCAGAAGAATGGGAATTAAGATCACCTTGGGCAAGACTGGATTCTACACCGCATTTTCTGCCCAAGGTTTCCTCTCCATCGAGCAATGATATATCACAGTGTCTCAGGACGGTTGCAGCACAGAAGGAAAACATCTCCCCCCCCCCCCCCCGAATCGTCTCTGCGTTGGCACTCTGAGCGAACAATTCCCCTCCTGCCGCTCCCCACTGCCTCCCCGTGACCCTGCACATTCTCTTCCGCTTCAGATTATAATCCAGTTTTCTTTTTGATGCCGCGATTGAATCTGCCTCCACCACACTCATAGGCAGCAGCTTCCAGATCTTAACCATGAAAAGGTTTCTTGTCATTGAGCCATCGTGTTAGAGTCCTTCTTGTTTATTTCCTTTGTAACCATTTATTTTATTTTATTATTTTTGGTCCGTGCACCCATAAGCACAATGTGCCTTTAAGCAGAAGAGTGCTTGCCAGGACAGTGTGTTCCTAGGTTTTGTATTCTGGAGAGGAGAAACCAGACTCATCGGCACCGAGTGAATCTTGGAAACCGGTTTTGGAGGAAGTCGGTTCAATTAGTGAACTGGCAGCCGGTGGGTTGCCCAGGGACAGTGTTCTGCCAGACAACAGCCAGCGATTGATTCCTGGCAGGTGTTTTTCTTTCCAGACAGAACCTGCCAGAAGCCTCTGGACCCTCAAAGGCAGAGGAGCTGTGTTTCTCCCTCTCTCTGCTGATGGCTACCTGCTGTCTCTGTGAGTCTGCAATGACGATCATGAAGGAGAAGAAAGAACCCAACTGAAGGCCTAACCTCGAGAAAGAAAGTAACTGGAAAACATCTCCCCCCACACCCCCCCCCCCCCCAGAATCAAAGATCTTTTATTATATTATAATTCCATTACCTTTAATCATCCTTTTCCCTCTGTGTTGTTTGGTTGTGGGGGTGCGTAGAGAGTTGGGGGAGTTAGAAAGAAAGGGATGGGAAAGGGGTATTAGATAGTCCTTCTGTCGGACTAATTATAATTACTTTAAGAATAAAATTGTGTTTAAATTTACAAACCTGGTGACTGTCATTATTTACCTCAACCAAAGCCACGGGTATTAATATAAAATCTCATTTGATCTGTGTTGTGACTCTGGGTCAAGTGGGGCTGGAATTGACCACGCACTAGCCCAATGGGAGGGGGGGGGGGGGGGGGTGGAGGAGCTGGTGACAATTGCCTCTTTTGCCAATTATCAAAAATCTTTGTCTGGAATAATACCTGGAATTCAGAATTATTAGGAGCAGCGAAAAGGCACAAACCATATGCAATAGTATTAGCAACGTGTAGGTAGCTGGGACTAGGATAACTGCCCTGCTGTCCTGGTGCTTTAGTGGGCGGAACAGTAGCACAGCGGTTAGCACTGTTGCTTCACAGCACCCGGGACTCAGTTTGATTGCCGGTTTGGGTCCCTGTCTGTGCGGAGTCTGCACGTTCTCCCCGTGTCTGCGTGGGTTTCCTCCGGGTGCTCCGGTTTCCTCCCACAAGCCCCGATAGACGTGGTTGTTAGGTGAACTGGACATTCTGAATTCTTCCTCTGTGTACCCGAACAGGCACCGGAGTGCGGCGACTAGGGGCTTTTCACAGTAACATCATTGCAGTGTTAATGTAAGCCTACGTGTGACACTAATAAAGATTATTATTATTATTTGAAGGGGGTGAGGTTCCACAAGAGAATCTGGGTTCAAAGTCGCCTCTAGTGGGGAAATGATTCAAGTTAGGATTTTCACGTTAATTGACATGGAGGCAGATTCCAGGTCCAATGAAGTGTACTTCCTGTGAGCATGCAGGAAACAGAGCAGCCAATGTGTGCACAGCAAGATTCCACAAACAGCACTGAGATAAATGATCAGATAATCGGGTTTCTTTTTCTTTCAGTGATATCGGTTGAGGGATAAACATTGATCAGGCCACCGGGACGAACTCGCCCCCCACCCCTCCCGAGGAAGCAGGTGGGGGCTTTGATTCAATGAAGAGGTCCCCTCACACTGCACTGGAGTGTCAAGGCTAGATTTCGTGCTCAAGCTGGGCTGTGGATCCACAACCGTCTGATACAGAGGTGGGAATCCTATGCAATGGGCCACAGCTCAGTTATGAGCAAAGAGATACCGAGTCTGGATACCAACACTCTGGTCAGACCTCTATTCCTTTACGTTTGGCCTGTTACACATTTCTATTTCCTGCTTCTCTCACAAATCCATGAAGGAATTCAAGAGAAATGTCCCTACCCAGGGAACGGTGAGAATGGGGAACTCGCTCCCACTGGGAGCGGTTGAAGTGAATAGTACGGCCCATTTAAGGGGAAGCTGGAAAAACACATAGAATTTACAGTGTAGAAGGAGGCCATTCAGCCCATCGAGTCTGCACCGGCTCTTGGAACGAGCACCCTACCCAAGCCCACACCTCCACCCTATCCCCATAACCCAGTCACCCCACCCAATACTAAGGGCAATTTTGGACACTAAGGGCAATTTAGCCATGGCCAATCCACCTAACCTGCACATCGTTGGGTTGTGGGAGGAAACCGGAGCACCCGGAGGAAACCCACGCACACACGGGGAGGATGTGCAGATTCCGCACAGACAGTGACCCAAGCCGGAATCGAACCTGGGACCCTGGAGCTGTGAAGCAATTGTGCTATCCACTGTGCTACCGTGCTGCCTATGCGGGAGGGAGAGAGAAAAAGAAAGATATATCTCAATAGGATGGGACAGGGGTAGGAGGAGGCTAGTGTGGTGCTTGAGCACTGATATAGACCAGTTGGGCTGACAAAAAAGGCTCTTTGCTCTACAACTCTGTGTGGTTCCCTATCATTGATGGCAAAAACCCTTCAGCTATCTCTGTCCCTCTTCCCATTATCAAAAACCGCAAAAAAAAAAGTATGTCTTTGAGCCCACTTGATCATCTGCCCACCCACCATCTTAATCATTCATCCCTCCCCCACCAATGCATAGTGGCAGACGTGTGTACCATCGACAAGATGCACAGCAGCAACTCACCGAGATCCTTCGACTGCAGCTTGCAGATCTGGGACAGCTAGAAGGAAAAGGGCAGCAGATATTTAGGACATCACCACCTAGAGGTTCCCCTCAGAGCCACACACAATCTTGACTCGGAAATGTATTGGCCGTTCCTTCACTGTCGCTGGGTCAAAATCCTGGGCCACCCTCCCTAACAGCACGGCGGATGCACCTACACCTCACAGACTGCAGCGGTTCAAGGACGCAACTCATCAGAACGTTTTCAACACCACAGTACCAGAAGGATGTGGAGGCTTTGGAGAGGGTGCAGAAGAGATTTACCGGAATGTTGCCTGGTATGGAGGGTATTAGCTATGAGGAGAGGTTGAATAAACTCGGTTTGTTCTCACTGGAACGAAGGAGGTTGAGGGGCGACCTGATAGAGGTATACAAAATTATGAGGGGCATAGACAGAGTGGATAGTCAGAGGCTTTTTCCCAGGGTAGAGGGGTCAATTACTAGGGGGCATAGGTTTAAGGTGCGAGGGGCAAGGTTTAGAGTAGATGTACGAGGCAAGTTTTTTACACAGAGGGTAGTGGGTGCCTGGAACTCGCTGTCGGAGGAGGTGGTGGAAGCAGGGACGATAGTGACATTTAAGGGGCATCTTGACAAATACATGAATAGGATGGGAATAGAGGGATACAGACCCAGGAAGTGTAGAAGATTGTAGTTTAGTCGGGCAGCATGGTCGGCACGGGCTTGGAGGGCCGAAGGGCCTGTTCCTGTGCTGTACTTTTCTTTGTTCTTTTGTTCATTTGGGGATGGGCAATAAATGCTGGCCGAGCCAGTGAAACCCACATCCTGTGAAAGAGTAGATAAAATGCCTTGGTCGTCTGCCCTTTGCTCTTCGCTCTGTTCTGATCTGTTTCTTTGTGATGTGTCGCGGGATGTTCTCCTGTATTAAGTCAACGTATTAGGGGTATTACAGGAGCTGATGAGTTACCTTGAATCTGTGAGAGCTGCTGACATAGGCAGGATTCTGGTCCGACTACTCTGCGGTCCCATTTTCTCTTCAGTAATACGTCAATTGGGAGATGTCTGGTGGGTTACCCTTACAGTTGTTACACTTGCCTTGGCACAGCAGCTGGGATTCCAACGTTGTAGAGGATTTTGGAGGATTTAGATATTTTATTTAATCAACACGAACAATGGGCTGACATTGTGGAAAACCATCGCTGTCTCAATTCAGGATCGTGGTGGAAAGTCCAAGTGGGGCTTTTATAAATTATCTCAACACAGTCTGAGCCAGGTTCCAATCCCACTCGAATCTGGAAGGATTTTGAAAGCTGTTTGAGACTTTTAAGGAATTTATCCCCTGTCTGTTTCGGCACTTGGTGGCACGTTTTTTCTGTAAATTCATGGTCTGGGGGATTGCAAGGATTGTTTCCCATCAAAGAGGAATTTCCCAAAGAGTTCATTCTCTTATTGGACCTGGAGTCTGGTCTCCATTTCCTTCGCTTCTCCCAGGAGATTACGTGGCTCATGGGAGAGGGGGAGGAAGAGAGGGAGGGGGAAAGGGGGGAGGGGGAGATAGGAGTGGGGAAGTGGAGAGAGGAGGGGGGAAGGGAGAGCAGAGGGGGTAATGAAAAGGAGAGAAGAGGGGGAAGGAGAGGAGAGGGGGAGCTGAGGGGGCAATGGATGGTGAAGAAAAGGGGGAGGTGAAAGGAATGGAAAGGAGAGGGGGAGGGGAAAGGATGGGGGAGTGGAAAGGATGAGGGGTGAAGTGGACGAAGGTGAGGAGAGGGGAAAGGAGAGAGGGCGAGGGAGCAGGCTTAGATGGGGGAGGTGAAGAGAGAGGGAGGGGATAGTGTCATGTGAGAGTACCTTTAAGAAATGGGTGTTTATCAGTGATGTCAGAGTGTGGGCGGAGTGTGCCTGTCAGCTTTTTACTTTCGTTTTAGGCTGTTTGCTGTAGAGTGTGTTTTAGTTTTGTTTTCAGTGTTGGAGCTGAAGCCAGACAGAGCAGGTGTACTGTTGATCTCTCTGCCATGAAAAGACTATCTCTTGATCATTTGGTGAATTCAGAATTATAAATGTTCTCAGTAGTGAATGTAAACCTAATGTGCTTCTGTTAAAAGGTGTTTCTTCTGTCTTCTGGATGTTGTTTGGGAAGTTATTAAAGATTACTTAGTGTTGTATTCTTTGGGGGTTGTATTTGAATTGATGGTTGCTAAAATGTTCACTGTATGTTTTAAAAAGGTTAACTTGAGTTTGTAGCATAAACATTGTTTTTCTTTAAAAAATACTTTTCCATTTCTGCTGTACCACACCTGTAGAGTGGGCCGTGTGCTCCCCACACCACAATCTAGTAAAAGTTGTGGGTCAGGGGAACTCCATGATACATTTTGGGCTTCTATAAACCCTGGCCCATAACAATAGGGTGAGGGAGGGGAGAGGGGGACGGAAAAGGGCATAAAGAAGCTGAGGGAGGAAAGGGGAATGGAGAGGAGAGGGAAGGGGAATTAGTGTGGGAGCAGAGAGAGGGAATGGAGATGAGGAAGGAGGGGAAGGGAGAGGCGTGGGTAGGGGAGAAGGGGGCAGAGGAAGGTGAAGGGCAAGAGGGGAGAGGTGTGGGGAGAGGAGGGCGTTCAGTAGAGGAAG
Source organism: Scyliorhinus torazame (assembly GCF_047496885.1). Lineage (NCBI taxonomy): Eukaryota > Metazoa > Chordata > Chondrichthyes > Carcharhiniformes > Scyliorhinidae > Scyliorhinus > Scyliorhinus torazame. The sequence continues at coordinate 264,934,429 of NC_092715.1, read as the reverse complement.
GGAATAGGTGGAAAAGAGAGCGGGAGAGATAGGACGGGGAGGAGGGAAGCAAGGAAGGGTTGAGGAGGAGGAAGGGAAAGGCAAAAGGAAGAGAGCGAAGAAGAGGAGAGGGATGAAGAGAGGGAAATAAGCAAAGAGGTAGAGGAAGGGTACAGGGGAGTGGGAGAGAGGTGTGATAGGGAGCGGGAAGTGTTCAGTGTTGACGCCTCAGAGATAGCGCTGGGCTTGATAGACAAGCCGATCTTTTCCTGCTGTCAGTTTTTCTTTGTTTGGTTATTCTGCGAAAACATTTGATCTTTGATCCATTTTGAGATGAGAAAGAAAGAATAGAGCCAGATGGTGGAAACCACAGCAGCTCCGGGGCCTCACAAAGAAAAAAATGCTGAATAATGAACAGTTGATTAGGACAGAAATTGAAAGGGGGGAGTTCAACTTCCAGTTCTGAAAGAAAAATCAGACCCAGCATGCCTCCCCCTCTTCAGATGTTGTATTAATCTGTTGGGCTTCAGTCATTGTTTCATTGACAATTCTTGTTTTTACTGCGCTACTTAATACTGGGCCTGACGAGGTATTTGGTAACTGTGTAATTGCAGACTGTACCTCGAGGATCCCCAAGTAACTGAACACAATGGCCTAGTATTTGCTGGAGCGCAGCATCGCGTGGCATTCATTAAACTCACAATTGGCTTGAAATTAGAGCCAGATTGTTCAGCGGTTAGGTGAGGTCAGGGAATACTTCTTCACACACAGAATAGGGGAATTCTGTAACTCCCTCCTCCTACACGCTGTGGATACTGGGGGTGCATTGGATTGGTGAGTGTCAGCAGCTGCAGATGCAGACCACCTCCAACATGAAAGAATCTAAACATCGCCTCTTGAAATTCAGTGGCGGTCACCCCCCCCCCCCCCCCCCCATCCCCACCGCTATCGACATCCTGGGGGTTACCATCGACCAGAATCTTAACGGAACCCAGCCATATAAATACTGTGGCTACCAGAACAGGTCAGCGGCTAGGAATCCTGCGGTGAGTAACCCACCTCCTGATCCCCCCCAAAGCCTGGCCACCATCTGCAAGGCACAAGTCAGGAGTATAATGAAATACTCTCCACTTGCCTGGATGAGTGCAGCTCCAACAACACTCAAGAAGCCCAACACCATCCAGGACAAAGCAGCCCCGCTTGATCGGCACCCCATCCACAAACATTCAAACCCTCCACTACAGACGCACAATGGCAGCCGTGTGTACCGTCTACAAGATGCACTGCAGGAACTCACCAAGATTTCTTTGAAAGCACCGTCCAAACCCACGACCACTGTCTTCTAGAAGGACAAGGGCAGCAGATACCTGGGAACCCCACCACCTGGAGGTTCCCCTCCAAGTCACTCACCACTCTGACTTGGAAATATATCGGCCGTTCCTTCACTGTCGCTGGGACAACATCCTGGAACTCCCTCCCTAACAGCACAGTGGGTGTGCCTACACCACAGGGTCTGCAGTGGTTTAAGAAGGCAGCTCACCACCTACCTTCTCATGGGCAACAAATGATGGTCTCGCCATCGAAGCCCGCATCCCAACAATGAATAAAAAAAAGATTAGGCATGATCAAAGTGGCAGGAAGAGGTGCGCTGGTGGAGGGTGTAAGACTCCACCATTGGAATCGTACCTGGCTCCTTTTGCTTTGTCTGATATTGTGCTGCAGAAGACAATGCAAAATGTACCCACTAGGTCAGTCTGGTTTAAGCAATTCTCAATTCTCCCCTTACATGACAGCGAAGACTGCCACAAACACATTGAAACCTGTACATTCAGATACTCCCCATTAAAATACCTGCAAGAAGGAACAAACCTCAGAAAGTCCTAACACCTTAAAACGGGAGGTAGCCTGTGGCAAAGCTGCAATATCTGGACCCTCCACTGAGTCGGGATCACTGGGCACTTCACCTTGCAGCTTGCTCCCACTCTGCTCCCTAATTCTCACAATGTCAGTGTAGGCAGGTTAGCACAAGGCGGCCGTGGGTTGAATGAAAGAAACAGTGCCTGAGGAATGGTGAGCTCATTACCTCAGCATGCACAGCGGCAGAGAAAGCCCCCTATCTTGGGGAATGACTCCTCGAGCAGCCCTGAGCCAGGGCGAGAGCGTGCGCGAGGAACTCTTAATTCTACAGAAATTGCTATCTTAGCACAAGCGGCGATCACGTTTAAAATGGGGACATCTGCAAACATGGCCAAATGGTGCTTATTCCCACCGAAAGTGCCTGCAATTTGCTGGCTTGGCTGCATTTCCCCCCCGACTCAACACCCCAACCGTGACGAAGCCCCAGCCTGTCGAATGGCAGCTCTTGAGCGACCACCAGCGAGAGCGGCCCTTGCTAAACAGGCTCAGGACAGACCAGGGCCCCAGTGCAAGATAGTCAATCAGAAAATAAGGAGAAAAGTCTTTATTCAAAGGGTGGCTAAAGCGTGGATCGGGTCGTGAAGAATCACTTTCACGAGCACATGTATGTGAGAGCGGAGGGAATAGAAAGATATGCTGAAATATTGAGATAAGGTAGATGGAGTGGGAGGAGGCAGTGAGGGATAAACAGCGGGACACACTGGTTGGGACAAGAGGCCTGTTTCTTACAGCATTCTAAGCAATCCACCACAGATTCAGCGATAAAATGGCATGGGGTTAAGGCAAGGATGTGGGATTGGAGCAGGAACCTCAGTTGCCAATCCATCCTTCACAGACTGAATGGGTTCCTTCTCCTCTGTGAGCTTTACAATTCTATGATTTCATCCTGTTACATTTGGTGCATCAGTTACTTGAGGTCGATGTTTTGGAAACTAATATGGAAAGAGGAGGCAAAAGGCCAATAATAAGAGAGAGAGGAAAGCTTTCACTGTAATATACACAGCTGCCACTGTGATTTACAGGTCTGCTCTTCAGCAGCATCTCCCATGCCAGGGTAATCATATCCAGTAGCATTATGATTTTGCAGTAATGCATAAAACATTTACCGGCCCAACCTCCCCATTTTTGTTTGCTCAGGCGCCGCTGTGTCAGATTCATGAGCACTTCTTTCTCTATTTGCCTTCAACTGTGCACTGAACTTTTGATGGCTTCAGAGTTGAGTCTAAAACTTCACTTATTTTCCGTGTCATAAACCCAGACTCCGTTTTACAATGGCATTGACTTAACCTGAAACTTCTACTGCGCCTGCCTTACCAAAAGTCCACCGTATTGATGGCATTCTTAACATTTTATGAGAGGCGCATTGAGAATAGAAGGATCAATGCACAAACGTCAGCAAATGCGATTGTGATTATTTGACGGTGGTTCTGGTGCTCCTGGTACTGACTGGTTTGAAGCAGATCACAAATGATGCCACAGTGTTGGATTTGGCGGTTGCCTAGCTCTTGAAGGGGCTTCCAACTAACTGGCTTTTAATCCCTTAAATTTCCTGCACCTTGGGAGGCTATTTGTTCTTTGGCTCTGCTCTACTGTGGCAATGGCTTGTGACAAATCACAGCCGGGTGCAGAAGTAAATGTTGCTTTAATTTATCACGAATGCCTCACAGCCGACAGGACAAGCCGCACTTGGGTTCGTCACACGTTCCAAATGAATGTCCGCATGGGTCCCGGGGAGAATGCACAGGGTTTAGATCCATTCCCGATTGCTCAGAGGTACGGACACCAAAGCCAAATTTGGACATGCTGTCCAACAAAGTCAATAGATCAACGCCAATTCTGCAAGATACAGCATGCTGGGTGAAGCCAAGAGTTGCCAACTCTGCTTGAACACATTCTCAGTGGAATTGACACATGACCCTCTTGCCTCATCGCTTCCGCCATTGATCACCAGACTCGTCCACCCTCCTTTCCCCAGCCAATTGAGGGACAGGCTCTTCATTCGCTGATTGGCTGACTCTCGACTTATGGCCAAAAGAGCCATTTTTCTCCCATCTCCAATATTTTCAAAACTAATCAGAGAAAGTTTTCAAAGTAAATGAAAAAATAAACACGCTATCTTCTCCCTGCGTCACGCTCCAACACACAATTGGCTGTCATGGTAAAGTCCTGGCATGTACTGCACGAGGAATGTGGGATGATGCTACCTGTAGACATGAAGGTTACCATGGTGTGAAGGTTTCAAACCACCACCAGCTGCTAACCTGCTCCGCAAATCTCTCCTTCTCTATCTGGTGTCCTCGTTGTCCAAGGGTTGTTAATCAAAGCTCATGCCATGAGAGCAAGACGAGGTAACAGGCCACACGATCTATGTCAGACAGTAAGGGGGCTGAACCTGCGCTGTTGGAATTATTCTACATCACTCACTAGCCACTTAATCCAGCTGAGTTAAGTGATCCCCGCTACTTGCCACATCGGGCGGCCTGTACTGTCTGCATGTATCAGTGAAGTGACAGCCATCAGAATGTCAAGGAGTAACATTTTCATTATTCTTCCTCTGGACCTTCCTCTATGCCTGTGTTTCTCCCAATCTCAACTATTCCAAATCCGTCCTAGGCAGCATGCCAGCTTGCATCGTTGGTAAACGTGTAGTGATCTGCTGCCCATACCCCAGCTGGCACCAAGTCCTGTTCACCCATTACCCCCATGCCCGCTTCCCCTGAAAAGCAGCATTGCTCTTCACCCCAACTACTCCGTGAGACAGTGAGTTCCGCATTCATGTCGCCAAAAAACCCTGAATGTTTGACTGGGGTCATCAGCGACTATCTCATATTCATTACCCCGAGATTTGGATCCTGGCACCAGGCTCACCGCTCCATGGGTGTAAAGGTGTTTTCCTTAATTGGTGACTACATTTGTGGATGGGCCCTTGTTCTTTTGACTACTCTCTGTTTACGAATGAGCTAGCAATTGGCCGGGTGTACCAGCCGGCCTGAGCACTCCTCTCTGTAATTGACTGCTCCCTCAAGCTTGCACTGCGTGTTCTTGCTGTAATTGTCATGTGGGTGACTCATCGAAAGATCTGTTCCTGGAACTATTGGCATAGGTAGAGACAAGCAGCCCATCTGCAATGAAGATGTGTTACAGAAACACATGAACGTTGAACTTGGCAGGTAATGTCCCTGGCGCACCTAAAGAATGGTAACATTTGGAGCACTAACGCATAAACAGGTGTCAATATTAACTTTGCCATTTCATTTGATGTAACTGATCTGCTACATCATTTAGCTTCAAGCTATATTGGAGAGAGGAGCTATCATTGCCATCTCTTTCCGTCAGCCTCGAGCTCTGCTTTCACACAATGTCTACTTCCCCTGCCAGAAGATTTCCTTCATTCTGAAAAAGAATTGCCAAAGCATTTTGCTGAGATCTTGCCCAGAAGCCAGCATTGTCTTCAGTTACTGCTCCATTTCCACTCCCATCTCCATTGAAATCAAGTTCCACCCCTCATGTTTTGAATCCACCCAGGATTACAGGTATCTCCAGGACATACAACCTTTCTCGGACTGCTGTTCCTGCCGCATCCTGAGATCCGTGCTCAGCGCCACGCACCGCCAAATGCACACACTCGATATCTCTTTCCAACAGTGCCGACACACCCTATCTCAAAGATGTCCTTGTCCTCAGTTTCATTTCATTCTTCGTCTCATGCGATGCCATAAGAAGAAACTTTTTCCCTTCCTTTCAGGCGTTAAAGAACGCAAGGATACCAACGCCGATCCTGGACCCTCCACCCCTTCCCACCCCTCGGATTCCATTGTTTCTAACCTCAGCCCTCGTCGTGTATTCACCACACTCTCTGACCTTCCTCTCTCTGAGACTGAACGCCCTGTACTCAGCAAAGGTCTCAGCTTCAGACCCTTACGTCCCCACCTCAATGAACTTCGGCCTCGACATGATGCTGGACTCTTCACCTGCCACCTTTATCTCCGTGTTCACTTCTTCGGGCAGCAGTGCCCCCCCCCCCCCCCCCCCCCCCCCCCCATTCAACAGATCCTTTTACCTGTCTCCAGTATTCTCCCTCCACCTGGACCCCTCCCTCACGTCGCTTACCTGCTCTTGATCTTTTCATTGAGAACTGTCGATGTGACATTGACCGCCTCAATTTCTCTGCTCCTCTCACCCACTCTAACCTGTCTCTTTCTGAACTGGCTGCTCTCCGTTCTTGCAGGTTCACCCCTGGCTTTGTCATCAAACCTGCTGACAAGGGTGGGGCTGTTGTTGTCTGGCGTACAGACCTCTTCCTCGCAGAGGTTGAATGGCAACTCTCAGACACTTCCTCCTGCAGGGGTAGCACGGTAGAATAGTGGTTAGCACAATTGCTTCACGGCTCCAGGGTCCCAGGTTCGATTCCCAGCTTGGGTCACTGTCTGTGCGGAGTCTGTACATCCTCCCCGTGTGTGCGTGGGTTTCCTCCGGGTGCTCCGGTTTCCTCCCACAGTCCAAAGATGTGCAGGTTAGGTGGATTGGCCGTGCTAAATTGCCCTTTGTGTCCAAAATTGCCTTTAGTGTTCGGTGGGGTTACTGGTTATGGGGATCGGGTGGAGGTGTGGGCTTGGGTAGGGTGTTCTTTCCAAGAGCCGGTGCAGACTCGATGGGCCGAGTGGCCTCCTTCTGCACTGTAAATTCTATGATTCTATGATTCCTACCTCCCCCTGGACCCCACCACCGAGCATCAAGCCATTGTCTCCAGGACTATCACTGACCTCATCTCCTCAGGACATCTTCCCTCCACAGCCTCCACCTCAATCTCCCAACCCCAGACAGCCCACTTCTACCTCTTCCCCAAAGTCCACAAACAGCTCTCCGCTTCTTCCTCAATAGAGGCAAGAACAATCCCCATCCACCACCACTACAGATGTGCGATAGAGAGCATCCTATCCGGCTGCATCACAGCCTGGTATGGCAACTGCTCGGTCCAAGATCGCAAGAAACTGCAGAGTGTGGTGAACTCAGCCCAACGCATCACACAAGCTTGCCACCCCCACATTGATTCTGTCTACACCTCCCGTTGCCTCAGGAAGGCAGACAGCATTATCAGAGACCCCTCCCACGCAGGCATTGCCTTCTTCCAGACCCTTCCATCAGGTAGAAGATACAGAAGTCTGAAGACCCGCACATCCAGACATAGGAACAGCTTCTTCCCCACAGCTACCAGACTCCTCAACGACTCCCCCTCGGACTGATCTGTTCCCTGTAAGAACACTATTCACGATGCCCTCTGCTGCTCTTGCTCATGTATTTGCTTCGTTTGGCCCCTTGTTCCGCACTGTAACCAATCACTGTTTGTCGATGTACCATTTGTCAATGTACTCTGTTGATTATTCTTTTGTCTACTATGTACGTACTGTGTACGTTCCCTCGGCCGCAGAAAAATACTTTTCACTGTACTTCGGTACATGTGACAATAAATCAAATCACTCTCCTCCGTCTGGCTGAACTTGTCCTCTCACTCAACAATTTCTCCTTTAACTTGTCTCACTTCCTCCAAACCAAAGGTGTTGCTATGGATACCCGCATGGGTCCCAGTTTTGCCTTTCTCCTTATGGGATATGTCGAACATTCCTTATTCCAGTCCTTCTCCGGCCCCATCCCACGACTCTTTTATCGGTACATCGACGACTGTTTTGGTGACGCTTCATGTTCCCGTACCAGCCTCCCCGAACAGACGCCGGAATGTGGCGACTAGGGTCTTTTCACAGTAACTTCATTTGAAGCCTACTTGTGACAATAAGCAATTTTCATTTCATTTCATTTGGACCTGGAAAAATGTATTAATTAAATTTTCAATTTCCACCCCTCTATCACCTTCGCAAGGCCCATCTCTGGCACTTCTCTTCCCTTCCTTGACCTCCCTATTTCAATTTCCGGGGATAGACTGTCCACTAGTATCCATCACAAACCCACTGATCCCACACCTACCTCGATTACAGCTCTGCACACTCCACATCCTGTAAGGACTCCACCCCATTCTCCCAGCTCCTTCGCCTCCGTTGCGTCTGTTCCCATGATGCCACTTTCCAAATCGGTGCTGCTGACATGTCTTCAATCTACCTTAATCGTGGTTTCCCACCCACTGTGATCGACAGGGCTCTCAGCCGTGTCCGACCCCTCTCCCACACCTCTGCTCTCACCCCTTCCCCTCCCTCCCAGAACCAGGATAGGGTCCCCCTTGTCCTCACCTTCCACCCCACCAGCCACCGTATTCAAAGAATCACCAGTTCCCCCAACTCCAGCATGATGCCACCACCAAACACATCTTCCCCTCACTCCCACTGTCAGTATTCCACAGGGACCATTCCCCCCAGGATAGCCTGGTCCACTCCTCCATCCCTCACCCTGAACACCTCACCCTCTTCCCACGGCACCTTCCCATGCAATCGCAGGAAGTGTAACACCCGCCCCTTTACCTCCACCCTGCTCACCATCCCAGGCCCTAAACGCTCTTTTCAGGTGGGGCAGCGCTTCACGTGCACCTCCTTCAATCTGGTCTATTGCATTTGCTGCTCCCAGTGCGGCCTACTCTGCATGAAATGAAATGAAAATGAAACATTGAGGGCCGAAGGGCCTGTACTGCACTGTAATCTTCTATGTTCTATGAAATGAAAATCGTTTATTGTCACAAGTAGGCTTCAAATGAAGTTACTGTGAAAAGCCCCTAGTCGCCACATTCCGGCGCCTGTTCGGGGAGGCTCGTACGGGAATTGAACTGCGCTGCTGGCCTGCCTTGGTCTGCTTTAAAAGCCAGCGATTTAGCCCTGTGCTAAACCAGCCCTACATTGGAGAGACTAAACGCAGACTGGGTGACCACTTTGCAGAACACCTCCGGTCCGTCCGCAAGCAGGACCCAGACCTTCCTGTCGCTGCCATTTCAACTCCCCGTCCTGCTCTCACGTCCACATGTCCGTCCTGGGCCTGCTGCAATGTTCCAGTGAAGCCCAGGACAAACTGGAGGAACAGCACCTCACCTTCCGATTAGGCATGTGACAGCCTTCCGGACTTAACACTGAGTCCAACAACTTCAGACTGTGAACTCTCTCCTCCACCTTCACCCCATTGTTATTTCTATCAATTTATTTTAATTTCTTCCATTGATCTGTTTTTCCTTCACATTGTCCCCCCCACCACCCCACTTGGCCCATCTGTTCCCTGTTCCTGGTTGCCCTTTGACACACTGCTCACGTTTATTCTGCCATTCTCACATTCTAATCTCTTCATGAGTCACTATCAGCACCCGTCTTAGTCCTAACCACTCCCATCAACATTCCTTCTGTCCACGACATCCTTGTCAATCTCCACCTATCGCTGGCCCCCTATCTACCCCCCCCCCCCCCCCACTGCAATATATATCTGACCTTATTTCGCATTCTCCCCAGCTTTGACAAAGAGCCACCCAGCCTCGAAACGTTAGCTCCCTCTGTCTCCACAGATCATAAAATCCCTACAGTGCAGAAGGAGGCCATTCGGCCCATCGAATCTGCACTGGCCCTTGGAAAGAGCACCCTACTTAAGCACACGCCTCCACCCTATTCCCATAACCCAACCTAACCTTTTGGACACTAAGGGGCAATTTATCCTGGCCAATCCATCTAACCTGCACATTTTTGGACCATGGGAGGTAACCGGAGCACCCGGAGGAAACCCACGCAGACACGGGGAGAACGTGCAAACTCTGCTGTCAGACCTGCTGCGATTATCCAGTATTTTCTGGTTTTGGTCCAGCTATATCTGCATCTCCGCCATGCTCAACGTCACCTTCCCCATCTCCAACTCTACCTCTAGCTCTTCGTTCATCTCCACCTACACCTCCGCCACATTCCCTACCCCAGCCCCATCCCCACCTCAGTCCCTACCACCACCCCAATTCCCACCTCCATCCCTGCTCCCACCTCCATCCGTACTGCCGCTTCCATCTCCAATTCCTACCTCCAACTCCGCTCCCACCTCCACATCTACTCCCACCTCCATCCCCACTCCCACCTCCATCCCCATCTTTGGCAATAAGATCCCATCCCCCCCCCCCCCCACACACACACCACCACAACCCCCTTTAACTTTAAGCTGCATCCTTTATGGGAAACTAGTCAGTTTAGCAACCAACAAGCTTGCGGATCTGTTTCCATGCATATGTTTTCAATACACACGGAGTTCTCACATGTGAGGGTGGCCCCAAGAACGTAAATCAGAAAACCAGGCCAGCCCCATGTGGAATCAGGCATTATTTAATCACAACCAGAAAATGATGGGCTAAATGTGTAGTTTCACAGGAAAGGTTCATTTATCTTCCGAGCTGGATGTGAATCCAGGCGTTCTTTCGAAATATAGCGTTACCTTGGAGAAAGAAGCACAGACCAATAGGACTGCAGGAAGGTGAGAGTGAGGTTAAGAATGTTACAACGTGCTGTCTGGGAAATAAGATTAAACCCCAGTGAAGAACAGAGTAAGTCCCACATAAAGAAAAAAAAACCAGGAATTTATGAGAGGTAAGAAACACAAGGGTCCTGCAAGAGCTAGTAATCCCTGAAGAGTTATGAGGATAATAAAAGATTATTCTCCACACTGGAGCTGTTTGTTTTACCCTCATTGAAAGATCAGGCTCCTCCATGTGGACTTTCACCCCATCCTCCAAAGACCTTTGAGGCTTTGCTGATGCCCGAATTCTGAACTGTTTTTGCAATTTGTGCAGCATTCGCAGTTTTTGCTGGAACCCTGAGTAAGACTTCATCTTTCTCTTGAAACGTATGAAACATGATGGAAATCATGGCTCTACTCCTGCCCCTAATTCACACGTTCGTATGAAAACCACCAAGTTTCGCATGTTAAATATTATTAGCTCGAACAGTAGCGGACCACCTACTGAACCCCCCCTGCCCCTGCCCCCCCCCTCCCCCTGCCACCCCCCTCCCCCTCCCCCTGCCTCCCCCTCCCCCTGCCCCCCCTCCCCTCCCCCCCTGCCCTCCCCCTCCCCCCCCTCCCCCTCACCTGGCACACCTATAAGGCGGACTGCAGCAAATCGTCAAGGGTCCTTCGACAACACCTTCCAAACCCAGGACCTCCACCACCTAGAAGGACAAGGTCAGCAGGCACGCGGGAACACCACCGCCCGCAAGCTGCCCCCAAGCCACTCGCCATCCTGATTGGGAATTATATCTCCATTCCTCACCTGTCTCTGGGTAAAGATCCTGGAACTCCCTCCCTAACATCACTGTGGGTGTACCCACACCACAGGGACTGCAGCGGTTCAGGAAAGTGGCTCACCATTCCCTTCTCATCTTATGGCCTCGTTGGGTGAACGCACAGGTGCCCATCGCAGGACAAAAGGAATCCGTGATGCCAAAAAGGCCAGAATCGGCGCAGTGCAGAGATATCAAAGGCTGGAGGGGGATCAAAAGCTAGGGAGGGGCAAGGCTGTGAAGGGATTTAAACAAAAGCCTGAGATAGTTAAGTCTGAGGCGCTGGCAGACCCGGAACCAATGCGGGTCAGAAAGCACAGGGGTGATGGACCCCCCGTCTGCATCAAAGGCTCCGAAGTGGAGATGGTCGATAGCTTTAAGTTCTTGGGGGTCATCACCACCAACAGTCTGTCCTGGTCCACTCGCGTTGATGCAACAGTCAAGAAAGCCCAACAACGTCTCTACTTCGTATGGAAGCTAAAGAAATTCGGCATGTCTGCATCGACTCTCACAAACTTCCATAGACGTGTGATAGAGAGCATCCTATCCGGCTGCATCACAGCCTGGCAACTGCTCGGTCCAAGATCGCAAGAAACTGCAGAGTGTGGTGAACCCAGCCAAACGCATCACACCAGCTTGCCCCCCCCACATTGATTCTGTCTACACCTCCCGCTGCCTTAGGAAGGCAGACAGCATTATCAGAGACCCCTCCCACCCAGGCATTGCCTTCTTCCAGACCCTTCCATCAGGCAGAAGGTACAGAAGTCTGAAACTCGCACATCCAGACATAGGAACAGCTTCTTCCCCACAGCTACCAGACTCCTCAACGACTCTCCCTCAGACTGAACTGTTCCCTGTAAGAACACTCTTCATGACGCCCTATGCTGCTCTTGTTTGGCCCTTGTTTTGCACTGCAACCAATCACTGTTTGTCGATGTACCATTTGTCAATGTACTCTGTTGATTATTCTTTTGTCTACTATGTACGTACTGTGTACGTTCCCTCGGCCGCAGAAAAATACTTTTCACTGTACTTCAGTACATGTGACAATAAATATCAATCAATCAGGATTTTTGAGACTGGATCACAGAGGCCACGGGAGTTGGAATATTAGAGTTAGGAGCTACCTGAAGGTTACAATGATAGGTGGGCTGTGCAGATGCAATTTTACAGAGGTGGACTTTATGATGCAAGGACATGGTGTGGTAGGCTATATTAGGGGTATCGCGGTACTTAGGTGGGATGTACCTTATACTGTAGTATGAGTGATAGAACCTGCCTGCTGGTTCCGCCCAGCAGGCGGAGCATAAGAGTCTGTGTTTCACCCACAGCAGTCATTCTGTACCGGAGCTGCTGAGGTAACCACTTGTTCATTAAAGCCTTCAATTGGACCACAATCTCGCATCAGTAGTGATTGATCGTGCATCACCTGGGTAGAAGCTTAACCTCAGGCCCAAGAGGTTGTCAAGCTGGTGAGACCAGACTGCTTTAACACGAGACAGTGGCTGGGGAGGAAGAGTGAATCGATGGTGAGGGTGTGGAGCTTATGACAATATGGGAAGAAAATGACTTTGGTCTTCTCAATGTTGAACAGTAGGAAATGTCAGACTGGCTATCAGAATAGCACCAACACCAACAGCTTGTATTTCTTCAAGACCTTTAATATAATCAAACATCGCAAGATGCTGCACAGGATTGCAATAAAACAAACGATAACACATAAGGAGATATTAGGTCAGGTGACCAAAATCGTGGTCAGAGAGGTAGGTTTCAAGGACAGCCTGAAGGGAGGAAGGTGACGTGGAGAGGTGGAAAGATTTAGGGAGGGAATTGCAGAGCTTAGGGCCCAGGCAACTGAAGGAGCGATTAAAACTGGGACACACAAGAGGAGCTCATTTCCGTCAAGAAGGTGATGCTGGGCTGCTTTCTTGAGGGGTGCAGTTAGGGAGTCGCACCACGCTGACCCAGTGTCTATGAAGGGACAGCCGAGATAATTCTAAGTCAAGGTGGTGTGTACCCATACAGGCCCTTGTCCTTCTAGCTATTAGAGGTTGTGGGTTTGGAAGGTGCTGTTGGAGGAGCCTTGATGAGTTGTTGCAGTGCACCTTGTATATGGTGCATACGGCTAGCGCTGTGCGGCAGTGGTGGAGGGAGTGAACGTTGAAGGTGGTGGATGGGATGCCAACAAAGCAGCTGCTTTGTCCTGGATTGACAGCTAATGTCTGAGAAAATGGGAACAATGGTTATGATATGAAGTTCCTGAACTCAAGGTTTAGTCTTTCACTTTGATATCCCCTGAAAACCTGTTTTTGCTTCTATAAGAATTCAAAGCTGGGCTGTCCACTGATCATATTGGAATGGTATCAGGGTCAGACCATCAAAATCAAACGCCAACACAGATTCTGTTTGTCCTGCATCCCATCAGGTTCAGGTTGCGCTGAGGATTTGGCCAATAGAAATCGTTTGCTCAACAGCTGAACTCACCCCCCCCCCCCCTGCAAGGGGGGCCTGCTTTTCAGCACTCCCTGAGCACGCACTCAGTAAACATGGAAGCATGGCAGTGCGGTAACCTGCTCGTGGCCTTGGGGATGCCGACGTGGGCAGGCTTCTCAACACCGGCGATGTGAGACAGGTCAACCTGTTCCCCCGAGGGGGGTCAGAGGATAAGCAGCAGGGTCAGCAAGGCCGCCTGGGAGGCAGTGGCAGCGACTGTCAGTGTGGGCAGCCTGACCAGGAGGACCAACGACCTCCACTGAGCTGCAAAGGTAAGTTACCACCTCTCTCCTGGCGTCAAGTCCGCCTGCCACCCATGAAAATCCCAATCTCAACCCCCCCCCCCCATCCCACAAATCACTGACTGGCACCTGGCACCCTCCCCACACCCAATCTTCATGCTTGCTCCTCAGAACCCATTGGCACCCACCAGCACAACCCCTTCATGTCTAGGTGCAGAGCCAGATGCCACTGGCAGAGCCAATTGACTCATAGAGTCCTCGAGAGCTCACTCCAGCTGCCCCTCCGTCCCATGGAGACCCCAGGGCCTTATTGGCACCGACAGGTAAGAGGAAGCGCTGGGGGCCAACCCGGGACCTGCCATCAAGAAGATGACAGTGGTCTCCAGTTCTTCAGAATCACCCCGTTCCTGACAGCGACGCATCTCAAGGGCAGCGGGCAGAACAGGGTGACCAGAATGCCACTGACACTAGTAAGTCGGCCGGGGCCCTCCTGCTCCAGGCCCTCCAGAGGACACCAGTGAAGAGCATCAAAGGCAACAGGGCGTGGAAAGCAGCAGGCTGCCTCCACCTCTGATGTGCATCCTGGGGACACACCTAGACGTGGCAGTATACCACGAAAGATCAAGAAGAGAGAGGATCACTGAGCGGGCACTTGGGGATGTGGGGGGGGGGGGGCACGATCTGTAGCAAGGGGGAATGGAAATGTCAAATGTTCAAAATTAAAACATGTTACACCTGATACATGTGAAGCCTCTGTCACGTTTCATGCCCGGCGCGAATCTCAATTTTGGCCTCCCCGCTATTGAACTGGAGCATCCAGACCCGCACTGGGTGCAACGCGGTGGTTAAATCGCCCAAAGATTCAGTCAAGTGACAAATTAACTGACCTGGCAGCTCAGAGGGCAAACAGTGTTTGACAATGGCCAATGACATCAAGGTAATCCATTCACGTTGTCTTCACCGAACATGTAGAAATTTAGATTTATTTTAAATTCTCATTGTAAATTCTTCCAAGTGTCTCTGATGTTATTAGACAATTGGATGTCATCTGATATTTGTTGGCCTGACGGAGATTTCCTGTTGAACTGGTCTCTGACAATGGCCTTCGAGTAACACCATCTTTTTTTGAATGAATGGTGTGTCTCCTGTTACTCCTCCACCCAACATCCTCAGCCAAGTGGAAATTGAGAGCACTGTACGTTTATTCAAAGCCTCTCTCTTAAAAATAGCTCTTGGCACAAAGCACCAGAAACCAGTAGAGTTGCAGTACAACCTCGTCCAGCCCTACAATCCGCCGGTTAAAAACCGCGGCCTTCCAACTGTGGTCTCTTGTTCATCCCTGACTTCCAGTGCTCTAAAGTGGCCATGTTGTCAGGCCCAGGGGGAAAATTCCCCCCTTGAACTCTCCATCTCGCTCTACATTTCTCTCCCTCTCCCCTCCTTTAAGTTGTCCTTTAAAACCTACATGCTTCTCCTTGGTGCCATCACCCTTGCTCCGTCTCCTGCTCGCCTTTCCTAATATGTGGCTTGATGTCAAATTGAGTCTGATAATTGTTCCTATTAAGTTTCTGGGATGATATGTTAAAGGTACGGTATCAATACAAGTTGTTGCGTATGGGAGTGTGCAAAGTTATTTGTGACTGAATATCATTAGTCAATAATTTTAGCCGTTAACATATTCATTTTGTGGAGATGGTTATTATTAGGCGGGGGTAAGTGGTACGTATTATATTTGCATATTGTTAACTAAATTCAGGGAGGGGTTACCTGGTGGCGTAAGCAGCGATTATACTCATCTTCTTTGGTAATGGTTACATCCAGAAAGAACGTTCCAGAGAGTCTGAAGTAAATCCATTGTATTGCCACTCCAAACTTGATTGTTCATCGATTATAACGTGGAGGAATGTCTGTAGATGGTGTGACCAAGGGACGAGGTTGAGGAGGAGACCCAAGGTGCGCTCCTCAGGCCAATTCCAGAGGCAACAGTGTTGGAGGCAGAAAGGGACGACGTTGTTGGAAATTCTCTGATGCTGATTGGTGTGGTAAAGGTGAAACTATGGATGATGGTGGGGAGAAATTGGAGATCGATTGGCGCGGTGAACCCCATCAAAGGTGGGGCAATAGGTTAGCTTCTTCACAGGTACGCTAATCCGCCATTTGTGACTTCCATCATGGCCCTTTCCGTGCTGTGGCAGAGACTAAACCTGGCGGGAGGCGTTCGAACATTTCGATTGGTAGAGAGATGGGCAGAGATTTGGAAAGTGATAATTGTTTCAAGGATTTGGAGAGGAAAAGGAAGTTTTTATAATGGAAGAGTTAATGTGTATCTGGGAAAACAGTTCTGCTAGTTCTGCATTACGTGATGTGTAGTGTCGCCAGCAGACTGTTTGTGTTGGCTTTGGGCAGATCACCAACTTTGATTGTATGAGCAACACCTTTAATAAGCTTCTCTTCATGTTTTACGAGAATCCAGACTATGGTCACCTCAATACCTTTTCTCTTTGAGGTGTTGGGACTGTAAGAGAACCCAACAATTTGCAATTGTTAAGACTGTGAGGGAAGACTACAAAACCACAGGAGCAATAACACGGACTAATATTACGTCAAAACAAACTTTAATTTAAACACAGAATTAACCATTTTAACAACAAAGAAATAGCTTTACAATTAACAGTTAAACAGTTCTTCAACAAAAGGAGAAACTTTAACTTACTATCTACACTTCCATTGTATGTTCCAATTAAGCAACCCAATGCAGTTCAAATGCTACTTATAAATAAAGTTAACAATCAGCGTTACTTACTTCTCTGTGCAGACATTTTGTGAGAGACCCTTTCAGGAACAACCTGAAAATCCTTCTGTCTTGTCACTTCTGTTCAACTTAAAACCCTAAAGCAGACTGCAAAACTACAGACAGACCTGGCTCTTCCGATTCATAACATCATCTGTGCCTCAAGCATAAGGCATTCTCCAGTCTCCTCCCACTAAGATGTCCTGCTTAGGTTGGACTAAATATAATCCTTCGTAAATTATCTACACCCTAGGAAACCTCCTAAATATAAACAATATTCCATTATCCATCTATTTGTAAATAAGTAAATGTCCCCTTTATCACAGCTTTAGCTTGGACAGGTAGGCACCAGAGATCACAACATAACCAATAGTGAAGAGCATTATTCCAGCTGGCATCACAATCTAGCTTTAAAAATCCAGCATTTTTCCAGAATGCAATTTCATTATAATTCACGTCAAAATGCAAAGTAGTAAATTTATTCAAGATAGCAAGTTCGAGCCGTGACACTGTGTAATACTGAAGCCTGCATTCTCCAAACATTCTGCTCTCCTGTGTGAATACCAAAATAAGCGATACACTTTTCAGGTTTCACATTGTTTTATGGCTTCACAGCTCCAGGGACCCTGGTTCGAATCCCGGCTTGGGTGACTGTCTGTGTGGAGTCTGTGCCTTCTCCCCATGTCTGCGTGGGTTTCCTCCGGGTGCTCCGGTTTCCTCCCACAAGTCCCGAAATACGTGCTGTTAGGTGAATTGGACATTCCGAATTCTCCCTCTGTGTACCCGAACAGGCGCCGGAATGTGGCGACTAGGGGCTTTTCACAGTAACTTCATTGCAGTGTTAATGTAAGCCTACTTGTGACAATAAAGATTATTATTACTATTTATATCACAAGAGGGGAGTCCTTCGCTTCAGAGACAGGGACTTATTTTCAAAATGCAACTTGAGATACCAAAATAAAATGCAACAAGCCGTGGACACAACTCCTGAGAATAACCACGTTGACTGTAATTCCCGAGCCCGACACTCAGTGCGGCCCAGGGCTTTACCAAATACAGACCTCCCCCCCCCTAAAAAAAAAAAAACCTGGTGCCCAATAACCCCCCAAAACCAGCCACAAATCAGGGGCTGGGTCTCACCCCGAATAGGGGGCTGAGGGGGGGGGGGGCCGGCTCAATCACCAGGGGCTGTCTCGGCAGCTTAACTTGGGCCCGCTCAATCCTCACTTCCCCAGATAAATGGCGACCAGAGACAGTGATGAGCTCACATTTTGATACTGAGGACTTACGAATGCCGATAGCGACGGATACTGAAACAACTACTCGAGGAGTACCATCGACTGAAAGAAATGAGGACCCGTTTCTCTGGTTCTATGGTTCACTTCAAGTAACCAAATTCAAGAAGACCAAATTCCACCAAAAAAAAAATAGATGTCCACCATAGAGACTGTCTTATTGAAACCAAAAGAGAAAATGCTGGAAATTCTCAGCAGGTCTGGCAGCATCTGTCAGGAGAGAAAAGAGCTAACGTTTCGAGTCTAGATGACCCTGTGTCTTATTGAATTGTGTATCTGTTTACAAATAACATATTAGGGGATCTGTGTACAAATTTTAATTGCTGTTGCTGCACGAATGAAATAAAGAGGGAGGGGTGATATACAAAAGAACAAAGAACAAAGAAAAGTACAGCACAGAAACAGGCCCTTCGGCCCTCCAAGCCCGTGCCGACCATGCTGCCCGACTAAACTAAAATCTTCTACACTTCCTGGGTCCGTATCCCTCTATTCCCATCCTATTCATGTATTTGTCAAGATGCCCTTTAAATGGCACTATCATCCCTGCTTCCACCACCTCCTCCGATAGCGAGTTCCAGGCACCCACTACCCTCTGTGTAAAAAACTTGCCTCGTACATCTACTCTAAACCTTGCCCCTCGCACCTTAAACCTATGCCCCCTAGTAATTGACCCCTCTGCCCTGGGGAAAAGCCTCTGACTATCCACTCTGTCTATGCCCCTCATAATTTTGTAGACCTCTATCAGGTCGCCCCTCAACCTCCTTCGTTCCAGTGAGTACAAACCAAATTTATTCAACCGCTCCTCATAGCTAATGCCCTCCATACCAGGCAACATTCTGGTAAATCTCTTCTGCACCCTCTCTAAAGCCTTCACATCCTTCTGGTAGTGTGGCGACCAGAATTGAACACTATACTCCAAGTGTGGCCTAAGGTTGTATACAGCTGCAACATGACTTGCCAATTCTTATACTCAATGCCCCGGCCAATGAAGGCAAGCATGCCGTATGCCTTCTTGACTACCTTCTCCACCTGTGTTGCCACTTTCAGTGACCTGTGGACCTGTACACCTAGATCTCTCTGACTTTCAATACTCTTGAGGGTTCTACCATTCACTGTATATTCCCTACCTGCATTAGACCTTCCAAAATGCATTACCTCACATTTGTCCGGATTAAACTCCATCTGCCATCTCTCCGCCCAAGTCTCCAAACAATCTAAATCCTGCTGCATCCTCTGACAGTCCTCATCGCTATCTGCAATTCCACCAACCTTTGTGTCGTCTGCAAACTTACTAATCAGACCAGTTACATTTTCCTCCAAATCATTTATATATACTACAAACAGCAAAGGTCCCAGCACTGATCCCTGCGGAACACCACTAGTCACAGCCCTCCAATTAGAAAAGCATCCTTCCATTGCTACTCTCTGCCTTCTATGACCTAGCCAATTCTGTATCCACCTTGCCAGCTCACCCCTGATCCCGTGTGACTTCATCTTTTGTACTCGTCTACCATGAGGGACCTTGTCAAAGGCCTTACTGAAGTCCACATAGACAACATCCACTGCCCTACCTGCATCAATCATCTTTGTGACCTCCTCGAAAAACTCTATCAAGTTAGTGAGACACGACCTCACCTTCACAAAACCATGCTGCCTCTCACTAATACGTCCATTTGCTTCCAAATGGGAGTAGATTCTGTCTCAAAGTATTCTCTCCAGTAATTTCCCTATCACTGACGTAAGGCTCACAGGCCTGTAATTCCCTGGATTATCCTTGCTACCCTTCTTAAACAAAGGAACAACATTGGCTATTCTCCAGTCATCCGGGACATCACCTGAAGACAGTGAGGATCCAAAGAATTCTGTCAAGGCCTCAGCAATTTCCTCTCTAGCCTCCTTCAGTATTCTGGGGTAGATACCATCAGGCCCTGGGGACTTATCTACCTCAATATTTTTCAAGACGCCCAACACCTCGTCTTTTTGGATCTCAATGTGACCCAGGCTATCTACACACCCTTCTCCAGACTCAACATCTACCAATTTCTTCTCTTTGGTGAATACTGATGCAAAGTATTCATTTAGCACCTCGCCCATTTCCTCTGGTTCCACACATAGATTCCCTTGCCTATCCTTCAGTGGGCCAACCCTTTCCCTGGCTACCCTCTTGCTTTTTATGTACGTGTAAAAAGCCTTGGGATTTTCCTTAACCCTATTTGCCAATGACTTTTCGTGACCCCTTCTAGCCCTCCTGACTCCTTGCTTAAGTTCCTTCCTACTTTCCTTATTTTCCACACAGGCTTCGTCTGTTCGCAGCCTTTTAGCCCTGACAAATGCCTCCTTTTTCTTTTTGACGAGGCCTACAATATCTCTCGTTATCCAAGGTTCCCGAAAATTGCCGTATTTATCCTTCTTCCTCACACGAACATGCCAGACCTGAATTCCTTTCAACTGACACTTGAAAGCCTCCCACATGTCAGATGTTGATTTACCGTCAAACATCCGCCCCCAATCTAGGTTCTTAGTTTCCGCCTAATATTGTTATAATTAGCCTTCCCCCAATTTAGCACATTCACCCTAGGACCACTCTTATCCTTGTCCACCAGCACTTTAAAACTTACTGAATTGTGGTCACTGTTCCCGAAATGCTCCCCTACTGAAACTTCTACCACCTGGCTGGGCTCATTCCCCAATACCAGGTCCAGTACATCCCCTTCCCTAATTGGACTGTCTACATATTGTTTTAAGAAGCCCTCCTGGATGCTCCTTACAAACTCTGCCCCGTCTAAGCCCCGGCACTAAGTGAGTCCTAGTTAATATTGGGGAAGTTGAAGTCTCCCATCACCCCAACCCTGTTGTTTTTACTCTTTTCCAAAATCTGTCTACCTATCTGCTCCTCTATCTCCCGCTGGCTGTTGGGAGGCCTGTAGTAGACCCCCAACATTGTGACTGCATCTTTCTTATTCCTGATCTCCACCCATATAGCCTCACTGCCCTCTGAGGTGTCCTCCCGTAGTACAGCTGTGATATTCTCCCTAACCAGTAGCGCAACTCCGCCACCCCTTTTACCCCTCTATCCCGCCTGAAACATCTAAATCCTGGAATGTTTAGCTGCCAATCCTGCCCTTCCCTCAACCAGGTCTCTGTAATGGCAACAACATCATAGTTCCAAGTACTAATCCAAGCTCTAAGTTCATCTGCCTTACCCGTAATACTTCTTGCACTAAAACATATGCACTTCAGGCCACCAGACCCGCTGTGTTCAGCAACTTCACCCTGTCTGCTCTGCCTCAGAGCCATACAGTATCCAAAGGGGTATACCTGTTCGAGAGGGGGACAACCACAGGGGATTCCTGCACTGACTGCCTGCCCTTTCTGGTGGTCACCCATTTCTCTGCCTGGGTGTGACCACATTTATATAACTGCTATCTATGATGCTATGATCCCTAGTTCTCCCTCAATGCTCTCACCTTCTGACCTATTGCTCCCGTGCCCACCCCCCTGCCATACTAGTTTAAACCCTCCTGTGTGACACTAGCAAACCTCACGGCCAGGATATTTATGCCTCTCCAGTTTAGATGCAACCCCTCCTTCTTATATAGGTCACAGCTGCCCCGGAAGAGCTCCCAGTGATCCAAATAATGGAAACCCTCCCTCCTACACCAGCTGTTTAACCACGTGTTTAGCTGCTCTCTCTTCCTATTTCTAGCCTCACTGGCACATGACACAGGGAGTAATCCCGAGATTACAACCCTCGAGGTCCTGTCCGTTAACTTTCTGCTTAGCTCCCTGAAGTCCTGCTGCAGGACCTCATGCCCCTTCCTGCCTATGTCGTTAGTGCCAATATGTACAACGACCTCTGCCTGTTTGCCCTCCCCCATCAGGATGCCCTCTACCCGTTCAGAGACATCCTGGACCCTGGCACCAGGGAGGCAACATACCATCCTGGAGTCTCTTTTACGTCCACAGAAGCGCCTATCTGTGCCCCTAATTATAGAGTCCCCTATGACTATTACTCTTCTGCGCTTTGACCCTCCCATCTGAACATCAGCGCCAGCCGTGGTGCCACTGATCTGGCTGCTGCTGTTTTCCCCTGATAGGCTATCCCCCCCGACAGTATCCAAAGGGGTATACCTGTTCGAGAGGGGGACAACCACAGGGGATTCCTGCACTGACTGCCTGCCCTTTCTGGTGGTCACCCATTTCTCTGCCTGGGTGTGACCACATTTATATAACTGCGATCTATGATGCTTTCCGCCACCTGCATGCTCCTAAGTGCATCCAACTGCTGCTCCAACCGAACCATGCGGTCTGTGAGGAGCTCCAGTTGGGTGCACTTTCTGCAGATGAAGCCATCCGGGATGCTGGAAGCCTCCTGGACCTGCCACATCTCACAGTCAGAGCACTGCACCCCTCTAATTGACATTGCGTCAATTAATTAGTAAATTAAAGTTAAACATTTTTAAAAAATTTACTGTTAACTATATGTTTCCTAGCACTAGATTTCTACTATAAATGTGAAAGCTAAATACAGTACTCTCCAATCTCTGGCTTAGATACCCCTCTAAATTATAATTAAGTAATTATATTTAATTAGTTTACCAATGCTTAATTTTTTTAATTTAGTGTAGATTCCCAACCAGCCAATCAGGTCACAGCTTTTCTGTGATGTCACTTCATTCCCCCCCCCCCCCCCCCACACACACACACAATTTGAAAAGGTAATAAAAGTAAAAATGAGTAAAAATCATTTACTTACCTTCTGAGGGTCTCAGATGCTCTCAGGTTCTCTCCCTGCTGATTAAAAGTTACAGGACGGAAGAAAGAGAGAACAAAACAGTAGGGAAAAAGCACCTTCTCCCACTCTGCACCGAATTACCTCACTGCACCAAATTACCAAGTTTAAAATTCCCACTCTGGATGTGTCTCACTCACTCAGGCTGTGTCTCCGGGAACACATTCTTGCTGGTTCTGAGTCACGTGATGTGCAGTGGCGTCAGCAGAGTGTTTGCGTGGCCTTTGAGCAGATCGCCATCTTGGTTGTGTGAGCGACGCCCTCAATAAACCTCTCATCGTGTTGTACAAGAATCCAGAGTGTGGGCACCTCCGTAACTTCTCTCTTTGTGGCAACAAAGAAAGATAACAACCGTGGTTTTAAAATAGAGGAGGGGTACTACAATATTAGATTAGCTTGGGGCAGGGGGAGGCAGTTGGGTTGTCAACTGTTTGGTAGGAATGTGGGGTGCGGGGGTTGTCGAGTGTGAGTCAAGAGGGTAGGAAGTGAGTGGACAGGATACATGTAGGAAGAATAGATTTCTCCTCTAATTAATTTGGCCTGGCCATGCCAAGTCTAGAAAACTTCTGGGAAATATTTGGAAATAATCATGTGGAAGAATTTCACAAAGTTCCCAAATGGTCTTGCCCAATGTTCTTAAGGCAGCTGGGTGCAACTGAAAAGATAATGAAGTGTAAGGTTGACGGCAGGAATGCAGGTGGAGTTCTGTAAGAGTCTTGACTAGATGGATTCAGGCCCATCAAATTCAGAGGGAGCATTAATCCAAGTGTCTGCCCTACGGTTGTGGCAGATGTTAAAATTATCAGCCCAACGATAGCATGAGAAGCTGAAATAAAAAACCCACAGAACAGAAACATGGTCAAGGTGAACAGCAGACACCATTCAAAGATCTGCGAATTAAGCAACACAGCAGTAGGCTGCTCAGTCCATCATACCTGCACTACTGTCTCTTTCTAGGCCTTTCCCCATATCCCTGCCATTAGTGGTTAGCACTGCTGCGTCACAGCGCCAGGGACCTGAGTCCGATTCTGGCCTTGGGTGGCTGTTTATGGGGAGTCTGCACTTTCTCCCCATGTCTGCGTGGGTTTTCTCCGGGTGCTCTGGTTTAGAACACAGAACGTACAGTGCAGAAGGAGGCCATTCGGCCCATCGGGTCTGCAACGACCCACTTAAGCCCTCTCTCCCACCCTACCCCTGTAGCCCAATAACCCCATCTAACCTTTTTGGACACTAAGGGGCAATTTATCATGGCCAATCCACCTAACCTGCATGTCTTTGGACTGTGGGAGGAAACCGGAGTACCCGGATGAAACCCACGCAGACACGAGGGGGAATGTGCAGACTCCCACAGTCCAAAGATGTGCAGGTCAGATGGGGTTACGGGGATAGGGTATGGGAGTGGGTCTAGTTAGAGCGCTCTTTCAGAGAGTCGGTGCAGACTCGATGGGCCAAATGGCCTCCTTCTGCACTGTAGGAATTCTATGATTCTAAGTATTTCCACACTTCCCTTGTTAAAGTTATCACTGTATCTATTCCTGCCACCCTTTCAGGAAGCACATTGCTTTAAAAAAAATCCTCCTCCCCTCCCGCTATGGTCCTTTGATCACTTTCAACCTCTGACCTCTGGCCCCCCTGGCCCAGGAAACAATTTCTCCTCGTTATAAAAAGTCTTCATGATTTTGAACATGATATTAAATCTCCTCTTAACCGCCCCTGCTCGAAGGAGAACAATCCTTCTCCAGTCTCTCCACATTAATTGAAGCCCCTCCTCCCTGGTCTCATTCTAGTAAATCTCCCCAAGGTTTTGTCAACCTTCCCAAAGTTTGATGCCTGGATTTGGCCACTTTACTCCACCTGGGGCCTAACCGGTGGGAACGTAATATGGTGCACACGTCAGCATAAACAATTTCTGTTTTGAAATTTGGTATCCTGCTGAGACATTTTTGGAAATTCCCAGACGCACGACTCAAACGAAGACCAGCCAATCGGAAGCTGGAAGGGAAGCTCGCTTGCACCACATTAAGAGAAGCTCTTAATAGAAACTCCCCACTCCCAACATCTGGATCGCATTGTATATTTTCTTTTTCACATCTGCGTCGCTCCAATTTCCTGTAAAATCGGAAGCCCGAGTGAGGCATAATTCCAGTTTCGCGAGTGCCCCACCACAGCGCCACCGTGCCAGAGAGAGAGATTTACACGTCATGTGAAGATTAATCGAGTGGTGGCAAACACAACTCACTTTCAGTCGCGCTGATGTGCAGATTGCTGGCTAGTTTTGCCACGCGGCTGAAATTAGACCCAGTTAAATGGCACTCGAATTGGGTCTCTCTGTCATGCCCCCGCAGTCAAATAGTTGGTGAAGGTTCAGAAGACAGTAACAAACCGGAGTCCAATACGGTGACATCAGCTATTCGGGAACCTCCTCTGTGCCCTCTCCAGAGCCTCGACATGGTGCGCCAAATTGGACACAGAAGATGGAGAAATGTGACGTTCAATTTGATTGGCCTGTTTCCTTCAAAATAACCATGAACCCGGTAATGTCCCATTTGATATACTGGGAACTGTCTGTTTTTGTTGTCCAACAACCTGACCTTCATTATCCTGTGTGTTGTAATGTATTATCCCATCACTAACTTTGTGCAGCCAAGCAATATACTAGCGCTCATGCATTTCGGAAGCGCTGTTCAAGGGACCTTGGTGAGTTGCTGCAGTGCATCTTGTAGACACGGTGTGTCTGTGGTGGAGGGAGTGAATGTTGAAGGTAGTGGATGGAGTGCCAATCAAGCGGGGCTGCTTTGTCCTGGATGGTGTTGAACTTCTTGAGTGCTGCAGCCGCACTCATCCCGGCAAGTGGAGAGTATTCCATCACACTCCTGACTTGTGCCGTGTCGATGGTGGACAGGCTTTGGGGAGTCACCAGGTGAGCTACTCTCCGGAGATGGAGGGGTGCCAAATGTTGGTAGTGGCCATCGAAGGAACCAAAATTAAACCATAGATTTCAGGGGGCACAACTTTGAAAAGAAGCTCGCCACCTGCTCTGCCTGGAAAGATCTGGAACAGTACAGGGAGCACTGTGAGTAGCAAGAACTCTTCCACAATAGTTCAGAGATGGGAGGAGGGATTCTCCGACCCCCCGTCCGAACGGCGGGTCTATGCCGTGGGGGCACTCCTTTCTTCCGCTCCGGGCCCTGTAGGGCTCCGCCATGGCCGGCGCAGAGAAGAGAACCCCCCGCGCATGCGCCAAAACACGCGGCCAGCTCCGTGCATGCGCAAGATCACACCGGCCCTTTGGTGCATACGCGAACCCTTCAGAGCCGGCTGGAGCGCCGTCAACCCCTCCAGCATCCACCTAGCCCCCGAGACAGGTGAGAATTCCTCACCTTGGGGAGCCGTTGACGCCGGAGTCGTTGGTGCCGGTTTTCCCGCCGACGTGGGGACTTAGTCCCCGGAAAGGAGAATCCTGCCTGGGGTGTTCCAAAACTCGGAAGGAAACAGGCTGAGCTGTGCCTTGTTTGAAACAAAGCGAAGTAATGTTAAAATGTACGTGGCACATCGTGCTTACACAAACCCTTTCCACAGCAAAAATGGCGGGAATCTTTGCCGCTGTGGGATCGCATGATGGGAATACCGACCTGTGGAGCTCAGATTCTGAAAGGTTAGATTATATCGTCTAAGTGGATAAAATTAGATATTGTAGTGCCAACTTTCCTGCAAAGTCTGGTCCAAGCTTCAAAACCTATGAGGAGATTGTGGACATGTTGCTAGCCCACTTCTCACCAAAACCTTTGGTCACCGTCAATACGTTTAGGTTCCATAAATGTAACCAAGAAGAAGGTGAATCAAACACACAGGGCTGGATCCTCCGATTTTGAGGCTATGTCCGAAGTATCCATGATGTTTTCTGTCAAAGCGATTGGCGCCGCCCCAGCACCGATCCTCCGACCGGTGAGGGGCTAGCAGCCACGCCACGTAAAACGGCCGACCTCCATTACTTAAACAGCTGGAGAATTGCCGGGTCCGGGGCCACGCACGGCGATGACCTGGAGCTGTTGTGCTGTAAAACATGGCGCCAGCCGTGCGTGGACCCGACCTGGACACACCCTCATCACCCCCTGGCCACCCCCCCATCAGTCCCCCCTGCCCCCACCGAAGCCCCCCCCCCCGGCCAGCAACATGGCTCCCGCACAACAGTCAGCGGCCGCTACGCCGGGCTCCGGACCGCTGAGACCACATGTTACCATCTCGGTCGTGAACTCGGCCCATCGGGGGGGGCGAAGGATCGGGGGAGGGCCTTTAGGTATCGTACTAAGGCTGTCTCAACGACGTGTGGCGCGCTTCTCGATGATGCCCTTTTGGAGGGGGCGGAGCCTGTGAAAACGGAGAACGGAGAATCCCCCCCCAAAGTCTGTAGCTACTTTGAAGAAATTAGCTGAATACTGGGAATTTGGAGATATCTTGAATGACAGCATTAGAGACAGACTAGTGTGTGGGTTAAGAAGCGAAGCTATCCAAAAAAACGTCTGTGCCATACGCCATCAGGCCTAAGGCCGGTCAAGTTGGGGGTCCTCAAAACCGTTAATGTAAGTGTCTGGGCCACGCCGAAAGTACCCATAATGAAGCAAGATATGTGGTGATTTTAAAGTCACTATCGATCCGGTACCGTGTACAGAGCAGTACCCTCTGCCTTTCATTGATGATTTATTTGCTGGGTTGTTGAAAGCCAGCATTTCAGTAAAGTTGATTTTAGTCAAACGTATCTCCAGATAAATGTGGATCCAGATTCACAACAATATTCAACAATCGTGACACACAAAGGGTTATTCTGATATAGAAGATTCCCATTTGGCATCAGGTCCGAACTGGCGTTGCTCCAATGTGCCATGGGTCAAAATATAAGCAGACTAGAAGGAGCCCAGTGCTACTTAGACAATATCTTAGATACTGAAAAGAATGAAGAAGAGCATCTTCAAAATTTATATGCTACATTCCAGAGATTACGAGTGCGGAAGGACAAATGTGAATTCTTCAAATCTTCTATTGAATACTAATTCCTGACGACATACAGAAAACAACATATCCATAACCCAAAGTTCTCCGGCATTACTCGCCAGTTACGCGCAACGTTTGATTTGCTGAAGGTGCCTAAGACAAAGAGATTGCTGAGAGCACGGGAGCATTGTGGATAGCACAATTGCTTCACAGCTCCAGGGTCCCTGGTTAGATTCCGGCTTGGGTCACTGTCTGTGCGGAGTCTGCACATCCTCCCCGTGTGTGAGTGGGTTTCCTCTGGGTGCTCCAGTTTCCTCCCACAGTCCAAAGATGTGCAGGTTAGGTGGATTGGCCATGCTAAATTGCCCTTAGTGTCCAAAATTGCCCTTGGTGTTGGGTGGGGTTACTGGGTTATGGGGATAGGGTGGAGGTGTTGACCTTGGGTAGGGTGCTCTTTCCAAGAGCCTCAATGGGCCGAATGGCCTCCTTCTGCACTGTAAATTCTATGATAATCTATGAGAGGAAACAGCAAAGTCAGGTTTCTGACGTGCGAACAGGGCTAAACGTCGTGTTCTTCATAAAAGTCAAGAAATATTGGCAAGGACCTAAACCACCAGTAGATACCTACCATTGTCTTTGCACAGACAGGACTGGCCTCCTACACCATTGAAACCCGGGGTGATGTACTGTGGAGAAGACCCACTGATCAACCTTGAGAAACTAGAACTAGTTTGTCAACCGAGAGTCCATAACAAACTGCCAAGTGAAGACGTAGACATTCCTGAGAATCTTACACCCAGAAACAATAGTTGAGGACACTTCAACACTGAGTCAACCTCTGAACACCACGTCGAGTCCAGTTGAGGCAACTACTGATGACGTACAAACTCAACCCAAAACACCGGAAGTTGCAGTCAACAAGACAAAGAACCCTGAGGGTCACCGACAACCACCCAGAAATCGGCATCCTCCAAAATGTCTGACTTATTTACTGTCAGGTTTATTAATTGTTCATATTGCAAATTTTGCTCTTTAACGATATATTGTGTTTCATTGCAGGAACCTCTGATGTAAAGGGGAAGGAAAGTGTTGACTATTCATGTTTGTCCCTCGGTGGAACAAGGTCACTTTAAAAGTCCGATCATGTGACGCACTGATGACATCATCGGCCGTTTGCGTGGACAAATGGGTATTCTATCCTTGCAGCCTTTGTAAAAACCTTTCCAATGAAGCTCTTGTTTGTAGTTCCGTGCCCTGCAAGCCTATCCTTTAAAAATACCACAGGTGTGGTGCTGGGGGGATACTCTGTGAGCCATATTGCTCGTATCTTCCGCAACCTTGGAGGCTTCTATCCTTCGAGAAGCATTTACAGACTGGCCACGGTACCATTAAGTCAACACCTCAACAATCCAGAGGGTGGAAAATGGGGATTGTCAGGTCAGCTGGAGAGTTTTTCTCAGCGGAGGAGGAGGGACAGGCAGGGACAATTGGTCAGCTGCCCAGGGAGATCATCAGTGTGTGCGCCCACAAGACCAAGAAAATCACCCTGAAGGGATTGTAGGCCAGTAAGTCTTGCAAAGGAGAAGGGGCCTGCAGAGGCGCTATTACCCCGCTGGAAAAGTGGACAGAGTTAGATCCAACTGTCTTGACATGACCGAGGTGCAATGCAGGAGAAGGATCTGCGCCTCAAGGGACAGGGATGAGGTGATAGGACCTGATATCGCATTCACTGTGTTGTTAGGCACCCAATACCTGTGGTGCTGAGAGTGACCGTCACCCTTAATTTCTAAGCCTCATGTTGCTCCCAGGATTCTGGAGGAGATCCCAGAGGTGGACCACAGTCCGCAGCACATGGCTGCATAAAGCATTTCACGGACACATTCTTGAGAAGGGTGAATATCTGCATTTCAGAACAGATGAGGATGGTCAGGCAGAGAATGCAGGAGGATTTGCTAATGGTAGCACGGTGGGAGCACTGTGACTTCACAGCTCCAGGGTCCCGGGTTCGATTCCCCGCTGGGTCCCTGTCTGTGCGGAGTCTGTACGTTCTCCCCGTGTCTGAATGGGTTTCCTCCGGCGCTCCGCTTTCCTCCCACAAGTCCGGAAAGACGTGCTGTTAGGTGAATTAGACAGTCTGAATTCTCCCTCTGTGTACCCGAACAGGCGCCGGAGTGTGGCGACTAGGGGCTGTTCACAGTAACTTCACAGCAGTGTTAATGTAAGCCTACTTGTGACAATAAAAGATTATTAAAAAGATTATCAATCACTGGCTTCCCAAAGATTTAGGGTGCCATTAATTGCCCCCATTTGATGTTTGGGGAATGGGACACCGCTGTGAATTATAAGTTTCTGCTCACTCCACGTCCAGCTAGTGTGCGATCATCAGCGGCAGATCCTCCAGGTTTGTACAAGGTATCCTGGGAGTTTGCATGATGCTTCTATTCTCCAACACTCCCGGATTCGGGGTATGAATCCCCCCTGAATGCTGGGGTGACTGGCCGGTGCACCTTCTGAAACGATGGCTGACGACACCAGTAAGATATCCTTGAAAGCCCTGCAGGAGGGAGGTAAGCCAGAATGTGCACCTCCACGAGGCAGGTAGGCCTCCTGAAAATGAGGTTCTGTTGCCTGGATCCAGTCTGGAGGATCTCTTCTGTGTCACCCGGAGCCCGTGTGGCTAATTGAGGCTGTGTGCTGTGTCCTTCGCAATCTGGCTCTCTCCCGGGAACGGCTGCAAACATTTGAGGACTAATCCAACCCAGACTCGGAGGAGGAACCTTCTCAACCACAGTCTCCTGCTGAGGGCCCAGCGAGGCAGCAGCTTTCGGGAGCCAGGGAGACCTGGGAAACCCTCCTTCCCAGGAGCTTCCGGTCAATTCTAAAGTCCATATCATTGAAAAGCTGCTGTCACATTATCACTGCACTTCTCTGTGCGAATCGCTATCATGCTCGATTCATCTGGCTTGGAGTTGAAGGCCTCCGACCTGAATGACACTCATAGCGCAGGATGGACATGTGACGTGAGGTGACATTTTAATAAAATGTTGTGGAACAACAGAAGACAACAATGCACAAGTCACGAAGATAATGTGCGGGATTCTCCGTTCGCCGACGCCGAAATCGGG
This sequence comes from Scyliorhinus torazame, assembly GCF_047496885.1. NCBI lineage: Eukaryota > Metazoa > Chordata > Chondrichthyes > Carcharhiniformes > Scyliorhinidae > Scyliorhinus > Scyliorhinus torazame. The sequence goes on along the minus strand of NC_092715.1, from coordinate 264,903,576 downwards.
AAATGCGATTTGACAGAGAATCGCTTCCGAAGCTCAAAATCGCAGATGCCGATTTGACGCCAAATCGCGATTCTCCGTTCCCTCAAAAACAGCGTTAATGCGTTTCACTCCACACGTACAGAAGGCACCGTTTGCATATCATTAGGGGCCCCGACCCGGTATTCTCCGGGTCTCCGCGATTCTCCGCCTCCGACGGGCCGAGTTCCCGACGGCCCGGTTCACTTGTGCTTTTAAACAGCATGAAATCAGCGTGGCGGCTGCTGAGGGAGAGGGAGGGGGTACGGAGAGTGACCAACATGGCCAGAGTACACTGACAGTTGTGCCACTGGCTGGAGGGCTTCTGCCAGGGCCGGGGGGAGTAGCGGGGGATGGCCAGGAGGTGGGCTGTGGGGTCGGGGTGGATGGGCACGGAGCACCATTGCCGCAGCCGGCAAGGCAGCCATGCAGCTGCGCACGCCGCTGACAGCCCGCTGTGAATCTTGTGCCATGGGCTGTATGGGTGTCCCCCCAGGCTACCCCCCTCGGTGCCCTCTGGCCCCAGCCGTTCGATCCGCTGTATGGGCGTGCTCCAGCACAACCAGTGGCATCTTGTTGCCTGGGATGAGTGTGTGTGGGGAGTGTAATGTGTATGTGCGGCTGGGATGAGTGTGTGTGGGGAGTGTAATGTGTGTGTGCGGCTGGGATGAGTGTGTGTGGGGAGTGTAATGTGTGTGTGCGGCTGGGATGAGTATGTGTGGGGAGTGTAATGTGTGTGTGCGGCTGGGATGAGTGTGTGTGGGGAGTGTAATGTGTGTGTGCGGCTGGGATGAGTGTGTGTGGGGAGTGTAATGTGTGTGTGCGGCTGGGATGAGTGTGTGTGGGGAGTGTAATGTGTGTGTGCGGCTGGGATGAGTGTGTGTGGGGAGTGTAATGTGTGTGTGCGGCTGGGATGAGTGTGTGTGGGGAGTGTAATGTGTGTGCGGCTGGGATGAGTGTGTGTGGGGAGTGTAATGTGTATGTGCGGCTGGGATGAGTGTGTGTGGGGAGTGTAATGTGTGTGCGGCTGGGATGAGTGTGTGTGGGGAGTGTAATGTGTGTGTGAGGCTGGGATGAGTGTGTGTGGGGAGTGTAATGTGTGTGTGTGGCTGGGATGAGTGTGTGTGGGGAGTGTAATGTGTGTGTGCGGCTGGGATGAGTGTGTGTGGGGAGTGTAATGTGTGTGTGCGGCTGGGATGAGTGTGTGTGGGGAGTGTAATGTGTGTGTGCGGCTGGGATGAGTGTGTGTGGGGAGTGTAATGTGTGTGTGGGGAGTGTAATGTGTGTGTGCGGCTGGGATGAGTGTGTGTGGGGTGTGTAATGTGTGTGTGCGGCTGGGATGAGTGTGTGTGGGGAGTGTAATGTGTGTGCGGCTGGGATGAGTGTGTGTGGGGAGTGTAATGTGTGTGTGTGGCTGGGATGAGTGTGTGTGGGGAGTGTAATGTGTGTGTGCGGCTGGGATGAGTGTGTGTGGGGAGTGTAATGTGTGTGTGCGGCTGGGATGAGTGTGTGTGGGGAGTGTAATGTGTGTGTGTGGCTGGGGTGAGTGTGTGTGGGGAGTGTAATGTGTGTGTGTGGCTGGGGTGAGTGTGTGTGGGGAGTGTAATGTGTGTGTGTGGCTGGGGTGAGTGTGTGTGGGGAGTGTAATGTGTGTGTGCGGCTGGGATGAGTGTGTGTGGGGAGTGTAATGTGTGTGTGCGGCTGGGATGAGTGTGTGTGGGGAGTGTAATGTGTGTGTGCGGCTGGGATGAGTGTATGTGGGGAGTGTAATGTGTGTGTGCGGCTGGGATGAGTGTGTGTGGGGAGTGTAATGTGTGTGTGCGGCTGGGATGAGTGTGTGTGGGGAGTGTAATGTGTGTGTGCGGCTTAGTCTCAGAAACAGAGAATTCAGCCCAATATTTTCGCCCATGATTGTCCCTCAGCGTTTACCGAGATTTCTGAGCCCATCTGAGAGTGCTCCATCTTGCTGCTCCCCTGTTGCCTGTATCTGCATTGGAGGCGGGCTGCTGATTCAGATGCCCCGTTGACCTGGATGTTCTTGGCAGTCGCCCTCCGGTTGCAGGAGGGTTTGAGGACTCAGACTGAGCGGGGGAGTCCTGAACAGTGGCTGGACACCCCTCAGTCATGGCAGAATCCTGAGACAATACAGTCACTGGCACTGGGGGTGGAAGAGCTGCTGTCTCCATCAGGAGTGCAATTATTGCATTTGTTTATTGTCACGTGTACCGAGGTACAGTGAAAAGTATTTTTCTGCGAGCAGCTCAACAGATCATTTAGTACATGAAAAGAAAAGACATAATAGGGCAACACAAGGTATACAATGTAACTACATAAGCACCGGCATCGGATGAAGCATACAGGGTGTAGTATTAATCAGGTCAGTCCATAAGAGGGTCGTTTAGGAGTCTGGTATCAGTGGGGAAGAAGCTGTTTTTGAGTCTGTTCGTGCGTGTTCTCAGACTTCTGTGTCTCCTGCCCGATGGAAGACTTTGGAAGAGTGAGTAAGCCGGGTGGGAGGGGTCTTTGATTATGCTGCCCGCTTTCCCCAGGCAGCGGGAGGTGTAGATGGAGTCAATGGTTGGGAGGCAGGTTTGTGTGATGGACTGGACGGTGTTCACGACTCTCTGAAGTTTCTTGCGGTCCTGGGCCGAGCAGTTGCCATACCAGGCTGTGATGCAGCCCGATAGGATGCTTTCTATGGTGCATCAGTAAAAGTTGGTAAGAGTCACTGTGGACATGCCGAATTTCCTGAGACAGTATAGGTGCTGTTGTGCTTTCTTGGTGGTAACGTTAACGTGGTTAGACCAGGACAAATGTTTGGTGATGTGCACACCTAGGAATTTGAAGCATTCAACCATCTCCACAGAGATGAGGAGAAATATGGTCTCAGTTAGCTGTGCGACTTTGGAACTTTCTGCCTGAAAAGAGGGTGGGAGGGGGGGGGGGGCGGGGGCGGGGGGCGGGGGGGTCACTGAATATTGTTAAGGCGAAGGCAGATAGATTCTTGTTGGGCAAGGGAGTGAAACGTTATCGGAGGTAGATGGGAATGTGGAACTCAGACAAACAGATCTGGAAGAAGAGTAAGGTAGACTATGAAAGTAAACTGGCTCAGAATATAAAAACAGATAGTAAAAGCTTCTACAAATATATAAGACAAAAAAGAGTGGCTAAGGTAAATATTGGTCCTTTGGAAGATGAGAAGGGAGATTTAATAATAGGAGACGGAGAAATGGCTGAGGAGCTGAACAGGTTTTTTGGGTCAGTCTTCACAGTGGAGGACACAAATAACATGCCAGTGACTGATGGAAATAAGGATATGATAGGTGAGGACCTTGAGATGATTGTAATCACTAAGGAGGCAGTATTGGGCAAGCTAATGGGGCTAAAGGTAGACAAGTCTCCTGGCCCTGATGGGATACATCCCAGAGTGTTAAAAGAGATGGCTAGGGAAATTGTAAACGCACTAGAGATAATTTATTAAAATTCACTAGACTCTGGGGTGGTCCCAGAGGATTGGAAAGTAGCAAACGTGACACCACTGTTTAAAAAAGGTCGGCAGAAAGCGGGTAATTATAGGCCGGTGAGCTTAACTTCGGTTGTAGGGAAAATGCTGGAATCTATCATTAAGGAGGAAATAGCGGGGCACCTGGAGGGAAATTGTCCCATTGGGCAGACGCAGCATGGGTTGACAAAGGGTAGGTCGTGTCTGACTAATTTGGTAGAATTTTTTGAGGACGTTACCAGTGCAGTGGATAACGGGGAGCCAATGGATGTGGTATATCTGGATTTCCAGAAAGCTTTTGACAAGGTGCCACACAAAAGGTTGCTGCATAAACTAAAGATGCATGGCATTGAGGGTAAAGTGGTAGCATGGGTAGAGGATTGGTTAACTAACAGAAAGCAGAGAGTGGGGATAAATGGGTGTTTCTCTGGTTGGCAACCTGTAACTAGTGGGGTCCCTCAAGGATCAGTGTTGGGCCCGCAGTTGTTCACAATTTACATAGACGCTTTGGAGTTGCGGACCAAGTGCAATGTGTCAAAGTTTGCAGACGACACTAAGATGAGTGGTAAAGCAAAAAGGGCAGAGGATACCGGAAGTCTGCAGAAGGATTTGGATAGGTTAGGTGAATGGGCGAGGGTCTGGCAGATGGAATTCAATGTTGCCAAGTGTGAGGCTATCCATTTTGGGAGGAATATCAGCAGAATGGATTATTATTTAAACGGTAAGATGTTAAAACATGCTGCTGTGCAGAGGGACCTGGGTGTGCTGGTGCACGAGTCGCAAAAAGTTGGTGTGCAGGTGCAACAGGTGATTAAGAAGGCTAATCGAGTTTTGTCTTTCATTGCTAGAGGGATGGAGTTTAAGACTAGTGAGGTTATGCTGCAATTGTATAGGGTGTTGGTGAGGCCGCATCTAGAGTATTGTGTTCAGTTTTGGTCTCCTTACCTGAGAAAGGACATATTGGCACTGGAGGGAGTGCAGAGGAGATTCACTAGGTTGATCCCAGAGTTGAGGGGATTAGATTATGACGAGAGGTTGAGTAGACTGGGACTGTACTCATTGGAGTTTAGAAAGATGCGGGGGGATCTTATTGAGACATATAAAATTATGAAGGGAATAGATAGGATAGATGCGGGCAGGTTGTTTCCACTGGTCGGGGAAAGCAGAACTAGGGGGCATAGCCTCAAAATAAGGGGAGGTAGATTTAGGACGGAGTGTAGGAGGAACTTCTTCACCCAAAGGGTTGTGAATCTCTGGAATTCCTTGCCCAGTGAAGCAGTTGAGGCTCCTTCTTTAAACATTTTTAAGAAAAAGATAGATGCCTTTCTAAAGAATAAAGGGATTCGGGGACATGGTGTACGGGCCGGAGAGTGGAGCTGAGTCCACAAAGATCAGCCATGATCTCATTGAATGGCGGAGCAGGCTCGAGGGGCCAGGTGGCCGACTCCTGTTCCTAGTTCTTATGTTCTTATGTTCTTATCAACCACGACCTTATTGAATCATGGAGCAGTATCGAGGGGCTGAACGGCTTACTCCTGCTCCTATTTGCTACACTCATATCACCTTGCAGTCTGTGACACTTTGCCCTCCATTTCTGATCCCCTCCCACAATTGAAAGTGCCTTCCCCTCACTCTTGCCCTCATCCGAGACCCCAGTCTCTCATTTCATGCTCACAAGCCAACTTTATTATATTATTTAATATATCCTCCTTCACCGGAGTCAGTATGGCCAGGTTCGGAACACCACCACACATTGTGTTTCCTCTTCTCCTGTGAGGACAAGAGCAGATTCATGAGTCCCTCCTTGATCTGGCAAAAGTTTACCTCGTCCTCCCCAGCATCACTGGTCCACGTACCCAACACATTGTAGAACATCCACCTTCCCAGGCATGCCATGCTGCCTAGTCCCAGACACAGGACAACTTGGTGACTGGAGCTGGTGGCTTAGCGACCTCTAGCCCACTAAATTGAGGCCCACACATAAACATTGATTCAAGGTCAAAGGGGTTTCCTTATTCGTCCTTGCAGAGCGGAGAAAGTCATTCAGTCTCTTCAAACTGATCCCAGGTGCTTCGGTAGACCCCGCCGCTGCTGACTGTAGCTTCAGGCCAGTCTGGGCTTCCTCGCTGACAGGAGGAGATGTCCCCTGTCTGTCACATGGCGGAAGTGTCTGCGATGATCATTTACTGACCACAAGGGTGTCTGCAAACAGTCATCTTAAAAAACGAGGGACTGCATGGCTGCGGCCATTTCCATGCCCGCTTCCCTGGCTCCATCCTCTGGACGCCATTCCTCAATTCCGTGCACAAGTTGATCCTGTATGCAAAGAATTGAATTACTCCTGCCACAGCACAAACCTCCAACGCCCCTCTCCAGAACCTCCACTCTTCCTTCCTCTTGTGTCCTTTAAAACCCCCAGCCTGCAACTGACTCCATGGATCTAGCTCTCCCATTGTGGAACCATTTGTTGCATTCATTGACAGAATGTGAGTGTTGATGGCAAGGCCACAATGTATTGTCCACCCCCAAATTACTCTTTGAATACAACTGGCTCGGCCATTTCAGAGGGCAGTGAAGAATTAACCACATTGTTGTGGGTCTGATAATAAAGATAATAATCTTTATTAGTGTCACAAGTAGGCTTACATTAACACTGCAATGAAGTTACTGTGAAAAGCCCCTAGTCGCCACACTCCGGCGCCTGTTCGGGTACACAGAGGGAGAATTCAGAATGTCCAATTCACCTAACAAGCACGTCTTTCGGGCCTTATGGGAGGAATCCGGAGCCCCCGGAGGAAACCCACGCAGACGCGGGGAGAGCGTGCACGCTCCGCATAGACGGTGACCCAAGCCGGCAATCGAACCTGGGACCCTGGCGCTGTGAAGCAACTGTGCTACCCACTGTGCTACTGCAGGCCAGGCTGGGTATAGGTAGCAAACGTCCTGGGCATTTCTCAACCAGATGGGTTTTCACAACAATCCGGAGGTTTCATGGGCACAGTTAGTGAGAGTCATGTGTTTTCATTAATTCCAGAAACATTTACTTAACTGAATTTAAATTGCCCAACCGCCTTGATGGAATTTGAAGTCCTATCTCTGCAATAGTTAGTCTAAGTTTCTGTGCCACACGTCCACAAACGTACCAGAATGACACAATGTCCACAAGGTAGGCCTGCAGGTGGAGGTGAGATCAAGACTGATTGCATCCCAAACCTGCTGCTCCATCATGCTTCTAGACCGACTGAATGTATAGATCGCATCAGTTGGATATGGTGTTTAACGGTTACATTTTAATTTAATGTGAGGATATGTGACTGTGAGACTAACTTGAATGATAAGCGCTCTGACTATACTTGGGCTAGCATCAACTACTGCATTACCATAAAGGGAGGGAGTCTTGTTGTCACCCTTCCATCTGTGGACGATGGTGGGCGTCCAGCAAATCCAATCGGTTGGGGCTGGGGTAGCTCCATACGGTGCACCTCTGCTGCTGGCTGAAGAGGCCAATCCATGAGAGGCAGGTTCTGCCGCGGGTGCTGTGTGCGAAATGGGTATCAGGCGTCTTTGTGGGACATTGTTTTTGGTGCTGGTGGAGGGAAAGACTCACATAGCACCTTCCATGACTTCAAGATGTCCCACTTTGCAGCCAATAAAGTACTTTTGCGGTGTACTCACTGTGGTGATGTAGGGAATGCAGCAGTAAATCTGTGCACAATAAGCTCTCACAAACAGCAATGTGATAGTGACCAGATAGTCTGCTTTCCTGGTGTTGATAGAGGATAAAGATTGGCTGCGACGCCAGGGAGAATTCCCTTGCTCACTGAAAAGTGTGAGGTCATGCATTTTGAAGGTCTAACGAAGCAAGGGAATGTACAATGAATGTAGGATGGTCGGACGTACAGAGTGTGGAGATATGCATGTGCACAGTAATGTAATAATATAATAATAATCTTTATTGTCATAAGTAGGCTTCCATTAACACTGCAATGAAGTTACTGTGAAAAGCCCCTAATATATAGTTATTTATTAATGTATATAGTTATCTGTACGACCTCCGACCAGCAGGTGGCAGCGATAGGATCTACCATGTGACTTCAGAGATCCGGCAGTTGGTAGTAAGTCGTACTAGAGGTCAGTCACATTAGAAGTAGCTCCAGGAGAATTCACTTATTTGTTACCATTTGTATCATAGTTCGTTCATTTTCTTCCACGTGTTCATTTTGTGAATAAACTATCTTCCCAGTCAAAGAACTAGATGTTCTGTGGGCATCTTCACCATAGCCACAACCCAGAACATCACACAGAGGGCCAGACTGACCTTGGTGAGCATGTCCATAGGCTCCTGAAGGAAGCAGGACAGTAGATAAGGTGGTTGTCGTGTTGGGTATTCTGGTTTACAAACAAGCCAACAATGCTGGAAGTGGTGTAACGCTATTTTATTAATTGTTCAACTATGTTAACATACTGTAAACGTGGGTATGAGCAATAACAGCTTAACTGTGGACCCTCTCCTATCGCTAGCTCTGGTGAGGCACTCAGCACATGGTGAATGTCTGTGTTGCAGGCTGTGAGCTCTGTGCTCTGAGCTGGCTGCTGCTAGAATGAGCGGGAACTCTCCTGTCCCCTGTCTTTATAGTGCGTGTGCTCTCACTGGTGATTGGCTGCGGTGTTATGTATGCTGATTGGTCCCACTGCATGTCCATCAGTGTGTGTATGTGTTTGCACCATAATGTACTGGTGTATATTATGACATCCCCTTTTTAAAAAAAGAACGTGTGCCTATGTGAGAATAAATAACGTGTAACGAGTGTATCTGACCATGTGTGTGCAGGATTTACATAACTTTGTACATGAGGCTAGTCTATATACACGGGAAGGTGCCTGGTGCAGAGAAAAGAAAAACAAGTTGTTACACCAACAACAAAACTAATAACGAATGCTATAAACAAACTAGTGAAATGCTGAAACAGGATGAAAGAACAAAGCATTGAGTCCAACATTGTAAGGCTCATAAATCAAGTCTCTGAGGTGGGCTACGAATTTGGGTTGACCGTCAGGGTGTCACACCACTCGTCGTCCGGATCAATGCTGAGCACCGACAGCGGCTGGTGCTTTCGATTCGGGGACAGCCTGTTCTTGGTTATGACAGCGACTCGAAAAGGCTCCCTGTCCTCGGTGTCACTGGTCTGCATGAAGTCAGGATCGGACTCGGTGAAGGTGGGTTGGATTGCCCGAACACTCCTGCGAGGCTGGTTAAATCGTCGCGAGTTGGCAGGCTGGGCTACTCGACAGCAGGCAGCATCGTGGCCAAGCCTGCCACAGCGTAGGCACTGTCGCGATTTTGCAGGGCATTGCCGCTTTAAGTGGGCGGAGCCACAGTTGCCGCACGTCGTGACGTCAGTGCGTTCGTTGCGCCACCGCTCATGCGCGGTACGGTCTTGTGTGGTGCGGGCCTGCGCATCGCGTTCCTCCACGTCACCATCCCCTCGTTTGGCGCGTACAAGCGCGGGAGGCCTCGGAAAGCAAGCAAAATGGCCGCCCTCCTCCAGACGGCGGCCCGGGAGGTGTTTGGTCGTTTGGAACCGTTCCGCCTCATGGGGCCCTTGCCGCGCCGTTTCAGCTGCCTGTATGTAGGAGTACCGGCTGGTGGCATTCTCATGCAGGACACAGGTCTCGATGGCAGTCGCTAGGGTTGGTTGCTTAACTTTAAGGAGCTGCTGACGCAAGGTGTCCGACATGACCCAAAAACAATCTGGTCGTGTATCATGGAGTCGGAGGTGGGCCCGTACCCGCAGGATTGGGCGACGATGCTGAGGTGTGTTGAATACGATTGGAAAGCCTCGTCCTTACCCTGCAAGCGCTGCTGGAACAGGTACCTTTAGAAGCTTTCGTTGTCTTCAACACTGAAGTGTGTGTCGAATTTGAGTAGCACCGTCTTGTACTTGGTCTTGTCCTCGTCGTCCGCGAATGTCAGGGAGTTAAAGATGTGGATGGCATGTTGCCCAGCTGTGGAGAGAAGAAGGACTATCTTCCTGGTGTCCGAGGCATTCTCCCTGTCCGTGGCCTCGAGGAAGAGCTGGAAGCGCTGTTTAAATATCTTCCAATTTACCCCGAGATTGCCAGCGATGCGGAGCGGCAGCGGCGGGTTGATGTTCTCCATGCTGTAGGATGCCGGAATGCTGAGAAGTTGCAGGTCGGTCTCACAAGTGCTAGATTGCGGCCACTCCTTGTACCATGTTGTGTTGGGTGTTCTGGTTCACAAACAAGCCAACAATGCTGGAAGTGGTGTAACGCTACTGTTCAACTTTGCTAACATACAGTAAACGTGGGTATGAGCAATACCAGCTTAACTTTGGACCGTCGCCTATCACTAGCTATGGTGAGGCACTCAGCACATGGTGAATGTCTGTGATGCAGGCTGTGAGCTCTGTGCTCTGAGCTGGCTGCTGCTAGAATGAGCGGGAACTCTCCTGTCCCCTGTCTTTATAGTGCTTGTGCTCTCACTGGTGATTGGCTGCGGTGTTATGTAGGCTGGTTGGTCCTACTGCATGTCCATCAGTGTGTGTGTGTCTGCACCATGATATACTGGTGTATATTATGACAGTGTTGAAGAAGGCCTGTGGGATACTTGTCTTTATCAGCTGAGGCTTAGACTATCAGAGCAGGGAGGTTATGATGGAGCAGTATAAAATGTTCGTTAGGCCACAGTTAGAGTGTTGTGTGCAGTTCTGGTCACCACATGATAGGAAAGATGTGATTGTACTGGAGAGGGTACAGAGGAGATTCACCAGGATGTTGCCTGGGCTGGAGAGATTCAACTCTGAAGAGAGGCTGGTTAGACTGGGGTTGTTTTCCTTGGAGCAGAGAAAGCTGAGGGGGGACCTGAGTGAGGTGCATAAAATTATGAAGGAAATAGAGAAGGTGGATAGGAAGGAACTTTGCGTCTTAGTTGAAACTTACAGGATACTGCGTGGCCTGGATACAGTGGACGTGGAGAGGATGTTTCCACTTGTGTGAAAAACTAGAAGCAGAGGACACCATCTCAGACTAAAGGGGCGATCCTTTAAAACTGAGATCATAGAATTTACAGTGCAGAAGGAGGCCATTCGTCCCATCGAGTCTGCACCGGCTCTTGGAAAGAGCACCCTACCCAAGGTCCATACCTCCACCCTATCCCCATCACCCAGTAACCCCATCCAACACTAAGGGCAATTTTGGACACTAAGGACAATTTATCATGGCCAATCCACCTAACCTGCACATCTTTGGACTGTGGGAGGAAACCGGAGCACCCGGAGGAAACCCACGCACACACGGGGAGGATGTGCAGACTCCGCACAGACAGTGACCCAAGCCGGAATCGAACCTGGAACCCTGGAGCTGTGAAGCAATTGTGCTAACGACTATGCTACCGTGCTGAGGAGGAATTTGTTCAGCCAGAGGGTGGTGAATCTGTGGAACACTTTGCCGCAGAAGGCTGTGGAGGCCAAATCACTGAGTGTCTTTAAGACAGAGATAGATAGGTTCTTGATTAATAAGGGGATCAGGGATTATGGGGAGAAGGCAGGAGAATGGGGTTGAGAAAAGCATGGGCCATGATTGAATGGCGGACCAGACTCGATGGGCAGAGTGGCCTAATTCTGCTTCTATGTCTTATGGTTTAATGGTCTTGAGGGGTCAATAACCAGGGAGCATAGATTTAGCGTAAAGGGCAGGAGATTTGAGGCCTCTTTTGGTGCTATAAAGCTCTATGGCTTTGAAATAGGGCCATGGGATCTTTCACACTCACCTGTAACGACAGACAGGACCCCTCAGCTAAATGACAGTACCTCCAACAGAGCTGATGTGCTCAATCCAGGATCAGTAACGCAACACTCGGGTTATCTCTCACCTGATGATGCCCCTGTGTCACTGACACAATGGCATTGACAAAAATTCCAATTAGCCTGGCGGCGAGATTGGCACCGAAGTAATGGCGCCGGGCCGTGGCCTGGGAGGGAGGGCATTAGCTGTGGAGGGCCATTCTCATAGGCAGCTGGCAGCCACGACTGGATTTGGTGCCACTGAGCAGCATGGAGAGAGACAGCGGTCACATGATCAAAACAAGTGGTCAGTCACATACTTGATCTGCTCAAACAATGGCAACTTCAGCACCTCAGTTAGAATTCCCCTTTCTTTCCAAAACCCTATATCAGCAGCAACAATACCCATACCCCCCCACCCACCCCAAGCAATTGTAAATCCAGCCCTTGGAATGTCAGTACAGGTTTTGTGCTCAAGTCTCGGGGGCAGGACTACGAACCCACAACCTTCCAACTCTGAGGCGAGTGGGGGTCACCCACTGAGCCCCCCGCAACACCCCCAAACCTAAATGCTAATAGTGACAGACCTTGTGGGAAGAGGGTCAAAATGGTTCTGGCCTTTGCCGCGCGCAAACACAACCTCCAATTTCAGGAAACCCACCAGAGGAAAACCCCATGAGCCCTAAAAGAAGCAGAAACCGTTGGCGGTCGACCGGGTGGAGAATTTCCTTTGCTGCAGTCCCTTGTTGCCACTTGCGATTTTTAAAAATATCAGCTTGGCCGCTGGGCATGTGACACGAATGACTTTGGGCACTTTGATACCGAAACCCCAGTGTAAATATATCCCAAGAGTGGCGGTGGAACGGGACGCAGATGAAGGGCGGTTAGGATGGTGTGTGTGTTTCTCTGAGTTACTGCCAACTAGAAACCATTGAATGACCTCATCTTTCTTTGCATCAAAGCTGCATTGGAAACTGCTCTGCACACTCGCATGATAAACATCCTACAGTTACTGCGCTTGACAAGTTGCATTGAAAAGTGGCAAGTTATAGAGTCGGGGGCATTAGAGTGCTGAAATATAAAGAGTGCACATCCTGTAGCCTTGTAAACTCAGTCAATACAATGGATCTATGGTTCTGGAGTTCAGGGTTACACATGAAACACATTTGTTAAGCTATGTGATTTCTGTTTAACCTGTATTCATGGTGCTGTGGAGGTATTTTTAATCATTTACAATATGCTAGAGAAAACCAAGCTTACTTTGGGGGCTGGAGAGTGATGCACAGTTTTCTCTCATTAGTGCGAATACAGGCGAAATAAAGATTTTTTGCATTTATACAGCACCTATACCGGGGGTGGCACGGTAGCACAGTGGTTAGCACAGTTGCTTCACAGCTCCAGGGTCCCAGGTTCGATTCCTGGCTTGGGTCACTGTCTGTGCGGAGTCTGCACGTTCTCCCCGTGTCTGTGTGGGTTTCCTCCGGGTGCTCCGGTTTCCTCCCACAGTCCAAAGATGCGCAGGTTAGGTGGATTGGCCCTGCTAAATTGCCCTTAGTGTCCAAAGAGGTTGGGTGGGGTTACTGGGTTACGGGTGTAGACCAGGGTGGGGTGCTGTTTCCGGGGACCGGTGCAGACTCGGTGGGTTGTGTGTCCTCCTTCTGCACTGTAAATTCTATGATTCTTTCATGATCGCAGGACGTCCGAAAGTGCTTTACAGACAATGAAATACCGATCTCCGTTTGGGAGACGTAGGACTGCGTCCAGCACTGCCACAGTGGGGCGGGAGCTGTGCCGCTGGCTGGGGGGGGGCTTCCGCGAAGGCTGGGGGGGGGCGGCCAGGTGTTGTCCTGTGGGGCCGTACTTGGCAGGTCAGGTCCATGCATGGCCGGCGCCATGTTGTACGGCGCAACCGCTGCCGGTCGTCGCCGTGTGCATGCGCGGCCATGGACCCGGCCATTTTTGGCACAGGAGCCGGGAGTTTCACCCATCACCGCTACTAGCCCCTCACCGGTCCTTGAAGGGTTTTACAACGCCACAGTTCCCACGTTGGCGTTGGCACTTAGCCGCAGAATCGGAGAATCCAGCCCTCAGTTTTCCCTCCGGAGCTGAATTGCATCTGATTTGTGCTCCTGTTGGGGGCGCCAATCAGGATGCAATTCCCAATCCTTCACCATGCAAATTTATGCATGGCAAGGGTTGTGAGGGATTTCCGAGGGAATCCCGCTTACCCGGCCGCCATTTTGTATGGGTGGCCCGATAGCGAGTTGCCACGGCTGGCCACACTCCCTGCAGTGTAATTTAGCCCCCACAACCCTGGATTTTCTAGGTCCGCACCCTCCCCCCAGTATGGGGGTGACCCGACCCAGCCCCCCCCCTCCCCCACAAAGACCCCCTGAATAAGGAGATCCCCACAGATGCCCTAGAGAGAGACCCCTGTCAGGAAGCCCCCCAGCAGAGAGACCCCAGCCTGGAAACTAGAGAGCAGTCCAGACAGAGGCAGAGAAACAAATCACAACTTTGCCACTCACCTGGGCAATACACCTGCCGGATCAGACACAGGAAGCAGCACCTGCCAATTTATGGAAAGAGAAAGTCAATCTGCTGGGTTTAAACCCACTCAGATGTTTGATCTGCAAGCCATTCATTAATTTCTCTTTGATATTGATTTTACTAGGCTGTGATTGACAGCTTCCACACACACCCAGCTGTCTGCATTGCTCGATTCATCTGCCACCATGCTTGAGTAAATCTGACATGCTCTAACTGCAATGTTTATAAACATCAATTGATTGACAGCTACTGGACCACTTCAAATAGAGTTAAACAGAGTTAAATGCTGTCAATTTCCAGCTGACCATTTCAAAATCACACAGGTGTGAAGGGAGGTGATTGGAAAGTACTTAATTTTCTTTGAAGTGGTCCAGGACCTAGGGTGGGCAGGTCTTACAGTGTGGGGGGTCGGGCGGCCCTCGGGTGGACTTCGGGCAACTCCCTTAAAGAGTTACCCCTTGGTCCACCACGTCAGGGTCACGCTTGTCAATAGCAGGGGTAACAATCGCCCATGTGATTCCGGGTCCAGAAGACTAAAGTGTAACGCGGGCAAAGAATATGATGTCCGGCTCACAGAGTGGATGCTGGCGTGGGGAGCAAACTCGATCCCATTTTCTTCACAGCCGCTGGATCCTTCGCCTCACCGGGCAATCTGCTAGTGGCTGTGCGTGGTGGAGAATTTCACCCACAGTCTCCCAAACGGAGCATTAAGCACCTTGTCCCCCAAATCAAGAGTCGCGATCTTAGACTCCCATTTGACAGGCGCTATTCAATTTCTTGCCCAGAATTTCCTCCCTGGGTTTGGTATGAGCACAGATCCTGGCCTTGGAGATGTAAGGACAATGTCCCAACTCATTGAGCTGTATCCAATCGATCAGGAGATTTTTACTGAATATTGAAGTTTGAAGTAAGCATTGGGTCGAAACATACATGTAGACCCAGAACATGGATCACATATTTGCCTGTCCAATTATTGAGCAGTTGCTAGTTTCTTATGTGAAATGCACAGCTCCAATACAGACCAGCTGGTCCATGCAGTGCCTAGAATCACAGAAGCACAATGGTTACAGTACAGAAGGAAGCTATTCAGCCCTCATGTCATTCCTTCTGCCACCCCTCTGCCTTTTTCCCGTAACCCTGCACATTCTTCCTTTTCAGATAACAAACACGTTTCTTCCTGAATGCCTCGATTGAACCTGCCACACTCCCAGGCAGTGCATTCCAGGTCTTAGTCACTCGCTGTGAGAAAAAAAAGTCTTTCTCATGTCGCCATTGCTTCCGTGGCCAATTCCCCTAAATCTACCTCCTCTGGTCTTCGATCCTTCCACTAATGGGAGGAGTTTCCCTCTATCTTCACCAAGGAAAACAGTTCCAACTTCTCCAATCTACCTAACTGAAGTTCCTCACCGCGGGAATCATTCTCATGAATCTTTTCAGCACTCTCCCTGATGGCATCACATCATTCCTAAAGTGTGGCTCCCCGAACACTATTCAGTTGAGGCTGAACCAGTGTTTTTTTAGACGTTTAACATAACTTCCTCACTTCTGTACTTTTCACAAGACTTCCCAGTTTTCTATTACGGCAAATTTTGAAATTGTGCCTGGCCATGACACCAAGATCTAGTCATTTATATATATATCAAAAAGAGCAGGTGGCCCCTGAGGAACTTCACTATAAGCCTTCCTCCATGTCTAAAATATTCTATTAACCAGAATCACGGTTTCCTGTCATAGAGGCTGGATTAGTGGGATAAACAGCTGGCTTGTAAAGCAGAACAAGGCCAGCAGCGCGGGTTCAATTCCCGTACCGGCCTCCCCGAACAGGCGCCGGAATGTGGCGGCTAGGGGCTTTTCACAGTAACCTCATTTGAAGCCTACTCGTGAAAATAAGCAATTTTCTTTTCATTTCACTTGGCAAATTTTGATCCATTTTACCATTGTCCATTATCTTCCATAAGCACTAACTTTGCTCACAAGTCTCTGAGGCACTTTATCAAATGCCTTTTGGAAGTCCAAGAACGCCACATCGAAAGCAAGCCCCTCATCGACCCTCTGTTACCTCATCAGAGAAACCCAGCGAAACATGATTTTCCCTCAGCAATCCATGCTGGCATTCCTTAATTCACTCACATTTTCCCAAATGACGATTAATTTTGTCCCGAACCTGCATTTCTCGAAGCGTTCCCACCACTGAGGTTAAAGGGACCTACCTTCAATAGCTGGGCTTATCTTTACACCCTTTTCTGAATATGGGGCAGCACTTGCAATTCTCCAGTCCTATAGCACAACCCTTCTGTCTCAGGGAGACTGAAAGATTATGGCCAGTGCCTCTACAATTTCCACTCTCACTATCATCAGTATCCTTGGATGCATCTCATCTCAGCCTGGTGCCTTATCAACTTGTAAGTACAGATTGCCTATCCAGAACCTCATCCTAAACAATTTTAATCCTGCCTCGTGTCTGAACTACATCCTCTGTCACCCTGACCTGCATAGTATCATCTTCCTTGGTAAAGGCAAATGCAAAGTATTCATCTGACACTGCAGCCATGTCCCCTGCCTCCACGTGCAAATCCCCTTTTTGCTCTTTATTGCGTCCCACTCCTCCTTTTACCACCCTTGCACTATTTGTACATAAGACCATAAGACAGAGGAGCAGAATTAGACCACTCGGCCCATCGAATCTGCTCCGCCATTCAATCATGGCTGATATCTTTCTCCATCCCCATTCTCCTGCCTTCTCCCCATAACCCCTGATCCCCTTATAAGAACCTATCTAACCCTCTCTACTAGCCCTGTTGGTATACCCTTCTATTTCCTCTCTCCCACATGCATTTATCCAGCTTCCTCTAAAATGTATCTGTGCTCTTCATCTCTAACCCTCTCCTTGTGATAGCGAGTCCTGCATTCTCAGCACCCTCTGGATAAAGATGTTTCTCCGGAATTCCCAGCTGGATTTATCAGCGCCTCTCTCATCTTGATGGTGGAGCTGTCTTCTCAAGTTCTACCCTATTAAGCGCTCCTTCGGAATTTTAAAGCCCCTTCTTTTCTAGAAGAAAATATTCTCAGGCTGTGTAATCAACCCTGAGACATATCACCTCTCCGTCCCTGGTATCAATAATGCTCCGGTACACATTTTATTGGAAAGCTTTTTCAACCAAAGAGAAAAACAAGTGACAACAAAATAGAAACAAAAGTTCCGGAAATGTTCACTAGGTCAGGCAGAACCTGTGGAGAGAACCAGAGTTAGTGTTCCAGGTCAATGACCCTTCTGTGCTGGCGCAATCTTGTGGGAAGGCAACAAATAAACATTCCAGCGAAGCTCTCGTCTGAATGTCAATATTATCCCAAAGAGACTTCCGGGTGCGGCGATGACCAGCTGAGTCGCACGTTTCGGCAGCTCCCGTTGGAACGGATTTTTGGGCTCTTAATAGGAGCCCCAACGGCA
Organism: Scyliorhinus torazame; assembly: GCF_047496885.1. NCBI lineage: Eukaryota > Metazoa > Chordata > Chondrichthyes > Carcharhiniformes > Scyliorhinidae > Scyliorhinus > Scyliorhinus torazame. The sequence goes on along the minus strand of NC_092715.1, from coordinate 264,886,259 downwards.
ATTTAAACGGCCAAAAACACTGTGCGGTAAACCAGAAGGGAATCCCCCCCGGACACGCATGGATAAGGGAGAGGATAGCGGCCGGATTGCGGAGGATCCTCTGGAGCAGCGGCAAGGAAGGGAAGCTCAAAGCAAGATGGCGTCGGAGGGTGGCCGTTTGTTATGGGGCCCGGACCAACAAGAGTTCTTGCGGCGCTGTGTGGAAGAGCTGAAAAAGGAGTTGAAGAAGGAGTTGTTGGCCCCGATACTACAGGCGATTGAAGGGCAAAAGGAGGAGCAGAAGACCCAGGAGCAGGAGCTTCGGGTCGTGAAGGCAAAGGCTGCTGAAACTGAAGACGAAATACAGGGCCTGGTGGTGAAGGCAGAGATGCACGAGGCACAGCACAAAAGGTGTGTGGAGAGGTTGGAAGTACTGGAGAATAATTCGAGGAGGAAGAATTTAAGAGTTTTGGGTCTTCCCGAAGGCGCAGAAGGGGCGGACGTCGGCACATATGTGAGCACGATGCTTCACTCGCTAATGGGATCGGAGGCCCCGACGGGCCCTTTGGAGGTGGAGGGAGCTTATCGAGTTTTGGCGCGAAGACCGAAGGCTGGAGAAATACCTCGAGCTATAGTGGTGAGGTTTCTCCGCTATAATGACAGAGAGACGGTCCTCAGATGGGTGAAGAAAATTCGGAGCTGTAGGTGGGAGAACGCGGTGATCCGCGTATACCAGGATTGGAGTGCGGAGGTGGCGAGAAGGAGGGCAAGTTTTAATCGGGCTAAGGCGGTGCTTCACAAAAAGAAGATCCAGTTTGGAATGTTGCAACCGGCGAGATTGTGGGTCACACACCAAGGGAAGCACCACTACTTTGAGACGGCAGAAGAGGCGTGGACATTCATTGTGGACGAGAAGCTGGAATAGTCTGGCGAGAGAAAGAACTTTTGGGACAAAGTGGTGGGGTGATTATGTGGGGCAAGGGAAAAAGGGGGGGGGGGGGATGATTTTTCAATTTGTTAATTTGGCGATCCTGTAACTTTTCTCTCTTCCCCATGTTGGGGGGGGGGAGTAAGAGGAACTGTGGGCGCCGGCCATTAGGGGCGGGGCCGAGCAGGAAACGCGGGCTTTGTTCCCGCGCTATGGTAATTGTGGCGGGAACAGGGACGCAGGAAGGAGGGGGCCTCGCACAGTGGGGGCCGAGGACAAGGGGGGAAGCCGAGGTCAGCCAGAGTTCGCTGACTTCTGGGAGCAACATGGGGGGTGCAACTACGCTAGAGGGGGATCTAGCGGAGGGGGGGGGAGGGGGGGGGTTAACTGGGTTGCTGCTGCTAAGGAGAAGGGGGAGCTGTTATGGGATGAGGTGGTCAGGGCGGGAGGGCGCCGTCGGGGGGATACACGGGTACTTGGGAACCGGGTGAGGAGCTGGGTTAAAAAAGGGGATGGCTAGTCGACAAGGGGGGGGGGGTAAAGAGCCCCCAACCCGGCTGATCACGTGGAACGTGAGAGGGCTGAAAGGGCCGATTAAAAGGGCACGGGTACTCGCACACCTAAAGAAATTAAAGGCAGATGTGGTTATGTTGCAGGAGACGCATCTGAAACTGATAGATCAGCTCAGACTATGTAAAGGATGGGTGGGGCAGGTGTTTCATTCGGGTTTAGATGCGAAGAACAGGGGGGTGGCTATCTTAGTGGGGAAACGGGTACTGTTTGAGGCAAAGACCATAGTGGCAGATAGTGGGGGTAGATATGTGATGGTGAGTGGCAGATTGCAAGGGGAGGCGGTGGTTCTGGTGAACGTATACGCCCCGAACTGGGATGATGCAAATTTTATGAGGCGTATGTTGGGACGTATCCCGGACCTGCAGGCGGGAAAATTGGTAATGGGGGGAGACTTCAATACGGTGCTTGATCCAGGGCTGGACCGGTCGAGGTCCAGGACCGGGAGGAGGCCGGCAGCGGCCAGGGTGCTCAAGGACTTCATGGAGCAGATGGGAGGGGTAGACCCCTGGAGACTTAGTAGGCCTAGGAGTAAGGAGTTCTCATTTTTCTCCCATGTTCACAAAGTATACTCACGGACAGACTTTTTTGTCTTGGGAAGGCCACTGATTCCGAAGGTGATAGGGACGGAATATACGGCCATAGCTATTTCGGACCACGCTCCATATTGGGTAGACCTGGAGGTAGGAGAGGAAAAAGAACAGCACCCGCTCTGGAGAATGGATATGGGCTTATTGGCGGATGAGGGGGTATGTTTAAGGGTGAGGGGGTGCATCGAAAGGTACTTGGAGCTTAATGACAATGGAGAGGCTCAGGTGGGAGTGGTCTGGGAGGCGTTGAAGGCAGTGGTTAGAGGGGAACTGATATCCATAAGGGCACATAAAGGGAAGCAAGAGGGTAAAGAAAGGGAGCAATTGCTGAAAGAACTTTTGAGGGTGGACAGGCAATATGCGGAGGCACTGGAGGAGGGACTGTACAGGGAAAGACAAAGGCTACATGTGGAATTTGACCTGCTGACCACGGGTAAGGCAGAGGCACAGTGGAGGAGGGCACAGGGTGTACAGTATGAGTATGGAGAGAAGGCGAGTCGGCTACTGGCCCACCAATTGAGGAAGAGGGGAGCAGCGAGGGAGATAGGTGGGGTGAGAGATGAGGAGGGAGAGATGGAACGGGGAGCGGAGAGAGTGAACGGGGTGTTCAAGGAATTTTATGAGAGGTTATATAAGGCTCAGCCCCCGGAAGGGAAGGAGGGAATGAGGTGTTTCTTGGATCAGCTGGAATTCCCTAAGGTGGAGGAGCAGGAGAGGGCGGGACTGGGAGCACAGGTTGAGATGGAGGAGGTGGTAAAAGGGATTGGGAGCATGCAGGCGGGGAAGGCCCCGGGACCGGACGGATTCCCGGTGGAATTTTATAGGAAGTATATGGACCTACTGGCCCCGCTTTTGACGAGAACCTTTAATGAGGCCAGGGAAAGGGGGCAGCTGCCCCCGACTATGTCGGAGGCAACGATATCGCTCCTTTTGAAGAAGGAAAAAGACCCGCTGCAGTGTGGGTCCTACAGGCCCATTTCCCTTTTAAATGTAGATGCTAAGCTCCTGGCCAAGGTGATGGCGATGAGGATAGAGGACTGTGTCCCGGGGGTGGTCCACCAGGTTCAAACTGGGCTCGTTAAGGGGAGACAGCTGAACACGACCATACGGAGGTTGCTAGGGGTGATGATGATGCCCCCACCAGAGGGGGAGGCGGAGATAGTGGTGGCGATGGACGCCGAGAAAGCATTCGACAGAGTGGAGTGGGATTATCTGTGGGAGGTACTGAGGAGATTTGGTTTTGGAGAAGGGTATATCGGATGGGTACAGCTGCTGTATAGGGCCCCGGTGGCGAGCGTGGTCACGAACAGACAGAGGTCTGATTACTTCCGTCTTCATAGAAGGACGAGGCAGGGGTGTCCCCTGTCTCCGTTACTGTTTGCATTGGCGATTGAGCCCCTGGCTATAGCACTGAGGGGCTCCAGGAAGTGGAGGGGAGTACTCAGGGGAGGAGAAGAGCACCGGGTATCCTTGTATGTAGATGATTTATTGCTGTATGTTGCGGACCCAGTGGAGGGGATGCCTGAGATAATGCAGACACTCAGGGAGTTTGGGGAACTTTCGGGGTACAAATTGAATATGGGTAAGAGTGAGTTGCTTGTGGTGCATCCGGGGGAGCAGAGCAGGGAAATAGATGACATACCGCTGAGGAAGGTAACAAGAGATTTCCGGTACTTAGGGATTCAGATAGCCAGGAGTTGGGGAACCTTACATAGGCTTAATTTAACAAGATTGGTGGAACAGATGGAGGAGGATTTTAAGAGATGGGACATGGTGCCCCTGTAACTAGTGGGTAGGGTGCAGAATGTCAAAATGGTAGTCCTCCCGAGATTCCTCTTTGTGTTTCAGTGCTTTCCGGTGATGGTCACGAAGGCTTTTTTCAAGAGAATTGAGAAAAGTGTCATGGGTTTTGTAGCGCACAAAGACTCCGTGAGACGAATAGAGTGAAGTCGATGAGGCTTTATTAAGCGTGTCTGTTCCCCCGCAGCTCGATAGTAAACTGGCCTGTGGGGGAAGACTCCGGCTTCTTATACTCCGCCTTCAGGGCGGAGCTTGAGGTCAACGGTCAACCAGGACCCGGGATCTGTCAGCCAATGACATTAGGGCTTCCAGTCCCACATGACCCCCAATACATACTACCACATTCACCCCTTGTCAAAAATGAACCCGGCGGGGTGATGCTTCGTATGGTGGTGAGGGTTTACAGGGCTGGTCCTGGGAGGACAAAACATTCACATGGCAATACAGTATTGGACAATTTCGTCCTGTTGCAACTATATATAGAGGGTATAGGAAGAAAAGAAAAATGTTCTTGTGAACAGTCCATATTTGTTTTACATCGACGCCACGAGTCGGTCGGGCGGTCTGGTCGTCCGTGTCGATCGCCTCGGCCCCGGCGGTGGTGGTGGTGCTTGTACCAGTGTTGTCGCCTCCAGGAGCCGTACGGTTTCAGCTCGGGCTTGATTCTTGGTCGGTGCTGAGGGGAGGGGGACCGATCCTCCTGGGAAGGGGGCGGTCGCGGGGTGCGGCGGTGGTAGGAAGGGGGGGGGTTGGGGTGATGGTGTCGGGGGTGTGTGCGTGTTGCCGGCGGGCGCCAGATCCCGTAGCGAGACTGTGTCCTCTCGGCCGTCGGGGTACTCCACGTAGGCGTACTGGGGGTTCGCGTGGAGGAGGTGAACCCTTTCGACCAACGGGTCCACCTTATGTGCCCGCACATGCTTACGGAGCAGGATGGGTCCTGGGGCCGCCAGCCAGGTCGGCAGCGACGTTCCAGAGGAGGACCTCCTAGGGAAGACAAGGAGACGCTCATGAGGCGTTTGATTAGTGCTCGTACATAATAACGACCGGATGGAATGGAGAGCGTCCGGGAGGACCTCCTGCCACCGTGAAACTGGGAGGTCCCTGGACCGTAGGGCCAGTAGGACGGCCTTCCAGACCGTGCCGTTCTCCCTTTCTACTTGCCCGTTCCCCCGGGGGTTGTAGCTGGTCGTCCTGCTTGAGGCTATGCCCTTGCTGAGCAGGAACTGGCGCAGCTCGTCACTCATGAAAGAGGACCCCCTGTCGCTGTGGACGTATGCGGGGTAACCGAACAGTGTGAAGATGCTGTTCAGGGCTTTAATGACTGTGGCCGCGGTCATGTCAGAACAGGGAATGGCAAAAGGGAAGCGGGAGTATTCGTCCACTACATTAAGGAAATATGCGTTGCGGTCGGTGGAGGGGAGGGGCCCTTTGAAATCGAGACTGAGGCGTTCAAAGGGGCGGGAAGCCTTAATCAGGTGCGCTCCATCTGGCCTGAAAAAATGCGGCTTGCATTCCGCGCAGATGTGGCAGTCCCTTGTGACTGTACGGACCTCCTCTAAAGAGTATGGGAGATTGCGGGACTTGATGAAGTGGTAAAACCGAGTGACCCCCGGGTGGCAGAGGTCCTCGTGGAGGGTTTGGAGGCGGTTAATTTGTGCGTTGGCACATGTGCCGCGGGATAGGGCATCGGACGGCTCGTTCAGCTTTCCGGGACGATACAAAATCTCATAGTTGAAGGTGGAGAGCTCGATCCTCCACCTTAAGATTTTGTCGTTTTTTATTTTGCCCCGCTGTGCTCTATCGAACATGAAGGCTACCGACCGTTGGTCAGTGAGGAGAGTGAATCTCCTGCCGGCCAGGTAATGCCTCCAATGTCGCACAGCTTCCACTATGGCTTGGGCTTCCTTTTCTACTGAAGAGTGGCGGATTTCTGAGGCGTGGAGGGTCCGGGTGAAAAAGGCCATGGGTCTGCCCGCTTGGTTAAGGGTGGCCGCTAGAGCTACGTTGGAGGCGTCGCTCTCGACCTGGAAGGGGAGGGACTCGTCGATGGCGCGCATCATGGCCTTTGCGATATCCGCTTTGATGCGGCTGAAGGCCTGGCAAGCCTCTGTCGACAGAGGGAAGGTCGTGGTCTGTATTAGGGGGGCGGGCCTTGTCTGCGTACTGGGGGACCCACTGGGCGTAGTACGAAAAGAAGCCCAAGCAGCGTTTCAGGGCTTTTGGGCAGTGCGGGAGGGGAAATTCCATGAGTGCGCGCATACGTTCGGGGTCGGGGCCTATTATCCCATTGCGCACTACGTAGCCCAGAATGGCTAGCCGGTCGGTGCTAAAAACGCACTTGTCCTCGTTGTACGTGAGGTTCAAGGCTTTGGTGGTCTGGAGGAATTTTTGGAGGTTGGCGTCGTGGTCCTGCTGATCGTGGCCGCAGATGGTTACATTGTCGAGATACGGGAACGTGGCCCGCAACCCATGTTGGTCAACCATTCGGTCCATCTCCCGTTGGAAGACCGAGACCCCGTTTGTGACGCCAAAAGGGACCCGTAGGAAATGGTATAATCGCCCGTCTGCCTCGAAGGCTGTGTATTGCGGTCACTTGGGCGGATGGGGAGCTGATGGTAGGCGGACTTGAGGTCCACGGTGGAGAAGACTTTATATTGGGCAATCCGATTGACCATGTCGGATATTCGGGGGAGAGGGTACGCGTCTAGTTGTGTGTACCTGTTGATGGTCTGGCTATAGTCAATGACCATCCTTTGTTTCTCCCCTGTCTTCACTACTACCACCTGCGCTCTCCAGGGACTATTGCTGGCCTGGATTATGCCCTCCTTTAGTAGCCGCTGGACTTCGGACCGAATGAAGGTCCGGTCCTGGGCGTTGTACCGTCTGCTCCTAGTGGCGACGGGTTTGCAATCCGGGGTGAGGTTCGCAAACAAGGACGGGGGTTGCACCTTGAGGGTAGCGAGGCGGCAGATAGTGAGTGGGGGTATGGGGCCGCCGAATTTGAACGTAAGGCTCTGTAGATTGCATTGGAAATCTAATCCCAGCAAGGTGGGGGCACAGAGTTGGGGAAGGACGTTTAGTTTGTAGTTTTTGAACTCCCTCCCCTGCACCGTTAGGGTAACTATGCAGAATCCCTGGATCTGTACGGAGTGGGATCCTGCAGCTAGGCAAATCTTTTGTGCGCTGGGATAGGTGGTCAAGGAACAGCATCTTACCGTGTCGGGGTGGATAAAGCTCTCCGTGCTCCCGGAGTCGACTAGGCATGGTGTCTCGTGGCCGTTTATTAGCACCGTTGTCGTCGTCGTCTGGAGTGTCCAGGGCCGAGCTTGATCGAGCGTAATTGAAGCGAGACGTGGTTGTAGTAGTGAGTGGGGTCCGTTGTTGCCGTCCAAGATGGCGTCGGGGATGAACAAAATGGCCGCCCCCATACATCGCACATGGCTGGGGGGTCACAAGATGGCGGCGGGGGTGGACAAAATGGCCACCCCCACGCGTCGTACAGGTCTGGGGCGGTCCAAGATGGCGGCACCCCTCCTCCCCTCGTGGTGGCCGGGACCCAAAATGGCGGCGTCTGCGGGTTGCACATCGGCGCCCCTCCTCCCCTCGTGGTGGCCGGGACCCAAAATGGCGGCGTCTGCGGGTCGCACATGGTGTGCTGGGGGGGCTGGGAGCGCTAGGACCGCGATCGCTAGGACCGCGAGCGCTAGGACCGCGCGGAGGTCCCTCACCGCGAGCGCTAGGACCGCGAGCACTAGGACTGCGCGGAGCTCCCTCACCGGGGACAGCGGTGGTCGGGGCCCAAGTCGGCGGCGCCGGCGGGTCAGGCGTGGGGCCGCGAGCGCTGGGACCGCGCGGAGCTCCCTCACCGGGGACAGCGGTGGTCGGGGCCCAAGTCGGCGGCGCCAGCGGGTCAGGCGTGGGGCCGCGAGCGCTGGGGCCGCGCGGAGCTCCCTCACCGGGGACAGCGGTGGTCGGGGCCCAAGTAGGTGGCGCCGGCGGGTCAGGCGTGGGGCGCGCGGTGGGGGTTAGGGTGGCGTTAGGGACGCGGAAAACTCCCTCCTCTCCGTGGAGAGTGTTGGCCGGGACCCAAAGCAGTAGCGCCGGCGGCAGGTCATACATAGGCTGCGGGGAGGGGGGTTGGGGGGCGTAGGCGGCGTGCAGGGCTCCCAGTTCTCCCGGGACCGCGGTGGTCGGGACCCAGAGCGGCTGCGCCTGCGGGTCGCACATGGCGTGCTGGGGGGGTTGGGGCGCGTAGACTGCTTGCAGGGCTCCCTGTTCTCCCGGGACAGCGGTGACCTCGCGGGACCGGCACACAACCGCATAATGGCCCTTTTTCCCGCAGCTTTTGCAGATTGCTGCGCGGGCCGGGCAGCGCTGCCGGGGGTGTTTCGCCTGGCCGCAGAAATAACAGCGGGCGCCCCCGGTGCGACTCGGCGTTTGGACCGCGCAAGCCTGTGGGGGGGGTAGGGGGTTTGGCGCGACGGGTACGTACGGGGCCCAATGGGTTGCCGCGCGGTCGGGGCCGTAGGCACGGGTATTACACGCAGCCACGTCTAGGGAGGCTGCTAGGGCCCGTGCCTCTGAGAGTCCTAGCGACTCTTTTTCTAGAAGTCTTTGGCGGATTTGGGAGGATTGCATACCTGCCACAAAAGCGTCGCGCATTAACATGTCGTGTGTTCGTTTGCGTTTACAGACGGGCAGCTGCAGGCTCGTCCCAAAATCAGCAGCGCGGCGTAGAACTCGTCCATCGATTCTCCGGGAGCTTGCCGTCTCGTCGCGAGCTGGTAGCGAGCGTAGATTTGGTTAACTGGGCGAACGTAGAGACTTTTCAGTGATGCGAAGGCTGTCTGGAAATCGTCCGAGTCTTCGATGAGGGAGAAAATCTCCGTGCTCACCCTCGAGTGCAGGACCTGCAGTTTTTGGTCTTCTGAGACTCGGCCGGTGGTCGTTCTGAGGTAGGCCTCGAAGCAAGTCTGCCAGTGCTTGAAGGCTGCTGCCGCGTTCACTGCGTGGGGGCTGATCCTCAGGCATTCCAGAATGATCCTGAGCTCCATAGTCCTTTTTAGGCACGCTTAATAAATTGTAGCGCACAAAGACTCCGTGAGACGAATAGAGTGAAGTCGATGAGGCTTTATTAAGCGTGTCTGTTCCCCCGCAGCTCGATAGTAAACTGGCCTGCGGGGGAAGACTCCGGCTTCTTATACTCCGCCTTCAGGGCGGAGCTTGAGGTCAACGGCCAACCAGGACCCGGGATCTGTCAGCCAATGACATTAGGGCTTCCAGTCCCACATGACCCCCAATACATACTACCACAGGTTTTGTGTGGGCCGGGAAGACCCCGAGAGTGAGGAGGGGGTTCTTGCAGCGTAGCAGGGGTGGGGGGGGCTGGCACTACCAAGCCTAAGTGAATACTACTGGGCCGCTAATATCTCAATGGTATGTAAGTGGATGGGAGAAGGGGAGGGAGCGGCGCGGAAGAGATTGGAGATGGCGTCCTGCAAGGGAACCAGCCTACAAGCAATGGTGACGGCGCCGTTGCCGTTCTCCCCCAAAAAATACACCACACTAAAAATTTGGGGGCAGTGGAGACGACATAGGGGAAGGACGGGAGCCTCGGTGCGGTCCCCGATAAGAAATAACCATAGGTTTGTCCCGGGGAGAATGGATGGGGGATTTGGAGCATGGCAGAGAGCTGGGGTTGTGCAACTGAGAGATCTGTTCGTAGACGGGACGTTTGCGAGTCTGGGAGCGCTGACGGAAAAATATGGGTTGCCCCAAGGGAATGAATTTCGATACATGCAACTGAGGGCTTTTGCGAGGAAACAGGTGAGGGAATTCCCGCAGCTCCCGACGCAGGAGATTCAAGATAGAGTGATCTCAGGGACATGGGTGGGGGATGGTAGGGTGTCGGATATATACAGGGAAATGAGGGACGAGGGGGAGATCATGGTGGATGAGCTGAAGGGGAAATGGGAAGAAGAGCTGGTGGAAGAGATTGAGGAGGGGCTGGGGGCTGATGCCCTACGTAGGGTAAACTCGTCGTCCTCGTGCGCCAGGCTAAGCCTGATACAATTCAAGGTTTTACACAGGGCGCATATGACCGGAGCAAGGCTCAGTAAATTTTTCGGGGTAGAGGATAGGTGTGGGAGATGCTCGAGAAGCCCAGCAAACCACACCCACATGTTTTGGTCATGCCCGGCACTGCTGAGGTTCTGGGTGGGGGTGGCAAAGGTGCTTTCGAAGGTGGTGGGGGTCCGGGTCGAGCCAGGCTGGGGGTTGGCTATATTCGGGGTTGCAGAAGAGCCGGGAGTGCAGGAGGCGAAAAAGGCTGATGTCTTGGCCTTTGCGTCCCTAGTAACCCGGTGAAGGATATTGCTTATGTGGAAGGAAGCCAAACCCCCGGGCGTGGAGACCTGGATAAATGACATGGCAGGGTTTATAAAACTAGAACAGATAAAGTTCGCACTAAGGGGTTCGGCTCAAGGGTTCACCAGGCGGTGGCAACCGTTCATTGACTACCTCGCAGAACGATAAAGGAAATGGGAAGGTAGCAGCAGCAACCCAGGGGGGAGGGGAGGGCCCGGGCGGGTCCTCAGGGGTGTTTTTGTATAGATATTTGTACTAGGTTATGTATATTGGATTGTTTGATTTTATTTTTGGAGAGTTATTATTTTTGATATGGCAGTTGCCATTTAGTTTATATATTATTTATTTATTTGTTAAAACGGCCACTGTTATTTATACTGCTTTACTGTTGTAAAAAGGAAAATCTTTGTATTGTCTTGTTTGGCCAAAAATTTTTTGAATAAAATATATTTAAAAAAATATATATATATATTATCCCAAAGACATTCGACCCTGCAAACGTCTAATCTGGACAGCGCAACCGGAAAGCATTGCGGAATCAGGAACTTTCAAACGGCCATTGACGTTGAACAGGATTAATCTGTGGGGTTATGGTGAAAAAACTGGAGCTTGGGTCTGAACTGGATATCTCTTTCCAAGGGCCAGCATAGGTCGGATGGGACGAATGGCCTCTGCGCGGTAACATTCGATGATTGCGAGAAATATGTGCCCGGAAAAATCTGCAGGGTGGTGAGGGACTGCTCTCAGAGTTTAAAAATTGTGGATGTTGAGTTGAGTATGATATGTTTTTAGGAATATAGTGACAGTGAAATAAACACTCCATTTATGGTAAGTGAATGTACAACTACTGAGGTTCAACAATGAATGGGCTGAATTCAAGGGTACAGTCCCATCCAACAATACTTTCCTGTCTGTGCTCCATTCTTAACGCTGCTTAACAATTTTCAGTATAAAAGAGTTATATTGTATTTTGGACTCAAAACGTTAACTTGCCACAGACGCTGCCAGACCTGCTGGGTTTTTCCAGCATTTTCTGTTTTTATTTCACATTTCCAACATCCTCAGAATTTCGTTTTTAGACGTTTGGTAGCGCAGAACTTGAAGAATGTTGCAAAAAGACACATGCTGTCGACGCTTTTTATCTTGTTCTCCTCAGGACCATCCCAAGGATACCAATGTCAGGGGAAACAACAGGCAGGATTCAACGTTCCCGCTGCAGTGAATGGGAGATTTGGATGAGCGCCAAATTTTCCACCCTCGCGAGCAGACGTAGCGGGACGGACTCGCAACGGAGTATCCCGGCTGACAACTTTAGAGTTCCCCTGCCAGCCAATCAGCACCCTCTCCTCATACAGTGTAAAGTGGTTGCTGCGATTGCCTTGATGGTGGGAAGGCGAAAAGCTTCGACCAAATGTATTTTTTCAGCGATGCTCAATTTTATTTGACTGGTTTTGCAAATTGACCTGTCCACCCCACACTCAGTCCTTCCGCCCCAGAATGCCGGCCCGCACCCTTAGACTCAGTGCTGGCCCTCACCTTCCACGTATACCCCATTTCCGCCCTCTTTGAGCGCAATAGGGGTATCGCCCAATCTCAATCTCAATCCAACTCTGCAAGCAATGTTGCATCAGGTTCAGCAATATGAAAGAAAAGAAAGCACGTGCATTTATATAGTGCCTTTCCTGACCATGGGGTGCCTCAGAGTGCTTGACAACCAATGAAATACTTTTGAAGCATCGTCACTGTTGCAATGTAGGAAGTGTGACAGGCATTTTGCACACAGCAAGATCCCACAAACAACAATGCGGTAATGCCTTGGGATATTTACGTCCATTTGAGAGGCAGACCGTATCTCATTTTAAGTTTCACCCAAAAGCCAGCAGCGCTGACTCTCCAGCACTCCCTCTATCTGGATATTGTGAAAGTCAGACCATCCTGTCGCTGGCTATTTCAATTCGCCATCTTGCGCCCATGCCCAGGTGTCTCTCATTGGCCTGCTACAATGTCCCAGTGAAGCCCAACGCAAACTGGAGGAACAGCACCTCATCTTCTGGTTAGGTACGTTACAGCCTTCCGGCCTCAACATCGAATTCAACAACTTCAGATCAAGAACTCTGGCTGAGGCTTTGAATTTTCTTCCTTCCGAAGAGCTCGTCTGAATATTGTTCCCCTGTTTATGCTTTCAGACAGTGCTGTCCTCTTTCTCTGCTATTAGGGGGGGTGGGGGGTTAATGACGTATTCGTATTGTCACTAGACTAGTAACCCAGAGACCCAGGGTGATGTTCTGGGAACCCAGCTTCAAATCCCATCAGGGCAGATGGTAGAGTTTGAATTCTATCAAAGGGGAAAAAAATGAATTAAAAGTCTAATGAAGACCATGAAACCATTGTCAATTGTTGTAAAAACTCATCTGGTTCGCTAATGTCCTTTGGGGAGGGAAATCTGCCGTCCCTACCTGGCCTGGCCTACATGTGACTCCAGGTGCACAGCAATGTGGTTAACAATTAAATGCCCTCTGAAAAGAACTAACAAGTCCCTAAATTGCTCAACCTGTTAAAGAGTTGGCAAGGACCTACATCACATGGACTGCAGCGGTTCGCAAGGCAGCTTGCACCCATCTTCTCAAGGGCTATTAGAGACGGGCAATAAATGCTGATCTAGCCAGCAACACCTTAGCCCATGGATGAATAAAAATTATGCACATTCTGATAGTTTGCTTTCAGTCAATGCTGACCTTTATTCTGCTATTAACACCTGCTCTGGACCAAAGCCCTTATACTATCAGCACGGTAGCATTGTGGATAGCACAATTGCTTCACAGCTCCAGGGTCCCAGGTTCGATTCCGGCTTGGGTCACTGTCTGTGCGGAGTCTGCACATCCTCCCCGTGTGTGCGTGGGTTTCCTCCGGGTGCTCCGGTTTCCTCCCACAGTCCAAAGATGTGCAGGTTGGGTGGATTGGCCATGATAAATTGCCCTTAGTGTCCAAAATTGCCCTTAGTGTTGGGTGGGGTTACTGGGTTATGGGGATAGGGTGGAGGTGTTGACCTTGGGTAGGGTGCTCTTTCCAAGAGCCGGTGCAGACTCGATGGGCCGAATGGCCTCCTTCTGCACTGTAAATTCTATGATAATCTATGATAATTACCACACCCTCTGTCTTGTGTTGCATAGCATCTTTGTCATTTACTCTCTTCTGCACGCTAACCAGCCCCTGATCTGCTATTTCGCTTTGCCTACCCTTTCTACTTTTCTCTGCCGCATAAAACCCGTCACATTTCTCTCCCTCTCCAGTTCTGAAGAAGAGCCACACGGACTCGAAACATTGACCCTGCTTCTCTCTCCGCAGACCTGCTGGGTTTATTCAGCATTTTCTGTTTTTACTTCAAGTGCCACTTAACTGGGGCTAATTTCAGCCGGGTGGCAGGGCTAACCAGCAATCTGCACATCACCGCGACTGAAAGTAAGTTGTGTTAGGCACCGCTCGATTAACCTTCACATCAGGTGTAAATCTCTCTCTCTGGCACGGTTGCGCTGTGGTGGGGCACTCGCGAAACTGGAATTATGCCTCATTCGGGCTTCCGATTTTACAGAAAATTGGAGCGACGCAGATGTGAAAAAGAAAATATACAATGCGATCCAGATGTTGGGATTGGGGAGTTTCTATTCAGACCTCCTCTTAATGTGGTGTCAGGCAATACACATCCATCTTTGGATTGGCCGGTCCTCTTTTGAGTCATGTGCCTGGGAATTTCCTTGAAGTACAAGCCGGAGACTAAAGTCCAAAATAGAAATTGTTTATGCTGGCGTGGGCGCCATATTAAGTTATGCTAAAACGTTATAAATCACGGATTAGGTCCCTGCCGGAGTAATGTGGCCAATTCTGGCCATCGCTCTTTAGGGAGGATGAGAAGGTTTGGGAAGGTGCGCGGAGGGGATTCACTAGAACGTCACCAGGGAGGAGGGATGTCAGTTATCGTGGAGAGGCCGGAGAAGCTTCGATTGTTGTCCTTGGAGCAGTCAAGGGGAAAATTAATCGGGGCGTTCAACGTCATGAAGGACTTTGAATGGGCAGGCACGGTAGCACTGTGGATAGCACGGTTGCTTCACAGCTCCAGGATCCCTGGTTCGATTCCCAGCTTGGGTCACTGTCTGTGCGGAGTCTGCACGTCCTCCCCGTGTGTGCGTGGGTTTCCTCCGGGTGCTCCGGTTTCCACCCACAGTCCAAAGATGTGCAGGTTAGGTGGATTGGCCATGATAAATTGCCCTTAGTGTCCAAAATTGCCCTTAGTGTTGGGTGGGATTACTGGGATATGGGGTTAGGGTGTAGGTGTTGACCTTGGGTAGGGTGCTCTTTCCAAGAGCCGTTGCAGACTCGATGGGCCGAATGGCCTCCTTCTGCACTGTAAATTCTATGATTCTATATTCTGTGAATGAGTAATAAAGGAGGATTAATTTTTGCTGGCAGGTGGGTCACTAACTAAGTGTACAGGTTTAAAGTGATTGACATAAGAATCTGAGGCAGCATGACAGAAAAAGATTTGGACGTTATTTGATGATGACTTGGAATGCATTGCCTGAATGCCTGGTGGAAATAGATGCAACAGACTGAAAAGGAAATTGGATAAATACTTGCAAGAGAAATAATTGCAAGGGTTATGGGGAAAGAGGGGGAATTAATTAACTGGCGCACTCTTTAAATGGGCTGGCAGTATCTGAATTGGCCAAATGGACTTCTTATGGGGTATTCTATTTTATGGTCGTTGATCTATAATAATCTTTATTGTCACAAGCAGGCTTACATTAACACTGCAATGAAGTTACTGTGAAAAGCCCCCAGTCGCCACATTCCGGCGCCTGTTTGGGTACACAGAGGGCAAATTCAGAATGTCCACATTAACAAACAAGCACGTCTATCGGGGCTTGTGGGAGGAAACCGGAGCACGCGGAGCAAACCCACGCAGACACGGGGAGAATGTGCAGACTCCGCACAGACAGTGACCCAAGACGGGAATCGAATCTGGGACCCTGGCGCTGCGAAGCAATAGTGCTAACCACTGAGCTATCGATATTAAATCAGGCATGTCTGTGGCCACAATTTCTAAAAATACATTAATTCATGGGATGGGGGCATTGCTGATAGGCCCAGCAATTATTACCCATCCCCAATTGCCCTGAGAAGGTGGTGGTGAGCTGCCTTCTTGTACCTGCTGCAGTCCATGTGGTGTAGGTACACCCACTGTGCTGTTAGGGGTGGTGTTCCAGGATTTGGACCCAGTGACAGTGAAAGAACGGCCAACACATTTCCAAGTCAGCGTGGTGAGTGGCTCGGAGGGGAGCCTCCAGGTGGTGGTGTTCCCGTGTGTCCACTGCCCCTTGGCCTTCTCGATGATGGAGGTTGTGGGTTTGGAAGGTGCTGTCGAAGGAAAACGTTGTCCTAAGGCTGACCTGGTGAAAGCAGGAATGTTTCAATACATCCAAAAATGCCCTATAAGGCCACTGACTGGAAACGTTAATTTGATGTCTCACTCCATAGACGCTGCCTGATTTGTTGAGTACTTTCAGCATGTTCTGTTTTTATTTCAGATTATCAGCAAGCGCGGTATTTTATTTTTGCAATGATAAGTAAAATAAATCATGATTAGACTTCAAAGTTTCACCGTAAGCTTGTTAACTCTGACATTAATGATGGGATGTTGCAGAAGACTTGCTCTGCATTGGGTTAACATGTACCCAGACCTGCTGGTATGGGACATCCATCATGGCCCATTGGTTTGAATTGTTCACCCATGTTTAAGTTTTAAAATCCTTGTTCACATACTTGCTGGGAGTGTGATCTGACAATGCCGCATTGAAATCAAGAGGGCACTTGGACCTCACTGAAGGATGGGAGCCACAGTTCATCGCTCTAAGATTCTATCAGATTGAGAAAGGAAAAGGAACGACAAAGGAGGAGAGGGGCAGCATTTGGAGTCAACTGAGGTACAGAAAGAGAAATAAAGAAAGGAAAGGAAAGATTCGAGAAAGAGAAAAAAGACAAAGTAAATTGTTTCAAAATTGAAATCTTCAACAACAATTCACAACCTGAAGGAATGAGACTCCACACTTTTAATTGTTCACTTTCTGGCCAAGAGAGGTGGACTGGCGGTCATTAACAAATACCATGGCATTACAATTTTACTTGCTCTGTTTGTAACTGGGCTTGAATTTCTGCGGTGAGATTAATGGGTCATTAATGTGCAAGCGCAGTGTAAAACGTTACGGAGGCAGAAGTCCCTTCACCAGAATCCTTTTTATTAACAAAAGCAACAACAGCACGACCAGGTGCATCCAGCTTGCTGCCTCCACCAGGAGTGCAGAGGATCTGACACTCCCTGTTATATACAGAGAAAGGGGTTCCCTGATTGGCCCACTAATCAGGAGACTCGTATTCCAATTGGCCAATCTCAAAGGCCTGGTCTACGTCATTACACACAGCAACACCAGGAAACTCACAATGAGGTTGAAGGTGAGGTTCTGTTCGCGCGAGGCTAACAGAGCAACAGTGCAAATCACCCGGCAACAACTGTGTCGATTCGCAACCCGTGGGTATCTCTCCTTTACCACAAGGTGTTGGCTGATTCTGGTAACACTGAGCATTGCCCATGTGCCATTATTTCTTCAACAGATTCTGGGCTAATGTGGAAGCTTTAGGTGCTTTTCATGTCGCCACAAATCAATCAATGCGATGGCTGAACTCTGTGAACCGTACAGTTAATCTTCAGCTCAATGTAATACAGAGTCCACTTCTCTCTCATTCTTCCACAGTTTTCCTTATTTTTAGAAATTGATGTGTATTAAGCAGGAGATAGGATCAGCAGGGGATAAATAGCAGGCTGACAGTTTAATATATGTGGAGAGTTAGTAATTCCAGGAAACGCTTGCAGAGCTAATTCTTTCTGGCTTTTTTTAATAACACAATTGCATTGTGTCAGTGTGCCACTTTTGTGTCTGCCTCTGGTACTTCACCAAAATAGGTTTGTTTCAATTAAAAATACTCTGGTTCCATGGGAGTTGCAAACTGGAAGTTTTGATGATTTTATTTTGGCTGGCTTTCAACATGATTCAGAACTTGTCTCCAAGTATTTATTTTTTCAAGGGTATGGATGTTAACTGTTTGGTAACCACAGGAGCCGCTTTTGCCAACACTCGAAGCATTGATTAGGAGGGCAGCTTTTCTCTTGTTCGGTTTAAAGGGCAGGGTTCTCACCCAATGTTTTAGCTGAGGTTTAGCCGGGCTTGGCACAAGATGCCATCTTGGTAAAGGGGTTGAGCGCAGACACCCCGCTCCTTATCAAACAGCCGACGGCTGTCCAAATGCCTGCCGGTGCCCATTACGGAGGCGGTCTGACTTTTAGCTGACTAGCATTTCAACTAATGCCCTGCCCCAGTGGCGACCAACTTTTTGGGAGTGTTTATGTCAATCAGGGCAGGACCTACTCAGTTAATGGTCGGGAGTTGGGGAGAGTTACAGAACAAAGAGATCTAGGGGTACAGGTTCATAGCTCCTTGAAAGTGGCGTCGCAGGTGGACAGGGTGGTGAAGAAGGCATTCGGCATGCTAAGTTTTATTGGGCTCAACAATGAATACAGGAGTTGGGACGTCTTGCTGAAGTTGTACTGGACATTGGTAAGGCCACACTTGGAATACTGTGTACAGTTCTGGTCATCCTATTATAGAAAGGATATTATTAAACTAGAAAGAGTGCAGAAAAGATTTTCTATGATGCTACCTCAACTTGATGGTTTGAATTATAAGGAGAGGCTGGATAGGCTGGGACTTTTTTCCCTGGAGCGTAGGAGACTTAGAGGGTGATCTTATCGAGGTCTATAAAATAATGAGGGGCATAGATAAGGTAGATAGTCAACATATTTTCCCAAAGATAGGGGAATCTTTAACTAGAGGGCATAGGTTTCAGGTTAAAGGGGAGAGATACAAAAGGGTCCAGAGGGGAAATGTTTCCACCGAGAGGGTGGTGAGGGTCTGGAACGAAATGAAAAAAAAAAAGAAAATCGCTTATTGTCACAAGTAGGCTTCAAATGAAGTTACTGTGAAAAGCCCCTAGTCGCCACATTCCGGCGTCTGTTCGGGGAGGCTGGTACGGGAATTGAACCGTGCTGCTGGCCTGCCTTGGTCTGCTTTCAAAGCTAGCGATTTAGCCCTGTGCTAAACAGCCCCTAAACGAGCTGCCAGAGGCAGTAGTAGAGGCGGGTACAATTTTGTCTTTTAAAAAACAGATAGTTATATGGGTAAGATGGGTACAGAGGGATATAGGCCAAATGCGGGCATTTGGGACTAGCTTAGTGGTTGAAAACTGGGCAGCATGGACAAGTTGGGCCAAAGGGCCTGTTTTCATGTTGTAAACCTCTGTGACTCTAATTTCAGGGGCTTTTTAAGGGGATACTCTTCATTGAATGGGACACTCACCATTGTGTGGTCAGTACTGCTGGGGCAATGAAGAAGAACTCTGAAACACACGCAGAGATCTTCCGGGACACTTTGTCAAGATTTCACCAACGTTCAAGAAACATTTATTCTCTAGTTTGGTGGGGAAAGTGAAAGCTGATCTGGCAAGGTGGGATGGTCTCCCTCTGTCACTGGTGGGCCGGGTACAGGCGGTTAAAATGAACGTGCTGCCGCGATTTCTGTTTATTTTTCAATGCCTGCCGATTTTCCTGCCAAAGGCTTTTTTCAGAGAGATTGAGGGAATGATTACTTCGTTCATATGGGGAGGGAAGGTGGCCGGAGTTACAAAGGTGCTGCTACAGAGGGGAAGGCAGGCAGGGGTTTTGGGTCTTCCGAACCTGAAGTATTACTACTGGGCGGCGACTGGGGAGAAGGTGCGGAGCTGGGTCAGAGGGGTTGATTCCCAGTGAGTCAGCATGGAGGAGAGTTTGTGCATGGGGCCGGGATTGAAAGCACTAGCAACAGCGTCGCTCCCGATAGCCCCGGGGAAATACTCAGGGAGTCCGGTAATAATAGCCTCATTGAGAATTTGGAGGCAGTTTCGCCCCCCAAAAAAAGAAAATTCTATGAAACACTTTGGGTTGGGGGCAGGGTCGAGGGAAATGCCAATTCGGGGGAGCGGCAGATTGAAGCCAGGGAAGTGGGACGGGAATTTTCGGAAATGGGACGAGAGGGGATTAAGACACTAAAAGATTTGTTTCTTGGGGGTCAGTTTGCAGGATTGAAGGAGCTGGAAGCGAAGTATGGGCTGGAGCAGGGGGAAATGTTTAGATACATGCAGGTTCGAGATTTTGCCAGGAAGGAGATACAGAGCTTCCCGGTGGAGCCGGCCTCCACATTGCTGGAGGAGGTGCTGACGACAAGGGGACTGGAGTATCGGCGGTTTACAGGGTTATTTTGGAAGAGGATAAGGCACCACTGGAAGGGATCAAAGCAAAGTGGGAGGAAGAGTTGGGGGAGGATATGGAGGAGGGATTCTGGTGTGAGGTGGTCCGGAGAGTGAACGTCTCCACCTCGTGTGCGAGGTTGGGGCTGGTACAGCTGAAGATGGTATACAGAGCACACCTCACGAGGGCAAGGATGAGCCGGCTCTTTGAGGGGTAGAAGATGTGTGTGAACGTTGTGGGGGGTCCCCGCTAATAACGTTCATATGTTTTGGTCCTGTCCAAAGCTTGAGGATTACTGGAAGGAGGTTTTTAGGGTAATTTCTAAAGTGGTGCACGTGAAACTGGACCTGGGCCCCCGGGAGGCCATATTTGGGATGTCGGACCAGCCAGGGTTGGAAATGGGTGCGGAGACAGATGTTGTAGCCTTCACCTCGTTGATCGCCCGAAGGCGGATCCTGATGGGTTGGAGAGCAACCTCTCCACCCAGTGCCCTGGTGTGGCGGGGGGACCTGTTGGAATTCTTGACTCTTGAGAAGGTAAAATGTGAACTGAGGGGAAGGACCATAAGACCATAAGACATAGGAGCGGAAGTAAGGCCATTCGGCCCATCGAGTCCACTCCACCATTCAATTATGGCTGATTTCAACTCCATTTACCCGCTCTCTCTCCATAGCCCTTAATTCCTCGAGAAATCAAGAATTTATCAACTTCTGTCTTAAAGACACTCAACGTCCCGGCCTCCACCGCCCTCTGTGGCAATGAATTCCACAGACCCATCACTCTCTGGCTGAAGAAATCTTTCCTCATCTCTGTTCTAAAGTGACTCCCTTTTATTCTAAGGCTGTGCCCCCGGGTCCTAGTCTCCCCTGCTAATGGAAACAACTTCCCTACATCCACCCTATCTAAGCCATTCATTATCTTGTAAGTTTCTATTAGATCTCCCCTCAACCTCCTAAACTCCAATGAATATAATCCCAGGATCCTCAGACGTTCATCGTATGTTAGGCCTACCATTCCTGGGATCATCCGTGTGAATCTCCGCTGGACCCGCTCCAGTGCCAGTATGTCCTTCCTGAGGTGTGGGGCCCAGAATTGCTCACAGGATTCTAAATGGGGCCTAACTAATGCTTTATAAAGCTTCAGAAGTACATCCCTGCTTTTATATTCCAAGCCTCTTGAGATGAATGACAACATTGCATTTGCTTTCTTAATTACGGACTCAACCTGCAAGTTTACCTTTAGAGAATCCTGGACTAGGACTCCCAAGTCCCTTTGCACTTCAGCATTATGAATTTTGTCACCGTTTAGAAAATAGTCCATGCCTCTATTCTTTTTTCCAAAGTGCAAGACCTCGCACTTGCCCACGTTGAATTTCATCAGCCATTTCTTGGACCACTCTCCTAAACTGTCTAAATCTTTCTGCAGCCTCCCCACCTCCTCCATACTACCTGCCCCTCCACCTATCTTTGTATCATCGGCAAACTTAGCCAGAATGCCCCCAGTCCCGTCATCTAGGTCATTAATATATAAAGAGAACAGCTGTGGCCCAAATACTGAACCCTGCGGGACACCACTCGTCACCGGTTGCCATTCCGAAAAAGAACCTTTTATCCCAACTCTCTGCCTTCTGCCTGACAGCCAATCGTCAAGGACAGAGGGGTTCTACAATTCATGGGCGTTATTCATTATGCACTTTCAAGAACGGGATAACATCGAACGTTAGTTGGGGCGTGTGGGTGGGAGGGTTGGGGGGAGGGGGGCTGTGTGTGTCAATGGTGACTATGGGTAATCCCTGATTCCTTTTTGTCATTTGTTTGTGTGAACATGCGGGCTAATGTTTGGGGTTTGGTGGGAGGATGGGATCGTTGTTATTGATATGGGGATTGACATATTTGTTACTGATTATTGTTTATTGTTGGTGGGTGTAAATCTGGGAGAAAATGTGCAAAAGGAGGAGAATAAAAATATTTTTTAAAAAAGAAACATTTATTCTGGAAGTTCTGAGGATTACACCCGTAAAAGAGTTGTGCTACCCCACCTTATAGGAGTCAGCAGAAGAAGGTCACGGACAGCTGGCAAAGAGTCATCTTTGCCCTGCATGAAGAACAGGAGGAGGAATTGAGGTCAGATTGCTGCAAGAGGGAGGACCAGGAGGGCAAAATCTCCCTCCCATTTGCAGGTCATCCCTCCTCCTCTGATCCACTGGGACCTCCAGTGCCACATCCAAGCATCTATGCCCCTCACAAGAAGACAAGCAGAGGATTCACAGCCCCTTATCCCGAGACCGTGTCCCCCGAGATTCAGGTTCTCCAAGCAGCAGAAACAATCTCTCAGTGTCCCCCCCCCCCCCCACCCCCTATCAAACCCCTCCAGAGTTTTGTAGGTTTCAATGACCTCTCATTCTTGAAAACTCCAAAAAAATGTAGGCCCCATTTACTCAGCCTCTCGTCACCCGCTCCCTCAGTCCGTGAGCCATTGTACAGCGTGCCGCTGAGTGACAGCCAGGGCAATCCACACCTTCAGTGGAGGGGCTGTAGGAGCCCGCACAGACTGCTCCATGGAAATTGCAGCTGATCAGCGCTTGAGCTAAACCTACAGGTTTCTGGTTTAATATCTCCAGGATCGATCAATTTATCGTCATCAGTAATTGGGAACAAAATTGCGAGTTAGATCCAGACTTACGTACAGCTATGCCTTCCTCGTCACCCATTTAGCACCTGGTTTCAGCCTCTTTGCGAAATAATATCCGAAGGATATTTTGAACAATTTAACAATTGACGTTAAGAAAGGAAGGGACTTGCATTTACATGGCACCTTTAACCGCCTCAGACCATCCCAGAACTCTTTTCAGCCTATTCAGTACTTTTTGAAGTGTAGTCACTGTGGTAATGTCAGGGGGGGGGGTATTGTTGGGGAGGGGGGTTTCTGGGCCCCCAGCAGCGTGATTCTCGGCAGCAGGAGGCGCCCCCCCCCCCCCACCACCACTTATCAATGGGATTTCCCATTGAAGCCCCCCCCCCCCGCACCCCCCTCACCCCGGCCGCCGGGAAACCCCGCGGGCGGGAGGTGTGCAGCCGGCGGTGCCGGATCCATCCCGGGGCGTCGGCAACGCAGCACCCAATCCGTGCACAGCAAGATCCCACCAGTAGCAGGGAGTGAAACCATCGGTTCTTTTTAGTAACTTGGTTGCAGATGACATGGATAAAGATAATTCCGGAACACCACTTTACCCAGCTTTACCCAGACAACAGGAAGAGAAGGAGCACAAACACAAATAGAGAAAAAGCAGATAGGGCCAATGTCGGAAAGTCCTTGTTAACAGTGCGTGGAGCATGGTTTCCCATGAGCCATGATGCTAGTCGTCATCTCGTTACACATAAAGGCGTGCACCTTGATATGTTATCCTGTCATGTTTATTTATCTTCTTCCCCCGATGTTTTTTCCTATTCCCACCCCCCCCCCCGCCCCCATTCTTTTTCTGACTGATCGGGCCTATAAATGGAGGCACTAGTCCTCAACGATTATTATCCTGAATTTACTCTGTCTTTCTCTGTTCTTACATCTGCAGAAGTATTTGTTCTGTACTGTACCAGTTATGTTTTGAAAATCTGCTGCCTTTTCTGTGTAGAAATGATAAAACTCTAATAAAAATACGTATTAAATAAACAGTGCATGGAGCCGCGTTCTGGGTTAGGTCCTGGAAGCTGAAATCCTTTCAGAATTAGCTTGATGTTGAGCTAGGTTTCTTTTGAATGGATGAAACAAGGCGAGCCCATTAGCACTTAACTTGCTGTGCCGGCTTGACCCCATCCCGAACTTCTAACCTCCCAACTCGAGTTCATACAGAGATCCTGCTGCCCAAACACGAACTCCCACCAAATTCCGGTGCTCGCTGATCTACTAGTCCCGCAACACCTCGATTTTACAAAGTTCACAACCCTGTCCTTGCCCTCCCCTACCGTGGTAACCTCTTTCATCCTTAATTTAATCCATATTAGTGATACAAGTATCCTTACATTAACACCGCCATGAGGTTACTGTGAAAATCCCCTTGTCCATAAGACCATAAGACATAGGAGTGGAAGTAAGGCCATTCGGCCCATCGAGTCCACTCCACCATTCAATCATGGCTGATTTCAACTCCATTTACCCGCTCTCTCTCCATAGCCCTTAATTCCTCGAGAAATCAAGAATTTATCAACTTCTGTCTTAAAGACACTCAAAGTCCCGGCCTCCACCGCCCTCTGTGGCAATGAATTCCACAGACCCACCACTCTCTGGCTGAAGAAATTTCTCCTCATCTCTGTTCTAAAGTGACTCCCTTTTATTCTAAGGCTGTGCCCCCGGGTCCTAGTCTCCCCTGCTAATGGAAACAACTTCCCTACGTCCACCCTATCTAAGCCATTCATTATCTTGTAAGTTTCTATTAGATCTCCCCTCAACCTCCTAAACTCCAATGAATATAATCCCAGGATCCTCAGACGTTCATCGTATGTTAGGCCTACCATTCCTGGGATCATCCGTGTGAATCTCCGCTGGACCCGCTCCAGTGCCAGTATGTCCTTCCTGAGGTGTGGGGCCCAAAATTGCTCACAGGATTCTAAATGGGGCCTAACTAATGCTTTATAAAGCTTCAGAAGTACATCCCTACTTTTATATTCCAAGCCTCTTGCGATGAATGACAACATTGCATTTGCTTTCTTAATTACGGACTCAACCTGCAAGTTTACCTTTAGAGAATCCTGGACTAGGACTCCCAAGTCCCTTTGCACTTCAGCATTATGAATTTTGTCACCGTTTAGAAAATAGTCCATGCCTCTATTCTTTTTTCCAAAGTGCAAGACCTCGCACTTGCCCACGTTGTCGCCACACTCCAGCACCCCCAAAGAATACAACACTAAGTAATCCTTAATAACTTCCCAAACAACATCCAGAAGACGTAAAACACCTTTTACCAGAAGCACATCAGGTTAAAGTCACTACTGTCATTAGTTTGAAATCACCAGGATCGATTTACAGTCTTTAGATTACAGAGAGAGACTCTAATACACCTTCTGGCTGTGACTGTAGCTATCCAGCTCTGAAAACGAAACTAAATCACACCCTGCAGCAAACAGCCTAAAACGAAAGTAAAAAGCTGACAGACAGACCAGCTCCACCCACTTTCTGACATCATTAAAGGTACTCTCACTACAGATATTTATATACATACCCATTTATAAACACCCATTTCTTAAAGGTACTCCCACATGACACTACCACTGGCTCTGAAATACCCTCATTAACCCCCCCCTGCCTCTCTCTCTTCCTTTAAGACGTTCCCTAAAAGCTATCTCTTTGACCAGGTGTTTGATCACCTGCCCTATTATCTCCTGGAGTGACTCAGCGTTGATTTATTTGAAGCCGTTCCTGTGCTGTGAAGCAACTTGGGGCATTTAACTATGCTAAAGATGTTTTATTTAATTACAAATCATTGTTAAGGCTTTCGGCCTTTCGGCACTTGTGGAACCAAGATACACGTGGTGGAACCTGGGGAAAATATAGATTCCCTGGAGTCACCCGAATTTCAGAAATTGTTAGTTGTTTTGGTTTGAAGAATTTACTTTACATGAGGAGTGTACATACTGACCTGCCAAGAACATTCAGTGCGCTAAGAGTTAGTGGGTCATACATAACAGGCAGCTCATATCCTTTCAATTCTCCTCATGTTGATGTAGCAAGGCAACAATGTATTTTAACAATCCAATAATTTATAGCGAAAGCAATATGAAACAGCCACTTTGCAGATTCAACACTGTCATCTGTTTAAATATGTGATCTCATTCGGGGGGGGGGGGGTTATCTTGCAAAAAAAAAACTTCCTTATGAGGTGACTGGATTTTCTTCAGGCAAAGAGCGACTTTAATCTGCATACTGTTCCCACTTATGAACAATCTGGCTGCAATTTTAAAAAATAAATCTATTAATAACTTTCGGGTCTGCGTACACACCACCTTGATGTATTGAAGATACCTTCGAGGAGTAAACTCAATTAGGCCTCGAGTACATAGCCTCGCTTTGAAGGAAAAGGCCTGCATTTACGTGGCGCCTTTCACAACCTCAGGACACCCTGAAGCACTTCGCAGCCAAGGAAGTGCTTTTTAAAGTGCAGTTACTGTAGGAAACATGGCAGCCAATTTGTGCACAGCAAGCTCCCACAAGTAGAAATGTGATAATGACCTGATAATCTAATTTTTAGTGATGGGAATCAGAACCTGGAGCAGGAGCTAGGCCATTCAGCCCTTCTAACCTTCTTTGCCCTTCGATGAGATCATGGCTGATCTACTTCAGCACCATATTCCTGCACCATCCCCTTATCCCTTGAAGGGTTTTTTAATACATAGAAATCTATCGATCTCAGTCTCGAACTTACTCAATGACTGATCCTCTGGGGCAGAGAGCTGGGGAGCATGGTGTCAAAGTAAGAGATGAGGAGAAATCCCTCGTTAGTGTTTGGGATTCCCGTCCCCGGAGAGCAGTGCCGGCTGAGCCATTGAATGTATTCAATCACCTGAGGAAGGAGCTGCGCTCCGAAAGCTAGTGATTCCAAACAAACCTGTTGGGACTTTAACCTGGTGTTGTAAGACTCCTTACTGTGCCCACCCCAGTCCAACGCCGGCATCTCCACAGAACGTATTCAAGGCTGAGGATAGATTTTCCATTGGCAAGGGAGTCAAGGATTATGGGGCGGCAGACAGGAAAGTACAGTTAACGTCACAATCTGATTAACCGTGATCTTACTGAATGGTGGGGAAGCTGGAGGGGCTAAATGACCTATTCCTGAACCTGTTGTCATAATATACATCTATGTATACAATGGAGTGCAGACAGGCAGTGATTGACACACAGGATGACCGTAAGCACACAGAACAGAGCAGCCAATCACCAGACCGGACACGACCACTATAAAGCCAGAGGGCACCAGTTTTCCCGCTCTCTCGGGACCCAGCCTCTGAGACAGTCAGAGCTCGTGAGCTGACCAGTGCCTACACCATGTGGTAGCTAAGTTAGTCTGGTCAGGCTAGTGTCAGGTCTCCAGTCAAGTCAGCATAGTGTCGACCCACAGTTGAACATGTATAATAG
Organism: Scyliorhinus torazame; assembly: GCF_047496885.1. Taxonomy (NCBI): domain Eukaryota; kingdom Metazoa; phylum Chordata; class Chondrichthyes; order Carcharhiniformes; family Scyliorhinidae; genus Scyliorhinus; species Scyliorhinus torazame. Next base: position 264,859,516 of record NC_092715.1, on the reverse strand, counting down.
TTTGGATGTTGAATAAAATCGTGTTGCATTTTATCCAGTGTTGGAGGTCTGTCTCTCGCTCCACTGCATCAAGTGCAGTTCACCTCGCCCCAGCCTACCCAACACATCACCTGTTTCTTATGTTATCTTTTAATATTGTGCCTTTGACAACCCAAAACTTCCTCACATGCTTTACCGCCAATGAAGTGTCTTTGAAGTGTAGGAAAATGCTACAATCAGTTCAAGGACATAAAAGAACATTCAGCCCCTTAAGCCTGTACTAGCATTCAATACGTTCAGACTAGATCTTCAACATCAACGACACTGCTCCATCCAATCCCCAAATCCCATGATTCCCTTTGGGTCAACGTAGCAAACAGCAGAATGTCACAATCAGCAGGGACTCGATAGGTTAGTTTTCAGTAATGTTGTCTGGAGGATAATCATTGGAAAGGACACCAGGGAGATCTATCCCCGCTCTGCTTCAAACTTGTGGCCATGGCATTTTTATGTCCACCTGGAGTGGGTGATGGGGGTCAAGAATTAACAACAGATCTGAAAGATGAAGCCTCTGGCAGTGCACCACGGCACTGGAGTGCTGAGAACTGTAAATGCCACACCAGAGGAGATATCGAGCTACAACAACAGGTCCAAAGGAGCGGATTCTCCGTTTTGTACGGTCTGGAAAAGAGAGGAAAAGTGTACATAAACCCCGCCTTCCCCCACACACACGCCCCCCCCACCCCACCCCACTCCCAGACAAACCCCCACACACATACCCCAACACCCCCCCCACACACACGCCCCCCCCCACACACACACACGTACCCCCCACACACACACACACACACGCCCCCCCACACACACACACACGTATCCCCCCCCCACACACACACACACGCCCCCCCACACACACACACACGCCCCCCCCATACATACCCCAACACCCCCCCCACACACACAAACACACGCCCCCCCACACACACACACACGCCCCCCCCCACACACACACACGCCCCCCCCACACACACACGTACCCCCCCCCCCACACACACACACACGCCCCCCCACACACACACACACGCCCCCCCATACATACCCCAACACCCCCCCCACACACACAAACACACGCCCCCCCCATACACACACACACGCCCCCCCACACACACCCCCACACACATACCCCAACACCCCCCCCACACCCCCCACACACACACACGCCCCCCCCACACACACACATGCCCCCCCACACACACACACACCCCCCCCACCCCACTCCCAGACAAACTCCCACACACATACCCCAACACCCCCACACACAAACACACACGCCCCCCCACACACACACATGCCCCCCCACACACACACACACCCCCCCACCCCACTCCCAGACAAACCCCCACACACATACCCCAACACCCCCACACACAAACACACACGCCCCCCACACACACACACACCTCCACACACATACCCCAACACCCCCCCGCCCCCCACACACACACTCGCCCCCCCACAGACACCCCCCCCCACACACATACCCCAACACCCTCCTGCCCCCCACACACACACACGCCCCCCCCACACACACGCCCCCCCACACCCCCCCACACACATACCCCAACACCCCCCCACACACACACACACACACACACGCCTCCCCCACACCACCCCATTCCCAAACAAACCCCCGCACTCACATCTCCCCAACAAACCCCAAACACACCCCACACACACCAACACACTCACCAATACACCCCGCCCCACACACCGCCTCCCCCACACCACCCCACTCCCAAACAAACCCCCACACTCACATCTCCTCAACAAACTCCAAACACATCCCACACACACCAACACACACTCACCAACACACCCCACCCGACACACACGCCTCTCCCACACCACCCCACTCCCAAACAAACCCCCACACTCACATCTCCTCAACAAACTCCAAACACACCCCACACACACCAACACACACTCACCAACACACATCACCACACACTATACACTTCCACACAAATATTCCCACACACCACACCCAGAAACACCCTATCCCACACACACACACCCCACACACACACCTACCCCCACACAAACACGCACCCTCACCACCAGCCCCTCACACGCCACCCTCCCCACACACCCACCATCCCACACCACCATCCCACACCCGTACCGCCCCCAAAATACACCCCCCCATTCCCACTCACAATCATACACATACACGTACGCGCAACCCCCCACCACACTCTACCCCCACACACACCCCTAGACACACACATACACATCACATCTAACACCACCCCTCAACCCCCCGACACACACCACACCCCCAGACACACACCCCACCCACACCCACATACACCCGCCGTACACACAGTCTCCCCTAATATACCTCCCCCACCACCCCCCCCTCCCCCCACGCACATCCCCACAACCCCTCTGTGATGAATGCATTTTAACCATTCACCACTGTACTAAATTGTATCACGCTGTTGCCCATGTGGGCTCCACCTATGGACCATCGTACTGTATTACACGGAATGTATCATGTTGGTGCCCTTGGCTCCGCTCCCTTGAGGGGAGGTATAAAGAGCAGCTGCCCTGTAGGCGGCTCTCACTAGCAGAGCAGTCGCAGGCAGGCACTGTTCTGGTCGATTAAAGCCACTGTTCACTTCAACTCTCTGCCTCGCGTGAATTGATGGTCGCATCACCCTCACACACCACACACATCACACTACCAACCCCCTCACACACCACAATACCCCCCCCCCACACACACACACATTGGCATAATTCTGCCTCAGACCCCAGCCCACTGCAGTAACTGTTCTCCTTCAGTCTGCATAAGACCATAAGATATAGGAGCGGAAGCAAGGCCATTCGGCCCATCGAGTCCACTCCGCCATTCAATCATGGCTGATTTCAACTCCATTTACCCGCTCTCTCTCCAGAGCCCTTAATTCCTCGAGAAATCAAGAATTTATCAACTTCTGTCTTAAAGACACTCAACGTCCCGGCCTCCACCGCCCTCTGTGGCAATGAATTCCACAGACCCACCACTCTCTGGCTGAAGAAATTTCTCCTCATCTCTGTTCTAAAGTGATTCCCTTTTATTCTAAGGCTGTGCCCCCAGGTCCTAGTCTCCCCTGCTAATGGAAACAACTTCCCTACGTCCACCCTATCTAAGCCATTCATTATCTTGTAAGTTTCTATTAGATCTCCCCTCAACCTCCTAAACTCCAATGAATATAATCCCAGGATCCTCAGACGTTCATCGTATGTTAGGCCTACCATTCCTGGGATCATCCGTGTGAATCTCCGCTGGACCCGCTCCAGTGCCAGTATGTCCTTCCTGAGCTGTGGGGCCCAGAATTGCTCACAGTATTCTAAATGGGGCCTAACTAATGCTTTATAAAGCTTCAGAAGTACATCCCTGCTTTTATATTCCAAGCCTCTTGAGATGAATGACAATATTGCATTTGCTTTCTTAATTACGGACTCAACCTGCAAGTTTACCTTTAGAGAATCCTGGACTAGGACTCCCAAGTCCCTTTGCACTTCAGCATTATGAATTTTGTCACCGTTTAGAAAATAGTCCATGCCTCTATTCTTTTTTCCAAAGTGCAAGACCTCGCACTTGCCCACGTTGAATTTCATCAGCCATTTCTTGGACCACTCTCCTAAACTGTCTAAATCTTTCTGCAGCCTCCCCACCTCCTCCGTACTACCTGCCCCTCCACCTATCTTTGTATCATCGGCAAACTTAGCCAGAATGCCCCCAGTCCCGTCATCTAGAACGTTAATATATAAAGAAACAGCTGTGGCACTGGGATTGTCAGCCTCGACAGTTGTGTTTGAGGTTCTGGAGTGCATCCCGAACCCACAAGCATCTGCCTGAGAGATGGCGAAGCACTCACTGCGCTCTGAGTCACAGCTGACACCACACATCCAAACAGTTAACCCACCTCCTGCTCACGCTCCCTGACCAGGACCTGCTTCCCGAATGCCCCTGGGATCAGGATTGACAGCGAGCACAGACCCAGCAATGCTTCCCTCCAGGAGACATGTGTACTTTTGATGCTGTCATGTTCCCTTTCTTTTTCCTTCCTCCCATCCCAGAGCAACAGGATTTTAGATTCACATAAAACTGCTACGGTCCCTGTGGGCAGCGCCGAGATTTAACCATGTTGAACGAGTCTCCACAGCTGAAACATGACCTGAAAAACAAAATATGGTAAATGCTGGAAATCAGAAATAAAAGCAGAAAAAGGCTGGAAAACACTCAACAAATGAGGGCAGCACGGTAGCATTGTGGTTAGCACAATTGCTAGACAGCTCCAGGGTCCCAGGTTCGATTCCCGACTTGGGTCACTGTCTGTGTGGAGTCTGCACATCCTCCCCGTGTGTGCGTGGGTTTCCTCCGGGTGCTCCGGTTTCCTCCCACAGTCCAAAGATGTGCAGGTTAGGTGGATTGGCCACGCTCAATTGCCCTTAGTGTCCAAAATTGCCCTTAGTGTTGGGTGGGGTTACTGGGCTATGGGGATAGGGTGGAGGTGTTGACCTTGGGTAGGGTGCTCTTTCCAAGAGCCGGTGCAGACTCGATGGGCCAAATGGCCTCCTTCTGCACTGTGTGGGGGGGATGTGGGGCGGGTGGGTGTGTAGGGGTGTGTGTGTAGGGGTGTGTGTGGGAGTGTGTGAGGATGTGTGTGGGGGGGATGTGTGGGGGGGTGTGGGGTGATGTCTGTGCGGGTTTGTGTGAAAGTTTGTGTGTGTGTGTGTGTGGGGGGGTAGGGGTGTGTGTGTGTGAGGGGGATGTGTGTGTAGAGGTGTATGTGTGGGGAGATGTCTGTGCGGGGGTGTGTGTGAGAGTTTGTGTGGGGGGGGTTTTGTGCGTGTGGGGAGGGGTGGATGTGTCAGTAGGTAAGGGGGTTGTGCGTGTGTGGTGTGGGGGGGGTGAAGGGGGTGTGTGAGAGTTTGTGTGTGTGTGGGTGTGGGGGGTGAGGGTGTGTGTGTGTGGGGGGGGTGAGTTTGTGTGTGTGGGGGATATGTGTGGGGTGATGTCTGTGCGAGTTTGTGTGTGGGTGGGGGGGTAGGGGTGTGTGTGGGGGGGGGATGTGTGTGTGTGGGGAGATGTCTGTGCGGGGGTGTGTGAGAGTTTGTGTGGGGGGGTTTGTGCGTGTGGGGAGGGGTGGATGTGTCAGTGTGTGGGGGGGGTGGATGTGTCAGTGGGTGGGGGGGGTTGTGCGTGTGTGGTGTGGGGGGGAGAGGGTGTGTGTGGGGGGGTTTGTGCTTGCGTGGTGTGGGGGGGGTGGATGTGTCTGTGTGGGGGGGGGGTTGTGCGTGCGTGGTGTGGTGGGGGGTGTGTGTGGGGGGGTTTGTGCGTGCGTGGTGTGGGGGTGGGATGGATGTGTCAGTGGGGGGGAGGGTGTGTGGGGGGGGTTTGTGCGTGTGTGGTGTGGTGTGGTGTGGGGGGGGGGGGTGGATGTGTCAGTGGGGGGGGGGGGCGTTCCCGTTTTCAACTTTTTCTTTATTTCTTTTGTTCCTTCTTTCTTTCTTTCTCTGTTCACAATTATTTGCAGTAATGGGTTGAGCTCTGCATGGTCCATTTTCCAGGCTAGTTCCTTTCCTTTTTTTCCCCTGGCAATGACTAAATATTCCCACAGTTCACTTTGGTTCAGCTAAGGTCTCAACAGCTGCTTGCTTCAGTCTAATATTTTCAAGTAAAACAGTTGGACACAATCTAGCAGCAGAAGCTCATTTCTTCATCTGGACTGTTCATAACCGTCAGTCTGGCTTCCATTCAATACAAATATTCTTACAGCCGAGAAAGGGACTATTTGGCCCATTGTGCACCTTCTGGCCCTTTGAATGACCAATGCAATTGATCCCCACTGCCTGAACTTTCCCCATGGACCCTGCAATGTTCTCCTTTTCAATTATATATCCAATTCCCTTTTGAAAGTTTCAATCTGCCTCCATCAACCTTTCACACAGCACAAAAACGGGAACGGCGCAGATTGAGTTTTGGTGTGTGTGTGTGTGTGATTAACGGACCGGGCACCATATTTTCCAGGCCCTCTTGATTCTCTGGTCACCTGGACCCGGAATCACGTGAGTGAGAATTGGTATTCGTCCTGCCGAGCATGGCCCTGACATGGTGGGCCTTAGATCTTTGATCCTCAAGCCATTCATTAATTTATCTTCAATATTGATTTTACTAGGCTGTGATTGACAGCTTCCCCACCCACCCAGCAGTCAGCCTTGCTCCATTCATCTCCCTTCATGGTTGCCTTTGAAGTAGTCAGCAGTGAAACTAACAGAAAGCACTTAACTCTGTTTGATGTGGTCCAGGAGCTGTCAATCAAAGTTTGATGTTTATAAACATTGAGTTAGTTTCACAGCTGACCACTTCAAAGCCACTCAACCTTGAAGGGAGATGAATGGAATAATGCAGTCAGCTGTGTGTAAAAGCTGACAAACACAGCTCAGTAAAATCAATATCAAAGAGAAATTAATGATGTCTTGCAGATCAAAAGGTTTGAGGGGGTTTAAACACAGCTGACTGGTTTACCATTTCCAGGAATTGACAGGTGCTGCTTCCTCAGCCTAAGCCGGCAGGTGTATTGCCCAGGTGAGTGTTAAAGTAGTGATTTTTTTTCACCGCCTCTGTCTCGACTGATTTCTAGCTTCCAAACAGGAGTCTCTCTTCTAGAGGTCTCTGGGGGGGGGGGTCTCTTATTGAGAGATTTTCTCTGGGGGTCTCTTTATTTAGGGGGTCTGCGGAGGTCTTTTTAATTAGGGGGTCTATGGGGGGTCTCTTTATTGAGGAGATCTCTGCTTGGGAGGGGCAATGGGGGTTAGGTCACTCCCATATTGGGGAATGACCCATAAAATCCAAGGGGGGGGGGTCTGAATTGTCTGGTGGGGGGATGGGCCCAGCCGCGGGACCTCACAGCCTGCTCAAAATGGTGCTTCGATAGTGGGATTCCCTAGGGAATACCTTGCAATGCCCGGCATGCAAAATCTTGCATGCCCAAGGATTGGGAGTCACTTCCTGATTTGCGTTCCCAGCGTGAGCGCCCATCAGGTGCAATTCAGCTCCGGCGGGAGAACACAGTCTCCCAAACGGAGAATCCTGCCCAATGGCTCACTTCGGGTTCTTTATTCAATTAAATTAAGTCAGTGTCCCCTAGTTACCGACCCTCCAGTTATTGGAAACAGGTTCTCTAAAAGCTATTTGAACACCTCCATTGAATCTCCTCTGCTGCTTCTCTGGTTTAAGGAGAGTCATCCTCATCTTTCTTGTTTTTCCACATAACCGATGTCTTTCCTCCCTGGTACCATTCCAATGAATCCCCTTTGCAACAACTCCAAGGATACAGTTCCCAAGCGTGGTGTCCAGAATAAGCCACCATAATCCAGAATGGGCTCTACTTAACGCTTTATACAGATTAGCATTTGACTCAATGCCTCTATTTATAAAGCCCATATGCTTTTTAACAGCCGTTTCAACTGTCATCACCTAAGATTTGTATAAATGTACCCCCTGCTGTTCGTTCCCGTCTGCTGTTTAAAATTGTTCCATTTTGTTTATACTGCCTCTCCTTATTCTTCCAACCAAAACAAATCGCTTCACACTTCTCGGAGTTAAATTTCACCCTGCTACGTGCCTGCCTATTTCACCGGCGTGTCTTGGTCCTCCTGAATTTAGACCCGATCCTCATCACTGCTTATGACAGTTTTTTGCCAACAGGAAACTTCATGCCTTGTGTACCAAGTCCAGGGCATTGATATATATCAAAAATAACAGTGATCCTAACACTTACCTCAAGTCTAAAGGACAACGTCCACCACTCCTCTCAGTTTCCTGCCTCTTGGCTAATTTTGTATCCAATGTCCCTTTGGCCCTTGGGGTTCAGTTTTGCCAACATTATGTGGCACGATACCAAATGCCTTTTGAAAGTCAATGTACACAACATCAACTGCCCGATCCTCATCAACTCTCTGCATCTCTTGACCAGGAAAACTCCATCAAGGTTATCAAACATGATTTGCATTTAACAAATCCACACCAGCTTTCATTTATTAACTCAACTTTTTCCAAGTGATGATTAGCTCCATCTAGATTGAATAAGCCCAACTTTTACCCCTTCTTATACCCACCTGCCTGCACAGGGCTAACATTGGGCCCATTATATCCCTAGAGGGTTTCCCACCTCTGGCATTATTCATAGAATCATAGAATCATAGAATTTACAGTGCAGAAGGAGGCCATTCGGCCCATCGAGTCTGCACCGGCTCTTGGAAAGAGCACCCTACCCAAGCCCACACCTCCACCCTATCCCCATAACCCAGTCACCCCACCCAACACTAAGGGCAATCTTAGACACTAAGGGCAATTTAGCACGGCCAATCCACCTAACCTGCACATCTTTGGACTGTGGGAGGAAACCGGAGCACCCGGAGGAAACCCACGCACACACGGGGAGGATGTGCAGACTCCGCACAGACAGTGACCCAAGCCGGGAATCGAACCTGGGACCCTGGAGCTGTGAAGCAATTGTGTTAACCACCATGCTACCGTGCTGCCCCAATTCTGACTGAGATTGTTGGGACTCCCTCCTTTTTTGAACAGCAGTGTAACATTTATGGTCCTCCACTCTCACATCTAAACAGGGCAGCACGGTAGGATAGTGGTTAGCACAATGGCTTCACAGTGCCAGGGTTCCAGGTTCGATTCCCGGCTTGGGTCACTGTCTGAGCGGAGTCTGCACGTTCTGCGTGGGTTTCCTCCGGGTGCTCCGTTTTCCTCCCGTTAGTGCCGAAAGATGTGCTTGTTAGGTACATTGGACATTCTGAATTCTCCCTCTGAGTACCCAAACAGGCGCCGGAATGTGGCGACGAGGGGCTTTTCACAGTAACTTCATTGCAGTGTTAATGTCAGCCTACTTGTGACAATAAAGATTATTATAAACAGGATTGAAGATTGTGACAGGAGCCTCCACAATTTCCACCCTGAGCAACCGAGGATAGGTCTCATTCAGATCGGATGACGTTTCTACTTTAATACCGCCAACCGTCCATCTATTATCTATTTTTATCCCATCCAATTTCTCTACTATCTCCCTCTTCACTGCGGCATTGGCAACGTTCTTTAGTGAAGTCAAATGCAATAATATTCCGTCAATACCTTGCTGTGCCTTCTCTCATAACAATGTCTTGAAAGAATCAAACAGCTTGAAGGCATGCATCTTTTATTTTGCCACAGCATGGTTGTTGGGGACTGGCCATAAGCTCAACTGCTGACACTGTGACCCATCTTACTGTAAACTGCATCACGGGCTCCCACAATTAATTTGGCAAGACAACAACAGAAATGAGAAAGTGGACTCGAGAGAGGATCTGACCTCCACTAACGAGCAACAAATTGGCAGCCCTGCTCAAAATGCTGATCATCGCTTTCTGAGTGTTTAATAAATGTGGCTTTGTCATTTTGTTCCAGTAGAGATTATGGAGCAGGAGTAGTCCATACTTTGACCCTCTCTCTCCTCCCCCCATCTCTCTCTCCACCCCCCCCCCCCCCCCCACCCCCCCTCTCTCTCTCTCACTTTTGACAATAACCAAACTATAGGGAATGCACACAGTCCCTTCCTATCAAACAACCATACTGACCAGCTGTACAAAATATGCCCCATGACAATAGATTTCCCAAAAAGTGAGGGTGGGGCTTGTGATTGATGGGGGTGGGGACCATCAAAAAGGCAAGTGCTGTCGCTTTGTGAATTTGCAGTAACAGCAGGAGATATTTGAGTGCTATCATTCACTCTGCCCACACTGTTACGGGGGGGGGGAGAAAAAAAAACGTTAGCTTCTCTCTGGTAGGTGTATCCCTGCCAATCTGGAACTCATTTACTGGGGTTTTTTTTTGCAACTCTCCGCCCCGTGAGATATCTGTGCTGCTAAATCTGCCTGCAACAAGGCAGCTCCTCGCTCTCCCTGTGTGTGTCTATCTCAGCCTTACTATTTGCAGAACTTTAAGCTGCTGGACCGCTGAGTGAGTGATACACAAAGAGTTGAAAAGAGAGTTTGAATAATAACTTCACTTTGGACCTAACTGCACGCCATGTCGCCTCTTACACTCTTAATTCTATACGGTAAATGTCCACTAAAATATTTCTGCATTTATATCTAGTTGGTAAAAAGATTCCATTCTGCACCTGTTTTTTTTTTGGGGGGGGGGGGGGGGAAGCTGGTTTCAAAAATAAGTTTGTCACAGTCTGATCTGGGCGGTAAGAGGATGTTTAAAAAGTTAGCAACCTTTTTGGATTTGTTGCATTTTAACTTTGTTTCTGTTCTTTGTTTTTTTTTTAATGTATATTTATATATGTTTGTGTGTGGTCTGTGAAGCCGTGCAGTTTGCCAGTGCCGAGTTCCTGGGGAGTAACGGTTCGTGTGATTTTGAGGATGACACTTGTGGGTACGAGTCAGACCCCAACAATGATCCGTGGATTGTGAATTTACAAGGTAGGCAAAGACTGTGCAGCACCCAGGGACACAATTCTCAGCAAATGTTTCCGTGCAACACTGCTAAAGAGCTCCAGGAGGAAAGGGGTTAACACAAAAAAGCTGGTGGGATGTTGTACAACCCAGCACCGCCCCCTCCTCTCCCCCACCTTGAAACTCCTCAAACAGCAGCATTGGAAAGTTCATTGAGAAGTTTGACTTTTCTCTTGCAAATATTAAGCTAAATAGAAAAAGCTTTGAATTTGTGCCTTTGACTTTTCACGTCATGTGGACGTGCCAAAGCGCCCCTCTGGCAGAGGCATTGCTGCTTTGGATATGGGTGTGTGTATTTGGAATGGGTTGCCTTTGGGGTGGCAAGTGAGTTTGCTCTCCAATACTAGTTGTGATTGAGACAGTGGCGGGCGATAGTTTTTTGAACTGGGCTGCATTTTGCATTCTGTGTCTATTGTACTTGTGAGTTTCTGTATTTATAGAAATGGACAAGGACTCACACTTAGCATTGAACCAGGTACTCTGGTATCTGCATTTTTGGAACGCTGATGGGCTCTTCGATAAGGGAGCAATTGCTGTCACCAATTTTATAGAGGGGAAGCGTTTGGGTGGTGCATCAGTGTGAGATGTGACAATCTAACTTAAGTCTCGACTCCCAGTTAGTAGTGATGGTGTCGAGGCAGACCTTCCAAAGATTTATTTTGTGCCAGGTGCTGTATACTCCAGATGGCCCTCTGATGCCTGCCATACAGATACAGTGAGAACTGGATGCATCTCATCTAGAGGAATATAAATAAATCGCATTAACGCTCTCAAAATAAATGTGGAATATTGTGTTGGCCAGAATCATTGAGTGATGCCGCACAGAAGGAGGCCATTTGGCCTATTGAGCACATGCTGACTCTCTGAAAGATCTATCCCATTAATCCCACTCCCCTATCCCTTCTTCCCAGTCCTGCAAAGTTATCTCTCTTCTAAGTGTTTATCCGCTTGTAGGGCAGCACGGTAGCATTGTGGATAGCACAATTGCTTCACAGCTCCAGGGTCCCAGGTTCGATTCCCGGCTTGGGTCACTGTCTACGGAGGTTGCACATTCTCCCCGTGTGTGCGTGGGTTTCCTCCGGGTGCTCCGGTTTCCTCCCACAGTCCAAAGATGTGCGGGTTAGGTGGATTGGCCATGCTAAATTGCCCATAGTGTCCAAAATTGCCCTTAGTGTTGGGTGGGGTTACTGGGTTATGGGGATAGGGTGGAGGTGTGGACCTTGGGTAGGGTGCTCTTTCCAAGAGCCGGTGCAGACTTGATGGGCCGAATGGCCTCCTTCTGCACTGTAAATTCTATGACCTATGATCCAATTCCTCTTTGAAAGGTATTGTTGAATCTGCTTCCACCTCCCTTTCACCTGATAAAGGAGCTGCGCTCCGAAAGCTAGTGATTCCAAACAAACCTGTTGGACTTTAACCTGGTGTTGTAAGACTCCTTACTGAGCCCACCCCAGCCCAACGCCGGCATCTCCCCATCATGACCCCCTTTTCTGACAGTGCCTTCCTGTTCACAACAGCTCTCTGCATAAAAAAACTCTTCCTCTTCCCTTAAATCTGTGCGCACTCTAGGTAGAGCGCCTCCTGCTCCTATTAATTCCATCAAAAGCCCAACTTAACTTTGAAGCGCCTCTATTAAATCTCGACTTAGCCTGGTCCGCTCTAAGGAGCTGAGTTATTATCATAGAATTTACAGTGCAGAAGGAGACCATTCAGCCCATCGCGTCTGCACCGGCCCGTACAACGAGCACCCTACTCAAGGCCACGTATCTACCCTATCCCCGTAACCCAGCAATCCTCACTTAACCTTTTTGGACACTAACGGCAATTTAGCGTGTCTAATCCACCTAACCCGCACATCTTTGGGAATTGTGGGAGGAAACCGGAGCACCCGGAGGAAACCCACGCAGACACTGGGAGAACGTGCAGACTCCGCACAGACAGTGACACAGCCGGGAATTGAACCTGGGACCTTGGAGCTGTGAAGCAGTTGTGCTAACCACTGTGCTACCGTGCAGTTATCAAACCGTCAGCATCTTAAATAACATGTAAAAATACTGATAACTTTCAAACTGCCTGATCTCAGGGTATTGAGACCGTTGTGAAACATTCCTGGGATATGGAGATAACATTCCTTATAATTCTTTTGTTACTTTTGGCAACGGGTGCTTTTGTTAACTGTCATAGGTGGTGAACGAACACCACATGTCAGACTCGTGAAGACTTTGGAACATTGATGGATTGAACCATCTGTCCATAACTCGAATGAGTTGGATGACATTCCAATTAGACACTATAAATCAAAGACAGGACAACCTTTTAGTATAATAATATTAATATTGCAGCATATCTAAGGAGAGAAAACCAGGTGTTGATATCGCACTTTTCACAAACTCTGGCCATTCTAAAGAGTTTTACAACCAAGGAAGTACCTTATTGTGGTTGAAATGCAGACATGCAGAAACCTTCTCGTGTATAGCGAGCTGCCGCAAAGGGCTTTCAGGTAAATGAACAGGTTTCTTTTTTGGTGTTACTTGATGGTTAAATAATAACCTGGTAATCAATGGGGGGGCGGGATTCTGTGATCCTGAGGCTAAGTGTTGTCGCCGTCAGAAACGCCGTCGCCTTTCTCGACGGCGTCAACATGCCCTCAGGATCAGCAATTCTGGCCCCTACAGGGGGCCAGCACGGCAGTGGAGCGGACTACGCCGCTCCAGCTGCTGATCCTGTCGTGAACTGGGCGCTGCGGGATCCGCGCATGCGCAGTGGCACCGGCGCCAACGCATGCGTGCGCAGCGGCTTCCTCCAACGCGCCGGCCCCGACGCAACATGGCGCAGGGCTACAGGGGCCGGCGCGGAAGAAAGGAGGCCCCCAGCCAGAGGGGCCGGCCCGACGATCGGTGGGCCCCGAAATCGGGCCAGGCCACATCAGAGGCCCACCCCCCGGGGTCGTCCCCCCCCCCCCCCCCCCCCCCCCCCACAGGCCACCCCCGGACCCTTCAACGCTGAGTTCCCGCCAGCTGAGAGCAGGTGTGGATGGCGCCGGCGGGACGTAAGTCTTTTATGATGGCTGCTCGGCTCATCCCGGGCCGAGAATCGGCGGGGGGCAGGAGGCTGCGTAGAGCGGCCCCTGACTGGCGCTGCGCCAACCACGCCGATTCTCCACTCTGCGGAGAATCGCGTGCCAGCGACGGGGCGGTGTGGCGCAATTCGCGGCGGTCGCAGGGATTCTCCGGCCCGGCCCCGGGCTGAGAGAATCCCGCCGGGGAACTCCCAAGCTGCTTTGTGACGAGTGACCATGAATTATCGATAGGGCAGCCAGCGCTTCAGCTTTAATGTCTTAACCTAAAGTCGGCGCCTCTGACAGTGCAGTGCTCCCTCAGTTCTGCAGGGGGGGCATCAGCCTGGATTATGTTCAAAGCAAATTGCTGCGGATGTTGGAATCGGAAACAAAAACAGAAAATGCTGGAACGCCTCAGCCGGTCCGCCAGCCTCTGCGGGGAGAGTGGGGGGAGCTAACGTTTCGAGTCTGGATGACTCTTTGTGAAAACCTGTGTGTTCGGGTTTCTGAGCCCCAAATCATTTTGACACAGAGGCAAATGTGTTTCAACCACAGACTGGGTCGAGGGGTCAGCCACTTCACATTTACAACTAGTTAAAGACTCTCGTGATTAATGACATTTAAACTAATTGTGCAGCCCCTATAAAATGTGTTGCTTAATAATTATAGCGCCTGCTATGGGTTACAACTGGCATCTTCAGATGCTCCCAGTGTTAAAGCAGTAAACAGCTGTGAATCCCTCCACACAGGTGGGAATATAAAAATTCTATTAATTGAATTAAATCTGGATTAAAATTCTCATGTCTATAATCGTGACCATAAAATTACCAGGTTTTCTGATAAAACTCAATTGTTTTTTTAAAATAAGCATTTTATTGAGGTATTTATGGTTTTACAACAACAACAAAATAAACAATGTACATGAATTTATAAACATAGTGCAAAAGCCGTCTTCCTCCCTTACAGGTCCCACCTTTACTAACCCCCTACTCTAAACTAAGCTAACTTAAAAACTCAATTGTTACACTACTGCCTTTTAGGGAAGGAAATCTGCCGTCCTTACCCGGTCTGGCCTACACGTGACTGCAGACCCACAGCAACGTGGTTGATTCTTAACTGCCCTCTGAAAGGAGGAAGGAGCTGCGCTCCGAAAGCTAGTGATTCCAAACAAACCTGTTGGACTTTAACCGGGTTGTTGTAAGACTTCTTACTGTGCCCACCCCAGTCCAATGCCGGCATTCTCCACATCATGGCCCTCTGAAATGGTCGAGCGAGCCACTCAGTTGTATTGCGGATAGCGATGAGGACTGTCGGAGGATACAGCAGGATTTAGATTGTTTGGAGACTTGGGCGGAGAGATGGCAGATGGAGTTTAATCCGGACAAATGTGAGGGAATGCATTTTGGAAGGTCTAATGCAGGTAGGGAATATACAGTGAATAGTAGAACCCTCAAGAGTATTGAAAGTCAGAGAGATCTAGGTGTACAGGTCCACAGGTCACTGAAAGGGGCAACACAGGTGGAGAAGGTGGTCAAGAAGGCATACGGCATGCTTGCCTTCATTGGCCGGGACATTGAGTATAAGAATTGGCAAGACATGTTGCAGCTGTATAGAACCTTAGTTAGGCCACACTTGGAGTATAGTGTTCAATTCTGGTCGCCACACTACCAGAAGGATGTGGAGGCTTTAGAGAGGGTGCAGAAGAGATTTACCAGAATGTTGCCTGGTATGGAGGGCATTAGCTATGAGGAGCGGTTGAATAAACTCGGTTTGTTCTCACTGGAACGAAGGAGGTTGAGGGGCGACCTGATAGAGGTCTACAAAATTATGAGGGGCATAGACAGAGTGGATAGTCAGAGGCTTTTCCCCAGGGTAGAGGGGTCAATTACTAGGGGGCATAGGTTTAAGGTGAGAGGGGCAAGGTTTAGAGTAGATGTACGAGGCAAGTTTTTTACGCAGAGGGTAGTGGGTGCCTGGAACCCGTTACCGGAGGAGGTGGTGGAAGCTGGGATGATAGTGACATTTAAGGGGCATCTTGACAAATACATGAATAGGATGGGAATAGAGGGATACGGACCCAGGAAGTGTAGAAGATTGTAGTTTAGTCGGGCAGCATGGTCGGCACGGGCTTGGAGGGCCGAAGGGCCTGTTCCCGTGCTGTACATTTCTTTGTTCTTTGTTTATTCAAGTAGGCTGTCCCACCACCAACCTCTCAGGAGAAATGGGGATGGGTAATAAATGCTGACCTTGTGAACAATTCACGGGAGGTGAATTAAAAAGGGAGCAGAGACCATTGTGGTAAGGGTTTGTTTTGAAAACTTAAAACATGACACTAGATAGAAACTCTGTGGAAGTTGATAGCATCCAATCAGGACAAAGGACAACCCAGCTTGATACTAGACTGGAGTTATACTGCAGGTCTTGCCAGCAACAAGTAAGATGAAAGGATCCCCTTGAAAAGGGGGATTCGCACTCCTGCACCTGATGTTAGGTCAGAATGTGACTCTGGGGAAACTCGTGGGCGGGAACAGAGAGTCCTTCCGGACCGAGAATTCCAGCCGTTGATTTGAACAGGCTCGTAGGAGTGGACAGGGGACATGCGGTGCCTCAGACCACGATTCATTTAGCTCCTGGTTGTTCTGTATCTTAGCCCCTTCTACCCACCTCGATTCTCCAACTCTTTAATATGTTTATTGGAGCAGAAATATATCAATCCTAGTTTTTAAATTTTCTACGAGTTTTTTTGGGGGGAGAGAGTTCCAGATTTCCATTCCCCTTTGAAGAAGCGCTTCCTGCCATCACCCCTGCGTGGCCAAGCTCTTGACGTTAAGGTTCTGCCTCTTTAGTTCTGAGTTACGCCCCCCCCCCCATCAGAGGAAATACTACTGAATCGTTCAGAGTGCAGAGGATACTGGAAGTCTGCAGAGGGATTTGGATAGGTTAAGTGAATGGGCTAGGGTCTGGCAGATGGAATACAATGTTGACAAATACGAGGTTATCCATTTTGGTAGGAATAACAGCAAAAGGAATTATTATTTAAATGATAAAATATTAAAACATGCTGCTGTGCAGAGGGACCTGGTGCTAGTGCGTGAGTCGCAAAAAGTTGGTTTACAGGTGCTTAAGAAGGCGAATGGAGTTTTGTCCTTCATTGCTAGAGGGGATGGAGTTTAAGACTAGGGGGGTTATGCTGCAATTGTATAAGGTGTTAGTGAGGCCACACCTGGAGTATTGTGTTCAGTTTTGGTCTCCTTACTTGAGAAAGGACGTACTGGCACTGGAGGGTGTGCAGAGGAGATTCACTAGGTTAATCCCAGAGCTGAGGGGGTTGGATTACGAGGAGAGGTGAGTAGACTGGGACTGTACTCGTTGGAATTTAGAAGGATGAGGGGGGATCTTATAGAAACATATAAGATTATGAAGGGAATAGATAGGATAGATGCAGGCAGGTTGTTTCCACTGGCGGGTGAAAGCAGAACTAGGGGGCATAGCCTCAAAATAAGGGGAAGTAGATTTTAGGACTGAGTTTAGGAGGAGCTTCTTCACCCAAAGGGTTGTGAATCTATGGAATTCCCTGCCCAGTGAAGCAGTTGAGGCTCCTTCATTAAATGTTTTTAAGATAAAGATAGATAGTTTTTTGAAGAATAAAGGGTTATGATGTTCGGACGGGAAAGTGGAGCTGAGTCCACAAAAGATCAGCCATGATCTCAGTGAATGGTGGAGCAGGCTCGAAGGGCCAGGTGGCCTATTCCTGCTCCTAATTCTTATGTTCTTATTCAAACATCTAAGATAACTCCCTCATCCACAACAAAGGAAGTACAAGCCGAGCCGACGCAGTTCTGCTCTTAATTTAACCCTTCTATCGTTCTGATTAGTCTGTGCTGTACTCCCACCAAGATCAATAATATCCTCCTGAACTGCCATGGCAGGACTGAACCTAATACTCAAAATGGCCTTTACTCGGAGCCCTGTCTAGCTGTAACACAGCTTCCACCCAGTTCGAGCCCTGTTACGGAATTGACAAATACGCCATTGGCTTTTAAAATTTTTTTTGTACCTGCCCATTAACCTTTGGTGATTTCTGTACCTGGATCCCTGGCTCTCTCTGTTCCTCCACCATCACTAACTTGTGGCCATATTGGAAATACCCTGATTCGTCTTTCTTGGGTCCCAAGTGGATGATCTCACTTGTTCCTACATTGAGCTTGATCTGACTCAGTTTTGCTCAGTTAACAACCTAAACGTGCTGAAATATAACTGCCTATTTAACTCACTGTGGGTAGCATAAAATCAGTATCAATAAAGTCAGGATTTTGCATCCAGTCTTTAGTGCCTCTGCTTTCTTGCCAATTTTACTCCCACTTTTTATTTGAAGCTCCTTATTACTTCCCTCCCTCCCAAAATAGATTCCCCGTCCCACCAATTAAACTGCTCCCACCAATTGAACGCAGCCTACGGTCCGGGTGGTGGAAGATTGTTGGGGTAGCTGGAATTTGATATCCAGACCAAGTGTTCATTCTTCATGTGGGAACATCAGTAGAGGCCTTGACAACAGAAACCTCTCACAGGCAGGTCCAAACGCTCCCCCCCCCCCCCCCCCCCCAACCCACAAGGGCCTTTTTGTTCTCTCCCTCTAATTCTGGCCTCTGAAGCAGCTCCAATTTTAATTGTCCCTCAGTTGGCAGCCGTGCCTGGGTCCCAAGCTCTGGAATTCCTTCCCCAAATCTCTCTGCCTTGCTCGCTCTCTCTCCTTTAACACGCAATTTAAAATACGCCTCTTTGCTCACCCTCCTAATAACTCCTCGTGTGACTAGGTGTCAAATTTAGTCCTGCGAAGCGTCTTGGGACATTTTACGACATTAAAGGTGCTACATAAACGCACTTCGTTGTTGTCAGCTATTCACCCCCTTAGCTCAGGGGCAGATGGTGGCAATGCCACAGGACCCGTATTCCAGAGGCCCAGTTGAATGCTCTGGAGCTACAAGTTCAAATCACACCGAGCAGGGCAGTAATGGCGACCAAGAAACTATCATCGGCTGTTGTGAAAGGGAAGGAAATCTGCCGTCCTTACCTGGTCTGGTCTACATGTGCCTCCAGACATGTGGTTGACTCTGAACTGCCCTCAAATGGCTGAGCGAGCCACTCAATTCACCGGCAAATAGGGATGGGCAACAAACGCTGGCCCAGTCAGCAACGCCCGCCTCCCATGAAAGAATAAGAAGGCGATAAGCTTCAGCAACGTGCGTGTTCTGTACGACCCTTTGTTAAAGATTCTTCACTGCGACTGTTAATAGTTGAGTGAGATTCAACAAAAAACACTTGGTCATCAAAATGCAAATTGCCATCAGTATTGGGTCGAGGCAAACGAGTTCAGGCTGTCCCTGGAAGGATACCACCTCCTCCTTGGAGCTTTTGTTGCTTCCAGACTACCCAATCCCAGGCCAATCTTGCATCTTCCTTCTGCTGTGAATGCCAACTCATCCAATTTGCTGCTGCCCATAACCTAACTCGCACCAAAGCCTGTACACCCATCGTCCCTAACCTTGAACACACCCGAATCCCTGTGCCCACTGACCTACACTGAAACTTTCTCTAGCAAAGCCTGGAATTCAAAATTCTCACTCTTGTTTTCAAATCCTTCAATGGACTCAGTCCCCCCACACCCATATCTCTGCAACTCCCTACAACCCATAACCCTCAGAACACTGCCCTCCTCCAATTCTGTCCTCTTGTACATCTCTTATTTTAATCATTCACTATTGGTCACCACGCCTTCAGCCACCTGGGCCCCAAACTCTCCCTCCCTACATCTCTCTACCTCTCTCTCTCCCCTCCTTTTAAGACGCTCCTTAAAACCGACCTCTTTGACAAAGCTTGCGGTCTCCTGTCCTTGTATCTCCCGCTGCAGCTTAGTGTCAAATGATGCCTGTGAAGCACCCTGATTGTTTTTACTCCATTAATGGCACTAGGTAAATGCAAGTTGTCCTTTTCCTCCAGACCCAATTTAACTATTGCAAGTTGGGATTGGATTCAAATGTGTCTTGAGGCAACACTTGTGGTGAAGGAGATGAAGTGGCATTTTAATTCAGCGCTCTCATTCGCAATGGCGTACAATTAAAATCAATCTGAATCACTTTTATTTTTGTTCAGGCCTGTTGTCCGTTAGGGAGTGCGTGCTGCCGGGGTCATAGGCCACAATGAATCACACCGATGGCAGTACGTCAACTGGCGCACTTTAATCATTCAGTCAGCCTCTCTTCCCCACCCCCCCCCCCCCCGCCCCGCAACGCCCCCTCCCACCATCCCGTCACTCTTCAACATTCAACACCAAGTCTTGTCACGGTTTCAATTCCAGCACTCCAGTAGTTTAAGAGGCGATTTGATTGCAGTTTCTCGGTATTTTGAAAGGATTTGCTTGGCTTTGATTCCCCCCTGTTGTTAGCACTGCTGCCTCACAGCGCCAGGGACCCCGGTTCGATTCCAGCCTTGGGTGACTGTGTGGAGTGGAGTTTGCACTTTCCGCCCGCCCCCCCCCCCCGCTCCTCGTGTCTGCGTGGGTTTCCTCCGACGGTCAAAGATGTGCAGGTTGGGTGGATTGGCTACGGTAAATTGCCCCTTGGTGTCCAGGGATGTGCAGGTTAGGTGGGATTACAGGGATGGGGGCGGGGCAGTGAACCTCTTTCAGAGGGTCGGTGCAGACTCGATGGGCCAAAAGGCCTCCTTCTGCACTGCAGGAATTTTATGATTCTATGTTGTAAGAATCCAGGAGAACAATAAATTTAAAATAAGTGCAGAGCCAGGGCACTCAGGAAAGAAGTCAGGAACCACTTCCTCACCCAGAGAGAGGTAGAAGCTCTCTCAAAAAGCAGTGCTACTCCAATTAATCATTTTAAATCTAGGATTGACGGATTTTTGCAAGACAAGGCTATGAAAGGCAAGTGGATAGAGTTAAGACACAGATCAATCTGTCATTTTCTCAGGCAATCTCTCAGGGTTGAAGATGATTACCTCCATGCTCCTTTGATTCATCTTGAGATGGATGATTAGTCTGATATATGGTCTGCTGACTCTGCCCTACGTGGGGCCTGTGGGGCACGAAGGGTCAGGCAGATTAGATGTGTGGAGGTTTGCGCTCCCTCCATCGCCTCTGCTTGCTCCTGGCAAAGTCTCTCTGTGTGCTTGGTGTGTTCCTGATAAACCTTCTCCAATTTGGCCGGTCACACCCCAGGGTCCCCCAAGAGTCAGAGGGTATGTTTGACCCCCTTCGGGATGCTTTCAGCACATTCCGAAAGACTCTCCGTGTCCCTCCTGGGAGTTTCCTCCGACCACCGAGTTCCGAGTCGTGCAGTTGCTCTGGGAGTCTGGTGCCACACACGCAAATGATACACCCAGCCCTGGGGAGCCGGTTTGACTGAGCAATGTCTCGATGCGAGGCATGGTGCTGTTGCACCGCCTTGCTTGCCACCTGATTTTCAGGCAAGATCTTATTGAATGGAAAAGTAGATTTGGCATGCTGAATGGTCTCCACCTGGGTTCGTACATTCATTGGGAAATGCAACAATCAGTGCAGGTGTTTCGAAGGATTTCCTGACGTCAATCATAAGTTTGTCTTTTACTGATATAACTCACAGATCCCTCGACATTATTAGATTTAAAGCTGTTACCTAATGTTTCCTTTTCTGATTATACAGATCTATAAGGTCACATTGACATGCCTTTCAAGGTTGACCAGTCCAGTTTTCCCCAGTTTGTCCTGATACATTAGACCAATCCAATGGCAAACCAGTTGAAGTATGAACCTCGACACTGATACTTTTCTCGATAGCAGGTTCATTTGCAGAATGCAGCATTATCGCTCTCTGCTTTTGACCTGCCAACACCTAGGGCTCGATTTAACCCCCAAAAAACAGAGTCCCGTTTTGGGCGCGTATCCCCGCTACCAAACGGGGCTCCTGACTTTTTTGGGCCTCACTTCCTGGAAGAGGAAGGGCGCCATTTTTAAATGTCGCACCGCGCTGTGTCTGAACAGCAGTTTGCCAGATTGTCATGAGTCAGTGCCGATAAGTCCCCGAGGGTATTTTTCACTGACTCACAAGTTTTGTCTGATGCTGTCAAGCCAATTCTCTGTCTCTCCTGTTAACCCCCAGGAGTCGTCTTGCATCACATCCAGTCTAAAGGGAGTTCTGCGTTACTGAGAACATTAAAAACCCCACAATCCAGTCCAGGCAGAACATTCTGAACATTTACTAATTTTAACCCCGATCTCTCGACACCCCTCAGGCACCCCATCGTGGCCTCCAGACCCCCGCCCCTGTGCCCCACTTGCCTCTTAGGGGGGTCCTCCAGCATCCCTTCGCCCCACCTCTTAAGGGCAGGTCACCCCCAGGCCCGATCCCTAGCAGGGGCATCTTGGCACTGTCATCCTGGCACCCTGACAGTGCCGGTGCCAGCCTGGAAGTGCCACGTGGGCAACCTGGCAGTGCCAAGGAGCCCGGGTGCCAGCGGGCGTGCCAGGATACCGCCCTGTCCAGAGCCCGACCAACTGGAGGCCTCCGATGGCCTGGGAGACCCCCCCCCCCCCCCCCAGGTGCCGATACGTCTGGTGCTCAGTGGCACAATGGCGAGATCTCCTGCCGTTTGTTCCTGGGCTTCAAGGTAATTGGGCGCCAAAATATTTAAATGAGTCCAATGTCTCACTTAAATATGTAAATCTGGATATGTAAATCGAGATCCAGATCGTGATGTCTCGCAAGATCTCACGAGGCGTTCTGAGCATCGCAAATCTCGCAATGAGATTTGATGGCCTCGTCACGTGACCGAGTCGGGCGCGTCGACGCCGTTCGATTGGTCCGTAGTCTCTCTTTATACTCCCAATAAAATGAACTAATTAAACAAACTGACTAATTAAGAGCCCCTTAAAGTGTCAAGTGTCTCTTTATAAATCTTCTGAACAAAACAAATAAGTAAATAAATCAGTTAAGTGAAGAACCATCCCCTAAAGGGCCATAGTCTCTCTTTATAAGTGCTCTATGTACTTAATATACCAATACCCTGTGCATTTCAGCAGTATCGGTAACCTATCATTTACAGTTCAGGCTGTTGACAGGAAGAATCAAACCTGCTCTTTGCACCATTTCCAGAGCTCAAATGTCTTCTTGATGACCAGCCCTAGACTCAGCACTTTCGGTGCGATCTAACCAGGGCTCTGTACAATTTGGACACGACTCCTCTTGTGTGGCCATGTAGCGGAGAGCTCTGATGGCTTTGTTGATTGCTGCTCTACATGGGTTGGGGGTGCTAACCATGAGGTCTGCAAAGACCCCTGGATCTATTTCCCCTTTATCGTTGACTATTCACTGAGCATGTGTCTGCATTTTCCATGCCTTGTGTAGCACTTTACATTCATCGGCGTTGAATGTCATCTGACATTATTCCACTCGTGTATTTTGTCTAACTCACACCGTCATGTATGACCTTCCTCCTCCAGCTCAATGCCTTTCCCAGTTTAACATTGCCTGAAAATTTGACCAATTTGCATTGGTTTCTGAATCCAGTTTGTAGATGGAGATGCAGAAATGTTGGCGGGATTCTCTCAGCCCGGGGCCGGGCCGGAGAATCCCCGCGACTGGCTCGAATCGCGCCACGCCGCCCCGACGCTGGCACGTGATTCTCCGCTCGCCATTGCCGTTGGCGCGGTGCCGGATGGGCCGAGTGGCCGTCGTAAAAAAACGGAGTTCCGCCGGTGCTGTCCACACCTGCTCTCAGACAGCGGGAACTCTGGGTGGAAGGGTTGGGGGGGTGGCCTGTGCGGGCGGGGGGGGGGGGGGGGGGGGGGGGGGGTCCGACCCCCGGGGGGGGGCTCCATTGTGGCCTGGACCACGATCGGGGCCCACCGATCGGCGGGCCGGCCTCTCTGGCTGGGGGCCTCCTTTCCTTCCCGCCGGCCCTGTAGCCCTGCACCATGTTGCGTCGGGGCCGGCGCGTTGCTGGGAGCCACTGAGCATGCGCGCGTTGGCACCGGTGCCACTGTGCGTGCGCGGACCCCTGTAGAGGGCCAGAATTGCTGATCCTGAGGCCGTGTTGATACGGCATTTCCGACGGCGTCAATACTTAGCCTCAGGATCACAGAATCCCGCCCTGTATTCTTCCCAATTTGCGATTTACTTGCGTGTTTAGTACCTGCCCTACTTTGGCATAATTCTTGTAGCGAGTACCTGTTATTTTCAATCCTTCAACCAATTTCATATCTGTGTCCTAATTGTGCCATCAACAAATTAGAGGTTAACTATTAACCTTTCACACACAACTTTGTGAAATGCCTTCTTGAAGGTCAGGCACAGTTCTTCATGAAGCTTACCACAGGCTGCTTGAGAGTTCACTCCAGAGAATCATGCCGCATTGGAAATGGCCATTCGATCCATCGCCCCTGTGCCGGCACTTTGTCCAATTAGTCTCAGTCCCTTTTCTTTTCCCCATAGCCCTGCACATCCCTCCTTCTCAACCGCCTCTTCCCTGTTGAATCTGCTTCCAGTGAAGTCCAGGAATTTGGTACGGTAAAATGTTTGTGAAACCAGATTGCTGTTCATTCCTATTATCATCAGATAATCTTTAAATTAACATCCGATAATTGATCATGATTTCACACATTGGGTTATAATATGCCTGAGGGGCCTGTAGTTACCTGTCCTAGTTTTGTTGTTCCTTTTTAAGTATGGCAATTATTCAGGGTAATCTGCTGGTATCTCTCCAGTGACTCCCCTTATAATGATGGTTAAGACTACATTCCTCTTTTCCGTTAGTATCCTTCAAGTGCTCCGGGATAAATAGCATCTAACTTAGGAAGTGAGTATTTTTGAGCTGTGTTATTCCATCTAGGACGTTCATTTATATGCATACATGGCTGGCTGGACCAAAAGGTTTATGTGGATAGATCATTGACGAATACAGGACATATTAATAGAGTAATTAGCAAAGCATATAGAATCCCTACAGTGCAGAAGGAGGCCATTCGGCCCATCGAGTCTGCATCAACCCTCTGAAAGAGCACCCTAACTCAACCCACTCCCCCACCCTATCCCCGTAACCCCACCTAACCTGCACATCTTTGGACTGTGGGAGGAAACCCACGCAGACGGGGGGAGAATGTGCAAGCACCGCACGGACAGTCACCCCAGGTCAGAAGTACAGTTGTTCCGCAGGGAAGTATTGCTAAACGTGTGTGGAATCTTGGTTACTCCAGACATAGAGCCCTGCGCATAGTTCTAGGGCTCCAGTCTCCGTCGGCGGGATCCTCCGTTTAGCCGACAGCGCACTCACGCCCGCGGACGTGGGGGTGCGCACAATGGGAAACCCCATTGGCCAGCCAGCGGGACGGAGGATTCCGCTGCTGGCGGGGCGCGCCACACCAGAAGGGTATAATAGAGTAGACATGGCGAAGATGATTCCACTTGTGGGGGGAGACCAAAACTAAGGGGCTATAAATATAAGTACGATAAGGAATTTGGAAGAAACTTACTTTGCCAGCTAGAAGAATATAGAAGTCAGTATCACAGGGAGTGGTTGATGCAAACACTATGGATACTTTCAAGGAAAAGTTAGTTAAGCAGACCAGTGATAAAGAATGGGAATATTCTGATAGGATGAAAGGTTTGTGTAGCGCATGAATCAGATGGGCAGACGGGCCTGTTTTTGTGCTATGATTGCGTATGTTTTTTGGGGTATAGTAGTTTAATGGTTATGTTACCAGACTAATGTTTAAGCCACAGAAGTTCAAATCTCATGTGGTTTGGGGAGTGTAAACTCATCTAATTAGTAAGTTTGGAATAAAAAGCCAGGATCAGCAACTGTGACCATGACCACTGAATTGTCAGAAAAACCCATAGAATCACAGGATTGTTCCAAGCACAGAAGGAGGCCATTCTGCCCATCGAGTCTGTACTGGCTCTCCGAATGAGCAATCTACGCAGTGCCCTTCTCCTGGCTTCTCCTCGTAACCCCATTGTTGCTTTTCACATAATAAATAACCCCTCAGACTCACTAACGTCCTTTCGTGAAAGGAATCTGCTGTCCTTACTTAGAACCATAGAATTCCTGCAGTGCTGAAGGAGGCCATTCGGCCCATCGAGACTGCACCGACCCTCTGAAAGAGCACCGTTCCTAGGCTTACTCCCCCCCCCCCCCCGCCCACAGCAATACAGTTGACTCTCGCCTGCCCCTGAAATGGCTGCACAAACCACTCAGTTCAAGGATGGCTCTATTTGGGATGGACAACAAGTGCTGGCCCAGACAACGACACACACATTCCAGGAATATCATAAAGAAAAAAGTTTGGATTTTAGTTGCACAGTAAATAAAAAATCCCCGTCAGCTATTGATCCTCACTCTATCGGAGAAGATTCATGGACATGTAATGGTGAGAATATCTCCGGGCAACACTGCACTTAACTATAATGTGAACTTGACTTTTTTTAAAAAGTATATCTTGCTTGAATTAGCGTTTAGAAATACTCTTAGCTTTGTTTAATAATTAAACAAAGTACTGGATTAAGTGAGAGGAGGGGGGAGGTTGCTGATTGAGTAACAGCTGCTCCATAATATTGGCATGGGCGTCTTTCCTTTAACATTGCACAGGATCCACTGGTGTTTTTCTTAAGACTCTCTGCTGAGCAGCAGCAAGCGAAAGCAAAACACACCAACCGTCACACAACTGATCTCAGTCCAAGGCTGCAGAAGGAGCAGAGTGAATACATTGAAAAAATACACAGTGAGGCAGACAGACTGTGCCAGTGTCCTGGAGAGAGGCACTTGACAAGCCAAATTTTAACCTGCTCTCTCGCCTCCTTGGGAATAGGGTAGTTTGGGATTGGTCACTTGTTTAGCACCCTCTGCCCGCTGGTACGCCCCGTGGATCTGACATGCACAAGAGACTGGTTCGGCACCCAATCTATCACCTTGAACATTCGCCCCCTCCACCACCAACGGCAGCCGTGTGTACCATCTACAAGATAGAACATACATACAGTGCAGAAGGAGGCCATTCAGCCCAACGAGTCTGCACCGACCCACTTAAGCTCTCACTTCCACCCTATCCCCATAACCCAATAACCCCTCCTAACTTTTTTGGTCACCTAAGGGCAATTTATCATGGCCAATCCACCTAACCTGCACGTCTTTGAACTGTGGGAGGAAACTGGAGCACCCAGAGGAAACCCACGCTGACACGGGGAGAAGGTGCAGACTCCGCACAGACAGTGACCCAAGCTGGGAATCGAACCTGGGACCCTGGCGCTGTGAAGCCACAGTGTGATCCACTGTGCTACCGTGCTGCCCTAATGCACTGCAGTAACTCGCCAAGTCCCTTAGGCAGCACCTTCCAAACCCACAACCACTACCATCTAGAAGGACAAGAGCAGCAGATACCTGGGAACCCCACCACCTGGAGGTGAGTGACCCTCCAAGTCACTCACCTCCCTGACTTGGAAATATTTTGCCGTTCCTTCACTGTCGCTGGGTCAAAATCCTGGAACCCCCTCACTAACAGCACCATGGGTGTACCTACATCCCAGGGACCGCCGCGGTTCAAGAAAGCAGCTCATCACCACCTTCTCAAGGGCCGTTCAGGATAGGCAATAAACGCTGACTTGGCCACCAACCCACACACCCCGAGAATGAATAATCTTAAAAAGAAATCACCCCAGCTCCCACCAGTAGATCAGGTTAAAAACCAGGGGGAATTAGTCAGTGTGCTTTGCTGATACATATAGCTTGGGACCTGAGTTGCCACCGACTGTCTTCTCTCCCGTGTGGTGATGAATGTTTGGACAGGTCCAGCTGCAGCCATATTCAAGACGGACCTTTTCATTTTTTTAATTGACCTTCGACGATTGGGAGTTATATCGGCAGTCCATTTCACCCCTTACCCAAATCGTCGCTTCCCCAGTGTGAGCACTCAACTCCAGGAGGATGGCAATATTAATCTTCTCTTAGCAACTGGGCAGTTTGAAATATCTTGCATTTATATGTTCTTTACGCAAAGAGTAGTGAGGCCGTGGAATGCCCTACCTGCTACAGTAGTGAACTCGCCAACATTGAGGGCATTTAAAAGTTTATTGGATAATGGCATAGTGTAGGTTAGATGGCTTTTGTTTCGGTGCAACATCGTGGGCCGAAGGGCCTGTACTGCGCTGTATTGTTCTATGTTCTATGTTCTATGTTCTATATAGTGCTTTCCCCTCCTCAGGACACCCCGAAACACTTTAAACACTTTACAATTGAATGAGGACTTCTCTGAAGTCCCTGTTGTAATTTAGGAGATATTTTGTTTTAATTTGATTTGATTTATTGTCACATGTACCGAAGGACAGTGAAAAGTATTTTTTTTTGGCCGAGGAACGTACACAGTATGTACATAGTAGACAAAAATAATAATCAACAGAGAACATTGACAAATGGTACATCGACAAACAGTGATTGGTTACAGTGCGGAACAAGGGGCCAAACAAAGCAAATACATGAGCAAGAGCAGCATAGGGCGTCGTGAATAGTGTTACAGAGAACAGATCAGTCTGAGGGAGAGTCGTTGAGGAGTCTGGTAGCTGTGGGGAAGAAGCTGTTCCTATGTCTGGATGTGCGAGTTTCAGACTTCTGTACCTTCTGCCTGATGGAAGGGTCTGGAAGAAGGCAATGCCTGGGTGGGAGGGGTCTCTGATAATGCTGTCTGCCTTCCTGAGGCAGCGGGAGGTGAAGACAGAATCAATGTGGGGGTGGCAAGCTGGTGTGATGCGTTGGGCTGAGTTCACCACTGTCTGCAGTTTCTTGCGATCTTGGGCCGAGCAGTTGCCATACCAAGTTGTGATGCAGCCGGATAGGATGCTCTCTATGGCACATCTGTAGAAGTTTGTGAGAGTCGATGCAGACATGCCAAATTTCTTTAGCTTCCACTTCCAGTTGCGGCTATGCCTAGGTAGGTCGCACGGTCGGCAGCTCCCGCTGACAACGGACTTTTGGGCCCTTTTAAGGAGCTCCAGCGGCACTTTGACGACGATTCCCGGCGTGGGAAGGAAGCAGTGAGGGTCCCCCAGTGCTGTATGGAGTGGGGCGGTTTAAAAAAGCGGCTTTGGAGAAGAGCGGAGAACCGGCACGAAAAAGCAAGATGGGGGCTGGCGGGGATCAGGCAGCGTGGGCCCGGTGGTCACGGGAGCAGCAGGAGTTTTTAAGAAACTGCTTTGCGGATTTAAAGGCGGAGATGCTGGCCCCTATGAAAGCGTTGACTGAAAGGCTGGTGGGGACCCAGAAGATGCCGGGGACGGCAATCAAGGAGCTGCAGCAGAAGGCCTCTGATAATGAGGACGAGATTCTGGGATTGGCGGTTAGAGTGGAGGCGCACGAGACGCTGCACAAAAAGTGGCAGGACCTGGAGAATAGGTCGAGGAGGCAGAACCTGCGGATTCTGGGTCTCCCTGAAGGCGTGGAGGGGTTGGATGCTGGGGCGTATGTGACCACGATGTTGGGTACGCTGATGGGCGCGGGGGCCTTCCCGAGGCCCCTGGAGCTGGATGGGGCGCACAAAGTCCTGGCAAAGAGGCCGAGGGCGAACGAGCCGCCGAGAGCGATGGCGGTAAGGTTCCACCGCTTCACCGACAAGGAGTGTGTCCTTCGATGGGCGAAGAAGGAGCGGAGCAGCAGGTGGGAGAACACCGAGATCCGGATTTATCAGGACTGGAGTGCAGAGCTGGCCAAGAAGCGTGCGGGAT
Organism: Scyliorhinus torazame; assembly: GCF_047496885.1. Lineage (NCBI taxonomy): Eukaryota > Metazoa > Chordata > Chondrichthyes > Carcharhiniformes > Scyliorhinidae > Scyliorhinus > Scyliorhinus torazame. The sequence goes on along the minus strand of NC_092715.1, from coordinate 264,830,161 downwards.
TCAACTGGGCCAAGGCGGTCCTCCACGGAAAGTGGCTGACGTTCGGGCTGTTACAACCGGCGAGGCTGTGGGTTACATATCAGGACCGGCACCACTATTTCGACACACCGGATGAGGCGTGCACTTCCATCAAGAATGAGAAGCTGGACCCGAGTTAATGGACTGCAGTATGTTGTGGGGGTTGCTGGTGGGGTGGTGGGGGCTGGGGGTGTTATGTTGGGGTTTTCCCCGTGTTTTCTTGTGTTTTTGTGGCCCCTTTGCCCTGGGCCCTCGAGGCGTTGGGCGAGGTCGCAGTTGGGAAGAGCTGCGTCACAGGAGGTGGGGTTGGCCCAGACAGGGAGCGCGGTTTACCCGCGAAATGGTGGGGGTGGCACCTGAAGCGGGGGGGTTTGAGTGTACGGTACTTTGTTTTGTTTATCTTCCTCTGTTCACACGGGGTGTAGGGTTGGGGACTCTCTCTACCCCACCTAGTGGGGGGGTTGGAGATTTCTAAGGGGAACCCAGAGAGGGATTGGAGGTGGAGGTGGGAGCGGCCGGGGTCAGCATGAGTCAGCTGATGTACGGGAGTGTAATGGGGGGTGTAGGGGGGTTAAGCGGATGCTTGACTGGGGGGAGGGGGGTTAAGGGGGGGACTGGGATGCTGCTGTGCTGACTGAGGGGGAATCGATGTTCAAGGGGAGAGTCGGGACGGGGAGCCTCCGCCTGGGGAGCTGGAGGATGTGGGATGCGCGGGCGCGTGGCTGGCCTAAAAAAGGAGATGGCTAGTCGGTGGGGGGAGTCGGGGGGTGGGGGGGTGGCGGCTAAAGGCAGACGTAGCCATGCTACAAGAAACGCACCTGAAGATCGTGGATCAAACCAGGTTAAAGAAAGGATGAGTGGGACAGGTTTTCCACTCCGGGCTGGATGCGAAGAACAGCGCGGGGGGGGTCGCAATTCTGGTGGCATTTGAGGTAGTGGGTATTGTGGCGGATGAAGGGGGTTGATATGTTATGGTGAGTGGCAGGTTGCAGGGGGACCGGGTGGTGCTAGTTAATGTGTATGCTCCAAACTGGGACGATGCAGGGTTCATGAAGCGGATGTTGAGTAGGATTCCGGATCTGGGGTCATGCAGTTTGGTAATGGGGGGGGCGGGGGAGTGGACCTTAACACGGTCCTGGACCCGGCACTGGACCGGTCTAGGTCGAGATCGGGTAAGAGGCCGGCAGCGGCCAAGGTCGTGAGGGGGTTCATGGACCAGATGGGAGGAGTGGATCCGTGGAGATTTGCCAGGTCAAGGGCGAAGGAGTTTTCCTCCGTCTCCCATGTGCACAAGGCGTACTCGCGGATAGGTTTTTTCGTGGTAAGTAGGGCGCTAATCTCGAGAGTGGAGGGGGTGGAGTACTCGGCCATTGCGATCTCGGACCATGCCCCGCACTGGGTGGAGCTGGGGGTGGGGGAAGGAGAGAGGCCAACGCCCTCTGGCGAATGGACGTGGGACTACTGGCGGACGAGGAGGTCTGTGGGCGGGTTTGGAGGTGTATCCAAAGCTATGTGGAGGCCAATGATAATGGGGAGGTTCCGGTGAGTGTGGTCTGGGAGGCGCTGAAGGCAGTTGTCAGAGGGGAGCTTATTTCAATCCGGGCCCTCAGAGAGAAGAGGGATAGGATGGAGAGGGAGAGGTTGGTGGGGGAGATACTTAGGGTGGACAGGAGGTATGCGGAATCCCCCGAGGAGGGGTTGTTGAAGGAGGGCCGGAGCCTGCAGGTGGAGTTTGACTTACTTACCACGGGGAAGGCTGAGGCCCAGTTGAGGAAGATACAAGGAGCGGTGTCTGAGTATGGGGAGAAGGCAAGTAGGATGCTGGCGCATCAACTGCGGAAGAGAGAGGCGGCCAGGGAGATTGAGGGAATTAGAGATGGGGGGGGTAACACGGAGCTGAGCTCGGCAAGGATTAACGAGGTCTTCAAGGACTTTTATGGCAAATTGTACAAGTCAGAACCCCGGGGGGGGGGGGGGGGGGGGGGGGGAGGGAATGAGGCAGTTCCTGGACCAACTGAGGTTTCCACAGGTGGAGGAGGGGCGAGTAGAGGGATTGGGAGCCCCGATTGAGATGGAGGAACTGGTTAAATTTATTTTGCTTCTGCAGGAAGTAGAGACGTTGTTGGGCTTTCTTGATTGTTGCATCAACGTGAGTGGACCAGGACAGACTGTTGGTGATAGTGACCAATGTGCACAGCAAGCTCCCACAGACAGCACTTTGATTATAGAACCCTTACAGAAAGTGCAGGAAGAGGCCACTCGGCCCATCGAGTCTGCACTGGCCCTTGGAAAGAGCACCCTACCTAGGCTCATGTCTCCACCCTATCCCCGTAACGTGGCAACCCCACTTAACCTTTTGGACACTAAGGGCAATTTAGCACGGCCAATCCACCTAACCTGCACATCTTTGGACTGTGGGAGGAAACCGGAGCACCCGGAGGAAACCCACGCACACACGGGGAGAAAGTGCAGACTCCGCACAGACAGTCACCTGAGGTTGTAATTGAACCCGTGACCCTGGAGCTGTGAGGCAGCAGTGCTAACCACTGTGTCATCCAGCTAGGCTGTAATTATGTTTATATTGGTTTTGTTTGAGGGATGAATATTGCCCAGGACAATGGGGAGAACTCCATTGCTCTTCTGCAAAAAATAGCATCTGTGGGATCTTTTACACCCATCCCGGGGAACGCAGGCAAGGCCTCGTTTTAACATTTCACCTGAGACATGCAGTTCCAACAATGCTGCACCCCCGCAATACTGCACAGGGGCTGTCACCCTGCGGTTTGTGAGCTCAATTCACCTAGGGTAGGAGTTGGACCATAAGCTGCAGAATAAAATGAAAATTGCTTATTGTCACAAGTAGGCTTCAAATGAAGTTACTGTGAAAAGCCCCTAGTCGCCGCATTCCGGCGCCTGTTCGGGGAGGCTGGTACGGGAATTGAACCGTGCTGCTGGCCTTCCTTGGTCTGCTTTCAAAGCCAGTGATTTAGCCCAGTGTGCGAAACCAGCCCCGAAAGACAGATGTGCTGACCACTGGATCCGCAGGCGAACGATAAAACCTGGCCTGGGAGGGACTTGCTTAGATCCTGAGAGCTAATTAAAACACAGCGTCACACGACAACATGGAGGACCTGCCTTCAGACAATGTGGTGCTTTGGCAACATTTTCAGCTGGGGAACTGTTAAACCTCACTTTCCAGGATCATCCCGCTTAGTCCTTGAGCATTCACTGGCTGTGGGATATAGACAGCCGATTCCCGGCTTCGTCACTGTCTGTGCGGAGTCTGCACGTTCTCCGTGTGACTGCGTGGGTTTCCTCCGGGTGCTCCGGTTTCCTCCCACAAGTCCCGAAAGACGTGCTGTTAGGTAATTTGGACATTCTGAATTCTCCCTCTGTGTACCCGAACAGGCGCCGGAATGTGGCAACTCGGGGATTTTCACAGTAACTTCATTGCAGTGTTAATGTCAGCCTACTTGTGACAATACAGATTATTATTATAGACCAGTCTTATGGTCAAATCCATTCCTTTTATTTAATGCTACCCTGCTGTTGAGAACCTATTTTTGGTCTTGCAGTGGTATTTTGCAAACCATTCCCTTCGGATATGCAGATATTAAAAATCAAGAAAAATCAGTGATGCATTTAAAACGACGCACTGTGCTGGGGTCAAACTTTTCCCTTAAACCTTCCACTCTGCTGAGGTTTTATTGTGCAGTATCAAAACCATTTAGCTTTTTATTTTATAACTGAGGTTTGTTGCTGGAGCGATGATCCTGACACCTGGAGCGTATCGTTGAGGGAAGGAATTTCCGTTGCTTATTCCAGGCTATTAAAAAATGAGACTAAGAAACCTCGTGATAGATTATCAAAAGCACTCAATCCATTTTTCTCCATCTACTTAAGCTGTTGTCGAGATTTCTTTTTGTTTTATGCCGTTGCTATGTCTCAGGACTTAATGCTTGTTATATAAGGGCAAGACCTGCATTCACAACACCGTTTTCGCAACCTCATTTTTACTGAATCGTAGAAGCTTAAAACTCAGAAGGAGGCCATTCAGCCCATTGTGTGTTGTGTCGGTCACAATATTTGTGCTGTAGTCCCACTCCCCTGCTCTTTTAATAATAATAATCTTTATTGTCACCAATAGGCTTTCATTGCAATGAAGTTACTGTGAAAAGCCCCTAGTTGCCACACTCCACCGCCTGTTTGGGTACACAGAGGGAGAATTCAGAATGTCCAAATTAACTAACAGCACGTCTTTCGGGAATAGTGGGAGGAAACCGGAGCACCCGGAGTAAACCCACACAGACACGGGGAGAACGTGCAGACTCCGTGTGACCCAAGCTGGGAATTGAACCTGGGACCCTGGAGCTGTGAATCCCACAGAGCTAACTACTGTGCTACCATGCTGCCCTTTTCCTATATCTCTGCTAATTCCTGGGATGTGACCCTTGGCCAGACCCTGGGGCTTGAGGCGGGGGGGGGGGTGAAGATCTGGTTAGGGACTACTACAGCTATTGTAGGCACTGATGAACAGATAGATGTCAAATTTTAAATTCTTCAGCCAGCTGGCAGCCTCCTCCTCGGCCTGGTGTGGGTCAGTGTGACGATCACTCAAGCACAGGCCACAGCACTTGTCGATTACATGCACCAAGGTTTACACTTTGCCACAATTGCACAGGGGTGAGTAACGGTCCCCAATGGAAGACATTGCTGTCGCAGGGTCCGATTCCAGTGAGAACCTGTTTAGATTGACCCATCCGCCACATGGAAGGCCGAAGCCTGAGATTTCCAAAGTGGGATCATCAGTCGAGTGCTGCTTCTGGACTGAGTTGTTGGTGTTGTGCCACAGAACCTTCCAATGTTTACAAACATCAACCACATCAAAGAGAGGTAAGTGCATTCCAATTACTCAAACATGTGATTGCAATACTCTTAATGCTCTTTGATGTGGTTGATGTTTGTAAAGGCTGGGGTTTCAGCATTTTGAGTCACTCATCCATGAAGGGAGATGAATGACTCAAGGCTGCAGCTGGTTTGTGGAAGCTGTTAATCAGACCCACTACTAGAAATGAATGAATGGGTTGCAGCTACAGGATCTGAGGGGTTTAAATACAGGGCACAGCTTTTGTCCTTCCAGGAATAGATACGCAGAGCTTCCAGGTATGTGCTACAGATATAGTTTTTTTCATTGTCCCTGTCTGAATTGCTCCCCAGCCTCCAGATAGGGGGTATTTTTTCTAAGCGGGGGGCTTTAGTCAGGGGATCACTTTGTGAGGTTCCTTTAGTTAGGGGTCCTGTGTGGGGGGGGGGGTCCTTCAGTTCGGGGATCCCGGAGGGGAGTCTCCCAATTAAGGGTTTCCCTGGGAGGGGGGTCTCCCTACTGAGGGGGTCTCTTTGGGGTTCTCCTGTTTTAGGGTTCTCTTGGGAGTCTGGCAGTGGAGTGGTGAGCAGGTAGTGGATTGTACGGGGGGTGTGGGGGGGGGGGGGGGCGCGGGAGGGCGGCCCTCGGATGGACTTTGGGGGCAACTCCCTGAAGGAGTTGCTTCCTTGGTCCACCGTAAGGCCCACCATGTCAGGCTCACATTCAATGAGATCTGTAGTAATCCCGGCCCACGTGATTCCCGGCCTAGGGGATCGGAGAATCATGGAGGGTTGGAGAGAGTGCTCAGCCCACTTAATGGAGGCGAATGGGTCATTAAAACCCATTTGCGTTCATTTACATTTTCTCGCTGGCACGCAGGTGGCTGGCACCAATGCCAATTTATCGATTCTCCGCCACAGCGGAGAGCATCTTTCACAGCCTAGGCGAATTCCAACCACTTTCGAGCCAAATACATACCTTTTGAATGATGGTCACTTTTGGAGTGCAGGAAACATGCCGCCCAATTTACACACAGCAAGATCTCAATGTGATAATGACCAGACAATCTGTTTTGGTGATGCTGGTTGAGGGATATTGGCCCGGGTATACTGGAGGGAACGCCCTGTTCCAATGTTATGAGATGCCCTCCGAACAGGATGCACAAGGTCTTAGTTTTTTTGAAAACTATAGTTTTCATTTGAAAATGGAAAGCGCAGTCACCTGCTTTGTAATCCATGGCTTGGTTGATAGGATTCTTGTCCTGGACTATGGAGGTTGGGGATTCAGGTTCCACTCTCGAGACTTGAGCACTAGATCCAGGCTGACCCTCCAGGGTGCAGCGCTGAGGGAGTGCTGCATTGTCCAGAGCTGCAGCCCAGATGAGACATTTAAACTGAGCGCCGTCTGCCCTATCCGATGGGTAGAAACCATCCCACTGCACTGTAAAGAGGAGGCAGTGGAGCTCTCAATCTGAGCCCAGGCTAGTATTCATCCGTCAATCACTGAAACAGTCTCTCTGTTGCTGCTTCTGGGCGTTTGCTGTGCGTAAATTGTCTGCTGCCGTTTAAAAGAGCACCTGTACTTTGCACAAAACACTTCAATGGCTGTAAAATGCTTCGGGACGTCCCGAGGTTGTGAAAGACGCTCCAGAGAAGCGTCTGACTGGATTGTGTGTTTGTGGAAGCAGCAGAAAAATGGAGCCATTCCACGTGGAAGAGAAAGAAGCAGGAAAAGAATGCGGTGCTCGCAGACAAAACGTCCCCCACTTTAATACGGGTGAGAGGGGTCAGACAAGGAAACAAAAGGAGACGTTAATTTATTAGAACGGATTGAAGCTCACCAGGCCCTCTCTCTCTGTCGGTCAGTTCCTATCTGGCTGACCATGCATACCGCATGGTTATCAGTTCCGTAGTTAACGAGGAAGCTCGAATACACCTCGAGCCATACAGGGAAACAATTGAACCCGCCTCGTGTGTCCCGTGCTAGTTACTACACTCACCTTATCGGAACACAGAAGTAGAAGGTATTCAAGTTCAAATTCCCGGTAATTCCTTCCACCTAGAAGGACAAGGGCAGCAGACACATGGGAACACCACCACCTGCAACTTCCCCGCCAAGCCGCACTCCATCCTGACTTGGAAATATATCACCATTCCTTCACTGTCGTTGGAACTCTCTCCCTAACAGCACTGTGGGTGTACCCCCCTCAGGGACTGCAGGGGTTCAAGAAGGCAGCTCACCCCTGATGCGTTGGGTGTTCTGGATCATATACAGGTCACCAACACTTGAAGTAGTGCAACACTATTTTATTAAAAGGTTAACTATTTAAACATACTCAGACTGTGGGTTAATACGATACCAGCTTTAACTAAAGACCTTTGCCTTGTCCTAACCAGTTGATGCACTCAGCACATGGTGAATGTCTGTGTTACAGGCTGTGAGCTCTGTCCTCCTAGCTAGCTGCTACTCGAATGAGTGGGAACTCTGATGCCCCCTGTCTTTATAGTGCATGTGCTCTCACTGGTGATTGGCTGCGGTGTTGTGTATGTTGATTGGTCCCACTGTGTGTCCATCAGTGTGTGTCTGCACCATGATATACTGGTGTACATTATGACATCCCCCCTTTTATATAAAAAAATATGCCTGCGTGACAATAAATAGTTTGTGGTGAATGTTCCTGACTACGTGTGTGCGAAATATTTACAGGACTATGTACATAAAACAAAGCTATTTACATGGGAAGGTGCCTGGTGCAGAAAAAACAGTATGTCACACAAATAACGAGATGAACACTATAAACAAACCACTTGAACGATTAAACGGAAGAACAGAACAGACCAGAGAGTCCATTAATGCAAAGTTCACAAATCAAGTCTCTGAGGTGGGCGACGAATTCTGGTTGACCGCCTCAAGGGTGGGTCAGGAGCCACCAGTTGAGGAGCGGGCTGGACTGCGTCAGTGAGGAGAATGCAGAGTAACCGGAATCTCTGCATAGTCCAGGTCAGGGACAACAGGAGGGCGTGGCACTGGCGGAGAATCACGTAGCAAGCGTGGAATGAGACTAAGGGCACGCCGATTACGGCGCAGTATAGAATCATCCGGTAGACGAACGAGCGGGGAGCCACCTGCCGAAGAACCACAGCAGTTGCAGACCAGTCACCATTCGGAAGATGGATGCGGACGTTGTCATCTGGAGCCAGAGCAGGGAGATCAGCTGCACAGGAGTCATGAGCCGCCTTGTGCTGTGCACGAGACAGTTGCATTCGTTGAAGGACCGGAACGTGGTCGAGGTCTGGGACGTGAATGGACGGCACCGTCGTCCTCAGGGTGCGACCCATGAGCAGCTGGGCTGGTGACAGGCCAGTGGACAGTGGGGCCGAGCGATAGGCCAGCTAGGCGAGGTAGAAGTCGGATCCCGCATCGGTAGCCTTGCAGAGGAGCCGTTTGACTATGTGGACGCCCTTCTCCGCTTAGCCATTGGATTGGGGGTGCAGGGGACTGGATGTCACATGCACAAAGTTGTACCTGCTGACAAAGTTGGACCATTCCTGGCTTGCGAAGCAGGGGTCATTGTCCGACATCACAGTGAGTGGGATGCCGTGACGAGCAAAGGTCTCCTTACAGGCATGGATGACTGCAGATGATGTGATGTCGTGCAAACGTACCACCTCCGGGTAGTTTGAAAAATAGTCTACAATCAGAACATAGTCCCTGCCCAGCGCGTGGAACAGGTCGATGCCGACCTTGGACCAAAGGGACATGACCAACTCATGGGGCTGTAGGGTCTCATGTGGTTGGGTCGGCTGGAACCGCTGACAGGTGGGGCAGTTGAGCACTGTGTTGGCGATGTTGTAATTGATGCCAGGCCAGTACACTGCCTCTCGGGCCCGTCGGCGGCACTTCTCCACGCCAAGATGGCCCTCGTGTAGCTGTTCCAAGTCGAGCTGGCGCATGCTATGCGGGATAACAATGCGGTCCAGCTTCAGGACACCCTCGACTACCGCCAGATCATCTCTGATGTTGTAGAACTGCGGGCATTGGCCCTTGAGCCACCCGTCTGCTCGGTGGCGCATGACACGCTGTAGCAGGGGGTCAGCCGCAGTCTCGCGGCGAATTTGGACAAGGCGTTCATCCGTGGCCGGTAGATTGGAGGCCACGAAGGCCACATGGGCATCAACCTGGCAGACAAATCCCGCTGGGTCACACGGGGCGTTGACTGCCCTGGACAGAGTGTCGGCTATGATCAGGTCTTTACCCGGGGTGTATACGAGCTGAAAGTCATATCGTCGGAGTTTGAGCAGAATGCGCTGGAGGCGAGGCGTCATGGCGTTCAAGTCTTTTTGTATTATATTGACCAGCGGACAATGGTCGGTCTCGACGGTGAATTGGGGAAGGCCGTACACATAATCGTGAAACAGGCCTAGGCACTCCTTTTCTATCTGCGCGTAGCGCTGTTCCATGGGGGTCATGGCGCGTGACGCATATGCAACGGGGGCCCATGATGAGGCCTCATCGTGTTGCAGGAGCACTGCCCCAATGCCAGATTGGCTGGCATCGGTCAAAATTTTTGTCTCTTTCGCTGGATCAAAAAAGGGCCAATACCGGGGCCGTGGTAAGTTTGGTTTTAAGTTCTCTCCATTCGCGCTCGTGGGCAGGGAGCCATTGGAAGTCATTCGTCTTCTTGACCAGGTTCCTGAGAGCTGTGGTATGAGAGGCAAGGTTAGGGATGAACTTCCCTAGGAAGTTGACCATGCCCAGAAATCGGAGGACCGCCTTCTTGTCCTCTGGCTTTTTCATGACTGTGATGGCAGCCACCTTGTCCGCATCCGGCCGCACACCCAACTGGGAGATGTGGTCCTCTAGGAACTTGAGTTCCGTCTGGCCGAAGGAGCATTTGGCTCTGTTGAGGTGTAGGCCCTGCTCCCGTATGCGTTTGAACACGCGCTGGAGCGACTGATATGCTCCTGCGGGGTGGTGGACCAAATGATTATGTCGTCAACATAGACGCGAACACCTTCAATGCCTTCCATCATTTGTTCCATGATCCTGTGGAATACTTCTGACGCCGATATGATCCCAAACGGCATCCTGTTGTAACAATATCTGCCAAAAGGGGTGTTAAAGGTACACAGTTTCCTGCTGGATCTGTCTAGTTGAATTTGCCAGAATCCTTTCGCGGCGTCAAGTTTGGTGAAGAGCTTGGCCCGAACCATCTCGCATGTGATGTCTTCGCGCTTGGATTTGGTAATGCTCCCTCATTATGTTGCGATTCAGATCCTTTGGATCAATGCAGATTCTGAGCTCGCCGGAAGGCTTCTTTATGCACATCATGGAACTGACCCAGTCGGTTGGTTCCGTAACTCTGGAGATCACTCCTTGGTCTTGGAGGTCCTGCAGCTGCTGCTTGAGGCGGTCCTTGAGGGGTACTGGGACTCTGCGAGGTGCATGCACCACAGGCGTGGCGTTCTGTTTGAGTATGATCTTGTACGTATATGGGAGCGTGCCCATGCCTTCAAAGACGTTGCGGTGCTGGTCGATGATGGCGTTGAGTTGCGCCCTGAAGTCAGCATCCTGGAAGGCAGACGTGTCATCAGGAGAGAGAGAGAGTGAACTCTTTGAAAACGAGATTTAGCAATTTGCATGCCTGTGCGCCAAGCAGAGAGTCCTTCGAGGAGCTCACGTTCTCGAAAGGAAGGATGGCTTTTCGTGACTTGTCGTCACTTCGAGTTGGCATGAGCTGGTAGCAGGAATGATGTTGCCATTGTAGTCCAATAGCTGGCAGGCCGATGGGAGAATGGTTGGTTTGACACAAAGGCTTTGGAAAGCAGACCACCCCATGAGATTGGCGGAGGCACCAGTGTCCAGGCGAAATCGTATTTGGGACTGGTTGACCGTCAGGGTGGCACACCACTCATCGTCTGGATCGATGCTGTATACCGACAGCGGCTGGTGTCTTTGCTTCGGGGGCAGCCTGTTTTTTGTTACGACACCGACTCGAAAAGGCTCCCTCGGGTCCTCGGTGTCACTGCTGTGCGGGAGGTCGGAATCGGACTCATTGACCGTGGGTTGAATTGCCCGAACATTCCTGCGAGGCTGGCTGAAGCGATATGAATTGGAAGGCTGAGCAGCTCGACAGCAGGCAGCATAGTGGCCAAGTCTTCCACATCGTAGGCATTGTCGAGATTTTGCGGGGCATTGCCGCATTAAATGGACGGAGCCACAGTTGCCGCATGCCGTGACGTCAGCGCGTTCACTGCGCCACCGCACATGCACGGTGCGGTCCTGCGTGGTGCACGCCTGCGCATTACGTTCCTCCATGTCGCCGTCCCCTCCTTTGGTGCGTACAAGCGCGGGAGTCCGCGAAAAGCGCGCAAAATGGCTGCCCCCATCCTAGCTGAGGCCCTGGAGTTGCTCAATCACTTGGACCCGTTCCGCCTCGTGGGGACCTTGCCGCGCCGTTTCAGCCGCTTGTTTCTGGGAGTACCGACTGGTGGCATTTTCATGTAGGACACAGGTCTCGATGGCGGTCGCTAGGGTGAGTTGCTTTACTTTTGAGGAGCTGCTGACTAGGGGGTCCGACTGAACACCAAAAACGATCTGGTCGCGTATCATGGAGTCGGAGGTGGGCCCGTAGCTGCAAGATTGCGCAAGGATGCGGAGGTGCGTTAAAAAGTTTTGGAAAGGTTCGTCCTTACCCTGCAAACGCTGCTGGAACACGTAGCGCTCGAAACTTTCATTCACCTCTACGCTGCAGTGAGTGTCAAATTTGAGGAGAACCGTCTTGAACTTCGTCTTGTCTTCGTCATCCGCAAAGGTGAGAGAGTTGAAAATGTGGATGGCATGGTCCCCGGCCGTGGAGAGGAGAAGAGCAATCTTCCTGGTGTCCGAGGCGCCCTCCGTGTCCATGGCTTCGAGGTAGAGCTGGAAGCGCTGTTTGAAAATCTTCCAGTTGGCCCCGAGGTTGCCGGCGATGCGGAGCGGCGGCGGCGGGCTGATGTTGTCCATGTTGCAGAATGAAGGAATGCTGGCGGAAGGCAGATCACTTGCAGGTAGGTCTAAGTGCTAGTATGCAACCAATCCTGGTATCATGATGTGTTGGGTGTTCTGGATCACATACAGGTCACCAACACTTGAAGTAGTGCAACACTATTTTATTAAAAGGTTAACTATTTAAACATACTTGAACTGTGGGTAAATACGGTACCAGCTAAAGACCTTTGCCTTGTCCTAACCAGTTGATGCACTCAGCACATGGTGAATGTCTGTGTTGCAGGCTGTGAGCTCTGTGCTCCTAGCTAGCTGCTACTCGAATGAGCGGGAACTCTGATGCCCCCTGTCTTTATAGTGCGTGTGCTCTCACTGGTGATTGGCTGCGGTGTTGTGTATGTTGATTGGTCCCACTGTGTATCCATCAGTGTGTGTCTGCACCATGATATACTGGTGTATATTATGACAACCCCCACCTTCTGAAGGGCAATTAGGGATGGGCAATAAAATGCTGGCCTAGCCAGCGATGTCCTCATCCCGTTAATGAATTAAAAAGCCCAGAACATGTTCCGCCATTCATTGTGACCAAAGTTTTTCTGGATCTTAACTCTATCTACCCTGGTTCCATAACCCTTCATACGGCTTGGCAGCGGTGAGCTGATGGGATTCGGCAATGTGCCGGAGGTCAGAATTGGAGGAGCGCAGATCTCGGGAGGGTTGTAAGAATATAATAATCTTTATTGTCACAAGCAGGTTTACATTAACACTGCAATGAAGTTACTGTGAAAATCCACTGGTCGCCACAACTCCGGCACCTGTTCGGGTACAAAGAGGGAGAATTCAGAATGTCCAAATTACCTAACATGCTGCCGATATGGAGGTTGCAGAGATGGAGAGGGATGAGATCATGGCAACATTTGTAAATAAAGATTACAATTTTAAATCAGCCACATCTTCAGTTAGTGTGGCTCGAGGCTCTGAAATTCCCTCCCCAAACCAACTACCTCACTTCCTCACCGCCTTTAAGTCACTCCTCAAAACTTTCCCCTTTCACCAAGCTTTCGGTCATCTCACCCAATATCTCCTTAAGTGTCCGAGTGTCAAACTGACAATGAGAATCCTGTCACACTGCTTTGGGATGCTTTACGTCTAGGATTTTGTAGAAAAGCAAGTTGTTGTGACATCTTCTGGGAAACTCTCACTCTCCAACTTACCCACCCACTCCCTCACTCTGATTCTCACTCAGTCCCTCTCCCACTCCCTCACTCTGATTCTCACTCTCCCACTCCCTCACTCTGATTCTCACTCAGTCACTCTCCCACTCGGTCACTCTGATTCTCACTCAGTCACTCTCCCACTTGCTCACTCTGATTCTCACTCAGTCCCTCTCCCACTCCCTCACTCTGATTCTCACTCAGTCACTCTCCCACTCCCTCACTCTGATTCTCACTCAGTCACTCTCCCACTCCCTCACTCTGATTCTCACTCAGTCACTCTCCCACTCCCTCACTCTGATTCTCACTCAGTCACTCTCCCACTCCCTCACTCTGATTCTCACTCAGTCACTCTCCCACTCCCTCACTCTGATTCTCACTCAGTCACTCTCCCACTCCCTCACTCTGATTCTCACTCAGCCACTCTCCCACTCCCTCACTCTGATTCTCACTCAGCCACTCTCCCACTCCCTCACTCTGATTCTCACTCAGTCACTTTCCCACTCCCTCACTCTGATTCTCAGTCAGTCACTCTCCCACTCCCTCACTCTGATTCTCACTCAGTCACCCTCCCACTCCCTCACTCTGATTCTCACTCAGTCCCTCTCCCACTCCCTCACTCTGATTCTCACTCAGTCACTCTCCCACTCCCTCACTCTGATTCTCACTCAGTCACTCTCCCACTCCCTCACTCTGATTCTCACTCAGTCACTCTCTCACTCCCTCACTCTGATTCTCACTCAGTCCCTCTCCCACTCCCTCACTCTGATTCTCACTCAGTCACTCTCTCACTCCCTCACTCTGATTCTCACTCAGTCCCTCTCCCACTCCCTCACTCTGATTCTCACTCAGTCCCTCTCCCACTCCCTCACTCTGATTCGCATTCAGTCACTCTCCCACTCCCTCACTCTGATTCTCACTCAGTCACTTTCCCACTCCCTCACTCTGATTCTCACTCAGTCACTCTCCCACTCCCTCACTCTGATTCTCACTCAGTCCCTCTCCCACTCCGTCACTCTGATTCTCAATCAGTCACTCTCTCACTCCCTCACTCTGCTTCTCACTCAGTCACTCTCCCACTCCGTCACTCTGATTCTCAATCAGTCACTTTCCCACTCCCTCACTCTGATTCTCACTCAGTCACTCTCCCACTCCCTCACTCTGATTCTCAATCAGTCACTCTCCCACTCCCTCACTCTGATTCTCACTCAGCCACTCTCCCACTCCCTCACTCTGATTCTCACTCAGTCACTTTCCCACTCCCTCACTCTGATTCTCACTCAGTCCCTCTCCCACTCGGTCACTCTGATTCTCACTCAGTCACTCTCCCACTCCCTCACTCTGATTCTCACTCAGTCCCTCTCCCACTCCCTCACTCTGATTCTCACTCAGTCCCTCTCCCACTCCCTCACTCTGATTCTCATTCAGTCACTCTCCCACTCCCTCACTCTGATTCTCACTCAGTCACTTTCCCACTCCCTCACTCTGATTCTCACTCAGTCACTCTCCCACTCCCTCACTCTGATTCTCACTCAGTCCCTCTCCCACTCCGTCACTCTGATTCTCAATCAGTCACTCTCTCACTCCCTCACTCTGCTTCTCACTCAGTCACTCTCCCACTCCGTCACTCTGATTCTCAATCAGTCACTTTCCCACTCCCTCACTCTGATTCTCACTCAGTCACTCTCCCACTCCCTCACTCTGATTCTCACTCAGCCACTCTCCCACTCCCTCACTCTGATTCTCACTCAGTCACTCTCCCACTCCCTCACTCTGATTCTCACTCAGTCCCTCTCCCACTCCCTCACTCTGATTCTCACTCAGTCACTCTCCCACTCCCTCACTCTGATTCTCACTCAGTCACTCTCCCACTCCCTCACTCTGATTCTCACTCAGTCACTCTCCCTCTCCATCACTCTGATTCTCACTCAGTCACTTTCCCACTCCCTCACTCTGATTCTCACTCAGTCACTCTCCCACTCCCTCACTCTGATTCTCACTCAGCCACTCTCCCACTCCCTCACTCTGATTCTCACTCAGCCACTCTCCCACTCCCTCACTCTGATTCTCACTCAGTCACTTTCCCACTCCCTCACTCTGATTCTCAGTCAGTCACTCTCCCACTCCCTCACTCTGATTCTCACTCAGTCACCCTCCCACTCCCTCACTCTGATTCTCACTCAGTCCCTCTCCCACTCCCTCACTCTGATTCTCACTCAGTCACTCTCCCACTCCCTCACTCTGATTCTCACTCAGTCACTCTCCCACTCCTTCACTCTGATTCTCACTCAGTCACTCTCTCACTCCCTCACTCTGATTCTCACTCAGTCCCTCTCCCACTCCCTCACTCTGATTCTCACTCAGTCACTCTCTCACTCCCTCACTCTGATTCTCACTCAGTCCCTCTCCCACTCCCTCACTCTGATTCTCACTCAGTCCCTCTCCCACTCCCTCACTCTGATTCTCATTCAGTCACTCTCCCACTCCCTCACTCTGATTCTCACTCAGTCACTTTCCCACTCCCTCACTCTGATTCTCACTCAGTCACTCTCCCACTCCCTCACTCTGATTCTCACTCAGTCCCTCTCCCACTCCGTCACTCTGATTCTCAATCAGTCACTCTCTCACTCCCTCACTCTGCTTCTCACTCAGTCACTCTCCCACTCCGTCACTCTGATTCTCAATCAGTCACTTTCCCACTCCCTCACTCTGATTCTCACTCAGTCACTCTCCCACTCCCTCACTCTGATTCTCACTCAGCCACTCTCCCACTCCCTCACTCTGATTCTCACTCAGTCACTCTCCCACTCCCTCACTCTGATTCTCACTCAGTCCCTCTCCCACTCCCTCACTCTGATTCTCACTCAGTCACTCTCCCACTCCCTCACTCTGATTCTCACTCAGTCACTCTCCCACTCCCTCACTCTGATTCTCACTCAGTCACTCTCCCTCTCCATCACTCTGATTCTCACTCAGTCACTTTCCCACTCCCTCACTCTGATTCTCACTCAGTCACTCTCCCACTCCCTCACTCTGATTCTCACTCAGTCACTCTCCCACTCCCTCACTCTGATTCTCACTCAGTCACTCTCCCACTCCCTCACTCTGATTCTCACTCAGTCACTCTCCCACTCCCTCACTCTGATTCTCACTCAGCCACTCTCCCACTCCCTCACTCTGATTCTCACTCAGCCACTCTCCCACTCCCTCACTCTGATTCTCACTCAGTCACTTTCCCACTCCCTCACTCTGATTCTCAGTCAGTCACTCTCCCACTCCCTCACTCTGATTCTCACTCAGTCACCCTCCCACTCCCTCACTCTGATTCTCACTCAGTCCCTCTCCCACTCCCTCACTCTGATTCTCACTCAGTCACTCTCCCACTCCCTCACTCTGATTCTCACTCAGTCACTCTCCCACTCCTTCACTCTGATTCTCACTCAGTCACTCTCTCACTCCCTCACTCTGATTCTCACTCAGTCCCTCTCCCACTCCCTCACTCTGATTCTCACTCAGTCACTCTCTCACTCCCTCACTCTGATTCTCACTCAGTCCCTCTCCCACTCCCTCACTCTGATTCTCAGTCAGTCACTCTCCCACTTCCTCACTCTGATTCTCACTCTCAATCAGTCCCTCTCCCACTCCCTCACTCTGATTCTCACACAGTCACTCTCTCACTCCCTCACTCTGATTCTCACTCAGTCACTTTCCCACTCCCTCACTCTGATTCTCAATCAGTCCCTCTCCCACTCCCTCACTCTGATTCTCACTCAGTCACTCTCTCACTCCCTCACTCTGATTCTCACTCAGTCACTTTCCCACTCCCTCACTCTGATTCTCAATCAGTCACTCTCCCACTCCCTCACTCTGATTCTCAATCAGTCACTCTCCCACTCCCTCACTCTGATTCTCACTCAGTCACTCTCCCTCACTCTGATTTTCACTCTCACTCTGTCACTCTCCCAGTCTCTATCTCGCTCTCTCTTTCCTTGTCTGCTCAATAAGGGAAATGGAAGCTGTGTCGAAACCAGAAACATCAATCGTTAGATATGGTTTTGTCTTTTTTGCATTCGTGTAACCCCAATTGCTTTTACTGATAAATGGGAGGCTGAGGGTTGTTAATTGACACATCGCTGATTTATTGATTGGCTGATTATATTTGTAATCTTGACCCACTCAACGCTCTGGTGAGGATTTTCTGGATGGGCATTGTTAATTTTGTAGAAAAGCAAGTTGTTGTGACATCTTCTGGGAAACTCTCACTCTCCAACTTACCCACCCACTCCCTCACTCTGATTCTCACTCAGTCACTCTCCCACTCCCTCACTCTGATTCTCACTCAGTCACTCTCCCACTCCCTCACTCTGATTCTCACTCAGTCACTCTCCCACTCCCTCACTCTGATTCTCACTCAGTCACTCTCCCACTCCCTCACTCTGATTCTCAATCAGTCACTCTCCCACTCCCTCACTCTGATTCTCACTCAGTCCCTCTCCCACTCCCTCACTCTGATTCTCACTCAGTCACTCTCCCACTCCCTCACTCTGATTCTCAATCAGTCACTCTCCCACTCCCTCACTCTGATTCTCAATCAGTCACTCTCCCACTCCCTCACTCTGATTCTCACTCAGTCACTCTCCCACTCCCTCACTCTGATTCTCACTCAGTCACTCTCCCACTCCCTCACTCTGATTCTCAATCAGTCACTCTCCCACTCCCTCACTCTGATTCTCACTCAGTCACTCTCCCACTCCCTCACTCTGATTCTCACTCAGTCCCTCTCCCACTCCCTCACTCTGATTCTCATTCAGTCACTCTCCCACTCCCTCACTCTGATTCTCACTCAGTCACTCTCCCACTCCCTCACTCTGATTCTCACTCAGTCACTCTCCCACTCCCTCACTCTGATTCTCAATCAGTCACTCTCCCACTCCCTCACTCTGATTCTCACTCAGTCACTCTCCCACTCCCTCACTCTGATTCTCAATCAGTCACTCTCCCACTCCCTCACTCTGATTCTCAATCAGTCACTCTCCCACTCCCTCACTCTGATTCTCACTCAGCCACTCTCCCACTCCCTCACTCTGATTCTCACTCAGTCACTTTCCCACTCCCTCACTCTGATTCTCACTCAGTCACTCTCCCACTCCCTCACTCTGATTCTCACTCAGTCCCTCTCCCACTCCCTCACTCTGATTCTCACTCAGTCCCTCTCCCACTCCCTCACTCTGATTCTCATTCAGTCACTCTCCCACTCCCTCACTCTGATTCTCACTCAGTCACTTTCCCACTCCCTCACTCTGATTCTCACTCAGTCACTCTCCCACTCCCTCACTCTGATTCTCACTCAGTCCCTCTCCCACTCCGTCACTCTGATTCTCAATCAGTCACTCTCTCACTCCCTCACTCTGCTTCTCACTCAGTCACTCTCCCACTCCGTCACTCTGATTCTCAATCAGTCACTTTCCCACTCCCTCACTCTGATTCTCACTCAGTCACTCTCCCACTCCCTCACTCTGATTCTCACTCAGCCACTCTCCCACTCCCTCACTCTGATTCTCACTCAGTCACTCTCCCACTCCCTCACTCTGATTCTCACTCAGTCCCTCTCCCACTCCCTCACTCTGATTCTCACTCAGTCACTCTCCCACTCCCTCACTCTGATTCTCACTCAGTCACTCTCCCACTCCCTCACTCTGATTCTCACTCAGTCACTCTCCCTCTCCATCACTCTGATTCTCACTCAGTCACTTTCCCACTCCCTCACTCTGATTCTCAGTCAGTCACTTTCCCACTCCCTCACTCTGATTCTCACTCAGTCCCTCTCCCACTCCCTCACTCTGATTCTCATTCAGTCACTCTCCCACTCCCTCACTCTGATTCTCACTCAGTCACTTTCCCACTCCCTCACTCTGATTCTCACTCAGTCACTCTCCCACTCCCTCACTCTGATTCTCACTCAGTCCCTCTCCCACTCCGTCACTCTGATTCTCAATCAGTCACTCTCTCACTCCCTCACTCTGCTTCTCACTCAGTCACTCTCCCACTCCGTCACTCTGATTCTCAATCAGTCACTTTCCCACTCCCTCACTCTGATTCTCACTCAGTCACTCTCCCACTCCCTCACTCTGATTCTCACTCAGCCACTCTCCCACTCCCTCACTCTGATTCTCACTCAGTCACTCTCCCACTCCCTCACTCTGATTCTCACTCAGTCCCTCTCCCACTCCCTCACTCTGATTCTCACTCAGTCACTCTCCCACTCCCTCACTCTGATTCTCACTCAGTCACTCTCCCACTCCCTCACTCTGATTCTCACTCAGTCACTCTCCCTCTCCATCACTCTGATTCTCACTCAGTCACTTTCCCACTCCCTCACTCTGATTCTCACTCAGTCACTCTCCCACTCCCTCACTCTGATTCTCACTCAGTCACTCTCCCACTCCCTCACTCTGATTCTCACTCAGTCACTCTCCCACTCCCTCACTCTGATTCTCACTCAGTCACTCTCCCACTCCCTCACTCTGATTCTCACTCAGCCACTCTCCCACTCCCTCACTCTGATTCTCACTCAGCCACTCTCCCACTCCCTCACTCTGATTCTCACTCAGTCACTTTCCCACTCCCTCACTCTGATTCTCAGTCAGTCACTCTCCCACTCCCTCACTCTGATTCTCACTCAGTCACCCTCCCACTCCCTCACTCTGATTCTCACTCAGTCCCTCTCCCACTCCCTCACTCTGATTCTCACTCAGTCACTCTCCCACTCCCTCACTCTGATTCTCACTCAGTCACTCTCCCACTCCTTCACTCTGATTCTCACTCAGTCACTCTCTCACTCCCTCACTCTGATTCTCACTCAGTCCCTCTCCCACTCCCTCACTCTGATTCTCACTCAGTCACTCTCTCACTCCCTCACTCTGATTCTCACTCAGTCCCTCTCCCACTCCCTCACTCTGATTCTCACTCAGTCCCTCTCCCACTCCCTCACTCTGATTCGCATTCAGTCACTCTCCCACTCCCTCACTCTGATTCTCACTCAGTCACTTTCCCACTCCCTCACTCTGATTCTCACTCAGTCACTCTCCCACTCCCTCACTCTGATTCTCACTCAGTCCCTCTCCCACTCCGTCACTCTGATTCTCAATCAGTCACTCTCTCACTCCCTCACTCTGCTTCTCACTCAGTCACTCTCCCACTCCGTCACTCTGATTCTCAATCAGTCACTTTCCCACTCCCTCACTCTGATTCTCACTCAGTCACTCTCCCACTCCCTCACTCTGATTCTCAATCAGTCACTCTCCCACTCCCTCACTCTGATTCTCACTCAGCCACTCTCCCACTCCCTCACTCTGATTCTCACTCAGTCACTTTCCCACTCCCTCACTCTGATTCTCACTCAGTCCCTCTCCCACTCGGTCACTCTGATTCTCACTCAGTCACTCTCCCACTCCCTCACTCTGATTCTCACTCAGTCCCTCTCCCACTCCCTCACTCTGATTCTCACTCAGTCCCTCTCCCACTCCCTCACTCTGATTCTCATTCAGTCACTCTCCCACTCCCTCACTCTGATTCTCACTCAGTCACTTTCCCACTCCCTCACTCTGATTCTCACTCAGTCACTCTCCCACTCCCTCACTCTGATTCTCACTCAGTCCCTCTCCCACTCCGTCACTCTGATTCTCAATCAGTCACTCTCTCACTCCCTCACTCTGCTTCTCACTCAGTCACTCTCCCACTCCGTCACTCTGATTCTCAATCAGTCACTTTCCCACTCCCTCACTCTGATTCTCACTCAGTCACTCTCCCACTCCCTCACTCTGATTCTCACTCAGCCACTCTCCCACTCCCTCACTCTGATTCTCACTCAGTCACTCTCCCACTCCCTCACTCTGATTCTCACTCAGTCCCTCTCCCACTCCCTCACTCTGATTCTCACTCAGTCACTCTCCCACTCCCTCACTCTGATTCTCACTCAGTCACTCTCCCACTCCCTCACTCTGATTCTCACTCAGTCACTCTCCCTCTCCATCACTCTGATTCTCACTCAGTCACTTTCCCACTCCCTCACTCTGATTCTCACTCAGTCACTCTCCCACTCCCTCACTCTGATTCTCACTCAGTCACTCTCCCACTCCCTCACTCTGATTCTCACTCAGTCACTCTCCCACTCCCTCACTCTGATTCTCACTCAGTCACTCTCCCACTCCCTCACTCTGATTCTCACTCAGCCACTCTCCCACTCCCTCACTCTGATTCTCACTCAGCCACTCTCCCACTCCCTCACTCTGATTCTCACTCAGTCACTTTCCCACTCCCTCACTCTGATTCTCAGTCAGTCACTCTCCCACTCCCTCACTCTGATTCTCACTCAGTCACCCTCCCACTCCCTCACTCTGATTCTCACTCAGTCCCTCTCCCACTCCCTCACTCTGATTCTCACTCAGTCACTCTCCCACTCCCTCACTCTGATTCTCACTCAGTCACTCTCCCACTCCTTCACTCTGATTCTCACTCAGTCACTCTCTCACTCCCTCACTCTGATTCTCACTCAGTCCCTCTCCCACTCCCTCACTCTGATTCTCACTCAGTCACTCTCTCACTCCCTCACTCTGATTCTCACTCAGTCCCTCTCCCACTCCCTCACTCTGATTCTCACTCAGTCCCTCTCCCACTCCCTCACTCTGATTCTCATTCAGTCACTTTCCCACTCCCTCACTCTGATTCTCACTCAGTCACTCTCCCACTCCCTCACTCTGATTCTCACTCAGTCACTCTCCCACTCCCTCACTCTGATTCTCACTCAGTCACTCTCCCACTCCCTCACTCTGATTCTCACTCAGTCACTCTCCCACTCCCTCACTCTGATTCTCACTCAGCCACTCTCCCACTCCCTCACTCTGATTCTCACTCAGCCACTCTCCCACTCCCTCACTCTGATTCTCACTCAGTCACTTTCCCACTCCCTCACTCTGATTCTCAGTCAGTCACTCTCCCACTCCCTCACTCTGATTCTCACTCAGTCACCCTCCCACTCCCTCACTCTGATTCTCACTCAGTCCCTCTCCCACTCCCTCACTCTGATTCTCACTCAGTCACTCTCCCACTCCCTCACTCTGATTCTCACTCAGTCACTCTCCCACTCCTTCACTCTGATTCTCACTCAGTCACTCTCTCACTCCCTCACTCTGATTCTCACTCAGTCCCTCTCCCACTCCCTCACTCTGATTCTCACTCAGTCACTCTCTCACTCCCTCACTCTGATTCTCACTCAGTCCCTCTCCCACTCCCTCACTCTGATTCTCAGTCAGTCACTCTCCCACTTCCTCACTCTGATTCTCACTCTCAATCAGTCCCTCTCCCACTCCCTCACTCTGATTCTCACTCAGTCCCTCTCCCACTCCCTCACTCTGATTCTCACTCAGTCACTCTCCCACTCCCTCACTCTGATTCTCACTCAGTCACTCTCCCACTCCTTCACTCTGATTCTCACTCAGTCACTCTCTCACTCCCTCACTCTGATTCTCACTCAGTCCCTCTCCCACTCCCTCACTCTGATTCTCACTCAGTCACTCTCTCACTCCCTCACTCTGATTCTCACTCAGTCCCTCTCCCACTCCCTCACTCTGATTCTCAGTCAGTCACTCTCCCACTTCCTCACTCTGATTCTCACTCTCAATCAGTCCCTCTCCCACTCCCTCACTCTGATTCTCACACAGTCACTCTCTCACTCCCTCACTCTGATTCTCACTCAGTCACTTTCCCACTCCCTCACTCTGATTCTCACTCAGTCACTCTCCCACTCCCTCACTCTGATTCTCACTCAGTCACTCTCCCACTCCCTCACTCTGATTCTCACTCAGTCACTCTCCCTCTCCATCACTCTGATTCTCACTCAGTCACTTTCCCACTCCCTCACTCTGATTCTCACTCAGTCACTCTCCCACTCCCTCACTCTGATTCTCACTCAGTCACTCTCCCACTCCCTCACTCTGATTCTCACTCAGTCACTCTCCCACTCCCTCACTCTGATTCTCACTCAGTCACTCTCCCACTCCCTCACTCTGATTCTCACTCAGCCACTCTCCCACTCCCTCACTCTGATTCTCACTCAGCCACTCTCCCACTCCCTCACTCTGATTCTCACTCAGTCACTTTCCCACTCCCTCACTCTGATTCTCAGTCAGTCACTCTCCCACTCCCTCACTCTGATTCTCACTCAGTCACCCTCCCACTCCCTCACTCTGATTCTCACTCAGTCCCTCTCCCACTCCCTCACTCTGATTCTCACTCAGTCACTCTCCCACTCCCTCACTCTGATTCTCACTCAGTCACTCTCCCACTCCTTCACTCTGATTCTCACTCAGTCACTCTCTCACTCCCTCACTCTGATTCTCACTCAGTCCCTCTCCCACTCCCTCACTCTGATTCTCACTCAGTCACTCTCTCACTCCCTCACTCTGATTCTCACTCAGTCCCTCTCCCACTCCCTCACTCTGATTCTCACTCAGTCCCTCTCCCACTCCCTCACTCTGATTCTCATTCAGTCACTCTCCCACTCCCTCACTCTGATTCTCACTCAGTCACTTTCCCACTCCCTCACTCTGATTCTCACTCAGTCACTCTCCCACTCCCTCACTCTGATTCTCACTCAGTCCCTCTCCCACTCCGTCACTCTGATTCTCAATCAGTCACTCTCTCACTCCCTCACTCTGCTTCTCACTCAGTCACTCTCCCACTCCGTCACTCTGATTCTCAATCAGTCACTTTCCCACTCCCTCACTCTGATTCTCACTCAGTCACTCTCCCACTCCCTCACTCTGATTCTCACTCAGCCACTCTCCCACTCCCTCACTCTGATTCTCACTCAGTCACTCTCCCACTCCCTCACTCTGATTCTCACTCAGTCCCTCTCCCACTCCCTCACTCTGATTCTCACTCAGTCACTCTCCCACTCCCTCACTCTGATTCTCACTCAGTCACTCTCCCACTCCCTCACTCTGATTCTCACTCAGTCACTCTCCCTCTCCATCACTCTGATTCTCACTCAGTCACTTTCCCACTCCCTCACTCTGATTCTCACTCAGTCACTCTCCCACTCCCTCACTCTGATTCTCACTCAGTCACTCTCCCACTCCCTCACTCTGATTCTCACTCAGTCACTCTCCCACTCCCTCACTCTGATTCTCACTCAGTCACTCTCCCACTCCCTCACTCTGATTCTCACTCAGCCACTCTCCCACTCCCTCACTCTGATTCTCACTCAGCCACTCTCCCACTCCCTCACTCTGATTCTCACTCAGTCACTTTCCCACTCCCTCACTCTGATTCTCAGTCAGTCACTCTCCCACTCCCTCACTCTGATTCTCACTCAGTCACCCTCCCACTCCCTCACTCTGATTCTCACTCAGTCCCTCTCCCACTCCCTCACTCTGATTCTCACTCAGTCACTCTCCCACTCCCTCACTCTGATTCTCACTCAGTCACTCTCCCACTCCTTCACTCTGATTCTCACTCAGTCACTCTCTCACTCCCTCACTCTGATTCTCACTCAGTCCCTCTCCCACTCCCTCACTCTGATTCTCACTCAGTCACTCTCTCACTCCCTCACTCTGATTCTCACTCAGTCCCTCTCCCACTCCCTCACTCTGATTCTCAGTCAGTCACTCTCCCACTTCCTCACTCTGATTCTCACTCTCAATCAGTCCCTCTCCCACTCCCTCACTCTGATTCTCACTCAGTCCCTCTCCCACTCCCTCACTCTGATTCTCACTCAGTCACTCTCCCACTCCCTCACTCTGATTCTCACTCAGTCACTCTCCCACTCCTTCACTCTGATTCTCACTCAGTCACTCTCTCACTCCCTCACTCTGATTCTCACTCAGTCCCTCTCCCACTCCCTCACTCTGATTCTCACTCAGTCACTCTCTCACTCCCTCACTCTGATTCTCACTCAGTCCCTCTCCCACTCCCTCACTCTGATTCTCAGTCAGTCACTCTCCCACTTCCTCACTCTGATTCTCACTCTCAATCAGTCCCTCTCCCACTCCCTCACTCTGATTCTCACACAGTCACTCTCTCACTCCCTCACTCTGATTCTCACTCAGTCACTTTCCCACTCCCTCACTCTGATTCTCAATCAGTCCCTCTCCCACTCCCTCACTCTGATTCTCACTCAGTCACTCTCTCACTCCCTCACTCTGATTCTCACTCAGTCACTTTCCCACTCCCTCACTCTGATTCTCAATCAGTCACTCTCCCACTCCCTCACTCTGATTCTCACTCAGTCACTCTCCCTCACTCTGATTTTCACTCTCACTCTGTCACTCTCCCAGTCTCTATCTCGCTCTCTCTTTCCTTGTCTGCTCAATAAGGGAAATGGAAGCTGTGTCGAAACCAGAAACATCAATCGTTAGATATGGTTTTGTCTTTTTTGCATTCGTGTAACCCCAATTGCTTTTACTGATAAATGGGAGGCTGAGGGTTGTTAATTGACACATCGCTGATTTATTGATTGGCTGATTATATTTGTAATCTTGATCCACTCAACGCTCTGGTGAGGATTTTCTGGATGGGCATTGTTAATTCTCACTATGTTCAACCATGGCTCAGTGTTTATCGTTCGAGGCAATGCCTTCAGTGGCTGTTTCAGCCAGTATATTTTAGGAACTGTTTTTTCAAAGTCTATTTTCAGATTTTCAACACATGTGTTTTGTTAGATTGTGGAAATGATACAGCATGGAGATGTTGCCAGACACTCCTATTAATGGCTGATTGTTGGGAGCTCAAGAAATTACCTATTTAAAATTCATTAGAGTGAAGAGAGCAGCTCTGGCCAGGCCAGTATTTATTGACCATTCCTAATTGCCCTTGAGAGCTGCCTTCTTGAATACAGCTACCCCCTAGACCATTGCAGAGGGGCAGTTAAGAGTCAATAACATTGCTGCAGGTTTGGAATCTCATGTAGGCCAGGCCAGGTAGAGATGGCAGATTGCTTTCCCGAAAGGACATTATTGAACCAGATGGGTTATTAAAACCCCCCATAGTTTCATACTGTACATGACTGCGATGGGCTTTTTATTCTCAATTGATGTTGCATTTTACTTAACTGAATTGGAATTCCTGTAGTGCAGAAGGAGGCCATTCGGCCCGTCGAGTCTGCACCGACCCTCTGAAAGAGCACCCTACCTAGGCGCTGTCCCCTGCCCTATCCCCGTAACCCCACCTAACCTGAACATCTTTGGGCACTAAGGGGCAATTTATCACGGCCAATCCACCTAACCTGCACATCTTTGGAATGTGGGAGGAAACCGGAGCACCCGGAGGAAACCCACGCAGACACTGGGAGAAAGTGCAAACTCCACACAGTCACCCGAGGTTGGAATCGAAACTGGGCCCCTGGTGCTGTGAGGCAGCAGTGCTAACCACCGTGCCGCCAGCTGTTGCGGTGAGATATGAACTTCCAGATCATTCGCCCAAGCCTTGGGATTACTAAGCCAGTAACATAACCAATCCTCATGAGCATTGAGGTGCTCGGGCTGAACTGGAAGTTAGAATTATTGATTCATTTAAATGGTCATTTCAAACAGAAGAGACTTACAGAGCCGACGGACTACCTGATTATATTTTGGTCAGATCAATCCATTTGCATTTCCATTTCCGTCATTGGGGCCGCAGGTCTTTCTCTCCCACCCCAGAGAGAGTGTTGCTCCTAATGTCCTGGTCCATTGGAATAATAGGTAGTCATAAATCCAGCCATTTCTTTTTGTCTGATAATGCTTCTTGGGATGTTTTATTGCATTAAAGGTGCTATGTAAACGCAAATTATTGTCACGATCGTGAGTTCAACACTGTCCGAAGCTAAGCTTCCTTCCTATAAAATGACAATAGGAATAGTAAATCGGGTGAATTCTGTGTTCACTATGTTGAGGGGTGTTAAGCTTTCAGAAATCACAGAATCAAAGAATGATCGTGCACACAAGGAGGACATTCAGCCCATTGTCCCGGTGCTGGCTTTTCTGAAAGAATTCCCAATCAGTCCCCACCTCACTCCTTGCTCTTTCCCCATCGCTCTGCAAAAATTCCCATTTGAAAGTTGCTATTGAATCCGCCCTTTCTGGCAGCGCATTCCAGAACACCACAACCCTCGGCAGAAAAATCTTCCGCCATCTCCCTCTCTCTGCTTCTAATTCCAACAGAATTTTTATGATTCTGAATATTCTGCACCATCTCCTTCTCCCCTCCGAGGAGAACGGTCCCAGCTCCTCCAGGCTCTCCACGTTTACTGAAGTCCCTCATCTCCTGGTCCCATTCCAGTAAATCTCCTCCGCACTCTCTCCAGGGCTTTGAAATCCTTGCGGAACTGTGGGACCCAGAATATTGCAAGCTGGGGGTCCAACCTGTGATTTATGACAACTTTTGCACAACATCCTTGATTTATGTATAGCCCCGTTGCCACTGCTCATAAATGTATATCGCAAGAGCCAAAAAATCTAAACCACATAACAGCTTCCATTCATCCTTTGGGTTCTATGGACGCAGTTACGCGTTGATATCAAAATAAACCAAGAGCTCGTGTGATGTAACCTTAATCTCCACAGTCCTTCTCGGTGGTAGAGGGCGAGTGTTTGGAAGGTGCTGCCTAAGGAGCGTTGGTGAGTTGTTGTATAGTGGCAGCAATGTGTACCAATGGTGGAGGGAGTAAATGTTTCCAATGGGCGTTTGCCACACTCCAAGCACAAATTGCATCAAACATTGCACCCATTTTGAGAACCTGGGCGGAATTCTCCGACCCCCCGCCGGGTCGGAGAATCCGGGGCTTCCGTTGTGGCCTGGCCCGCGATCGGGGCCCACCGATCGGCGGGCCGGCCTCTCTGCCCTCTGGCCACCTTTCCTCTGCGCCGGCTACTGTAGCCCTGCACCATTTGGCGTCGGGGATGGCACGGGGAAGAAGGCCACTGCGCATGCGTTAGTTGGCGCCGGCCCAACTGTGCATGCGTGGAATCCGCGGCGCCGGGTCTGCAATTGGCAGTCCTAGCCCCCTGTGGGCCGCAGAATGGGGTCCCGGAACGGACGCTGGAGTAAAACACTCCCGTTTTTACTCCGGCGTCGGCACTTAGTCGCCCGATGGGAGAATCCCGCCCCAGATTTTCCTCACATTTCTCTCCAGTCTATTTGCATATCATCAAATGCAGAAATCTGCATGAACCCCTCGCTCTGTTTCAAAGCGGGCAGCGTGATTGAACGGCATTGTTTCGCCTGATTCTGTGACGTCAGCGAGGGCGAGATCCAGATTAACATATTTAAGTGAACCATTAGGCTCATTTAAATATGTCGCCGCCCAGTTCATCTCAGGACCGGGAACTAACGCCTGGGAGACCTCACCATGGCGCTGTTTAGCACTGTGTCACACAAACATGGACCAGGCGTAACAGCACCTGGGAGGTGTTTCTCATCGGAGGTCCCCGGTAGGTCATGCTCTGGGCACTCCCCCTGGCACCCTGGCAGTGCCCCCCCAAGGCACCCTAGCAGTGCCACCCATACACCCCGGCAGTGCCCGGGGCACTCTGGCTGTGCCACGCTGGCAATGCCACTTTCAGGGCATCAGGCTGGCAGTGCCAAAGTGCCAGGTTGCCCGTTCCATGGACTGGGCCCTGGGGTGCCCTGCCCTTTTGAGGTGGGTGAGGGGGGGGAGACATAAATTGGGGCAACGGGGTGGGAGGGGTCCGGAGGCTGCAGTGGGGTGTCCGAGATGGATCGAGAGATTGGGGCGGCATTTAAAACTAGCGCCCCGATCTCTTCCTGCACCGTTGAGCGCGTCTATGCAGGAAGTGAGGTAAGTGCAGCCTTGGCGGGGCATACCCAACCAAGACGAGAGGAAACCACAGGGCTCCGTTTGATAGCGGGTCATCCTTGGTGCTGCAGGCATTGAGAAAGAACCCGATATACCCGCCCAAAATGGGACTTTATGTTAAATCGTGCCCATAAATTATTTTTTTAAAATATTGCTTTGCAAAATAATCCTTGATGTATTTAAAAATGTCATGATATTCATATAAACATATCCTGGTGCAATCACACACACACTGATGGACAGGTCGACGGACCAATCAACACACACGCAACATCACAGCCAATCACCAGTGAGAGCACACTCACTATAAAACGGGGAACACCACAGTTCCCGCTCATTCCAGCAGGCGACAGCTCAGGGCACAGAGCTCACAGCGCGCCACTCAGACATACACCATGTGCTGAGTGCCTCTCTAAGATAGTACTGGGGCTGGGTCCACAGGTTAGCTGGCGAAGCACGTACCCAAGCCAGCAGTATACAGTAGATGTTATCAAGAATAATAAAACAGAGTTGTACCATCTACAACCGTGTTGGTTCGTTTGTGTAGCGGAACCCCCAACACGACATAGTACCAGGATTGGAACCCAGCAACTGTGAGACCTACCTGCACATCTTCAGCGATCCGCCATCCTGCGCCATGGACACCATCAGCCCGCCGCAGCCGCTCCAAATCGCTGGAAACCTCGGCGCCCACTGGAAGCTGTTTAAACAGCGCTTCCAGTTCTTCCTAGAAGCCACAGACAGGGAGAATGCATCCGACACCAGGAATATCGCCCTCCTCCTCTCCACGGCAGGGCAACACGCCATCCACATCTACAACTCCCTGGCATTCGCGGACAACGAGGACAAGACGAAGTACAAGATGGTCTTTCTAAAACTTGAGCAACACTTCAGTGTCGAAGTGAATGAGAGCTTTGAGAGGTACCTCTTCCAGCAGCGCCTGCAGGGTAAGGATGAGCCTTTTCAATCCTTTTTGACACACCTCCGTATCCTCGCGCAGTCCTGCGGCTATGAGGCCACCTCCGATTCCATGATTCGGGACCAGATAGTTTTTGGGGTCTCCTCGGGCACCCTACGCCAGCAGCTCCTCAAAATAAAGAGCCTCACTCTAGCCACCGCCATCGAAACCTGCGTCCTCCACGAAAACGCGACCAGCCAGTACTCTCAATTCCAGGCAGCCGAATCGGCACGGCACGGATCCCACGAGGCCGAGCGGGTCCACTCCATCGAGTTCCTCCCGACCAGCGGCCCAGACGAGGGCGGCCATTTTGCACTCTTTCCACGGCCTCCCGCGCTTGTATGCGCCAAAAGAGATGTTGACGCAGAGGGACGTGACGTGACGCGCAGGCGTGTTCTACGCAGGACCGAACTGCGCATGCGCGGTGGTGCAACGAAAGCCATGACGTCACGACGTGCGGCAACTGTGGATCCGCACATTTAAAGCGGCAATGTCCAGCGAAAAATCGACAATGCCTCCGCTGTGGCAAGCTGGGCCACTACGCTGCCTGCTGTCGAGCAGCTCAACCTGCCTACGCTCCGCAATTCTGCCAGCCTCGCAGGGACGTGTGGGCCATTCAGCCTCCATACACCGAGTCATACCCTGACGACGTACAGACCGGTGATACCGACGACCGGGAAGCCTTCCGCGTTGCGGTAATTGACAGAAATCGGATGTCCCCAAGTAGGACCCACCAGCCGATGCCAGTGCACAGCGTCAATCCAGGTGATGAATGGTGTGCCACCCTAACGGTCAACCCGAATTCGTCGCCCACCTACTAGGCTGGACTTATACGCCTGTTTGCACATTGGACTCACTGAATTGTTGTGCAACAATGTTAATGTGTTTCTCTTTTTGTCGTTCCAGGAGTTCTCTTTCGATGTTTGATGATTGCACTTGTATTGCTTATGGTACAACCTCGTTGCTATGTTGCACCTGACACCTTCCTCTGTATATAGTTTAGCCTCATGTACATGTTGTAAATATTGCACACACATACTCAGCCGCACTCAGTACACACCAATATTTATTACCATGTAGGCACATATTCTTGTGAAAAGGGGGGATGTCATATTCATATAAACATGTCATGGTGCAATCACACGCACACACTGATGGACAGGTCGACGGACCAATCAACACACACACAACATCACAGCCAATCACCAGTGAGAGCACACGCACTATAAAACGGGGAACACCACAGTTCCCGCTCATTCCAGCAGGAGATAGCTCAGAGCACAGAGCTCACAGCGTGCCACTCGGACATACACCATGTGCTGAGTGCCTCTCTAAGATAGTGCAAGGGCTGGGTCCACAGGTTAACTGGTAAATACGAACCACAGCCAGAAGTATACAGTAGATGTTATCAAGAGTAATAAAACAGAGTTGTACCATCGACAACCGTGTTGGTTCGTTTGTATAGCGGAACACCCAACATGACAAAAAGTAGTAGCTTTCTGCAGTTTTATTAATGCAGTTGAAAATGCATTTGTCACAAAAATAAAAGCATTTTTAATTGGCAACTAGGTCACCACCGATGAGGAGCATGATTTGAAATCACGGAGGATGACTTTAGAAATATACAGAAACATTTGTGGATATGTTGAGGGAATTAATTTTTTTTAAAAACTTTCAAAATGTTTTACAAGGTGCCCTATTAGTGTCCTTGCTCCCAAAAGAAGCAAATTAATTGAGAGAATGTCCTCTGAAAACGGGTTCAGGTAGAGGACCGTCACCATGGTGGTTAATTTGGTCCAGAATAAAATTCTGCCTTCTTGCGATGTCCAATTTCAGGTCAATTCTGTAGAGAAATCGACAGCACGTTTGCAGATTTCCAACGTTTTTGTGGACTTGGTCATCACTTTCTTCACCTCTTGTTGCATTTCCCCATTATGGGAGTTTGGGGAGGATCTTGGTGGGGGGTGCGGTGAGAGGGAGAAGGGGAAAGGGGCTTTCTCCTGCCAACACTTAATTGAACACTCCAGCAAAATGATGGCTGATTTGGAGTTTGATAATGGTGAGTGTCCTCCTTGTTTTGCAGGTCGCTATGTCTACATTGAAGGCTCTCCTCGTCATTATGGCAAAGTGGGCCTCCTCACCAGCCCTCAGCTCCGAGGTCTGGGAGAAAGCTGCGTGCGACTTGTGTATCAGATAACTGGTACGGATCCTGGAAGACTGAATATGTACTTTCGACCAGAAGGAAACAGCTTTGACTTTCTGCTCTGGTCTGCCAACCAACCCTCCGACAGCTGGAAGATTGCTAGCATAGGCGTCAGTAACATAACAGACAAATCGAAGGTACGTACGGTGTGCAAGCAAGTCGCTTACTCTTCTAAGCCCTTCGCTGATTTCGGGGAAAATGTCTAGAAAACTGTTGATGTCGACACTTGTGCAGGAGTTCTCCCTCGGCTCACCTCGAGGCCCTGATTTCCTCATCCACGTTTTGGTTACCTCTACCCTTGCCTCCTCCGATGGTTTTACAGCCCAACCATTCAACCTTGGACCTTCTGTAATCTTGACCTGCTGCATGTTCATTTTCACCAAGTTCAATTCAACCCATTGCCTTTGGGCTCCCCATCCAGCAAGGCCTCAATTTTAAAATTCCCGTCTTCATATTCAGATCCCTACCTTGTCTTAGTGCTACCCTCTTTCTGTAACGTCCTCCAGCCCTTGTTTCTGTAACGTCCTCCAGCCCTACGCCCACTGAGACCCCCACCCTCCTCTAATCCTGGCCGGTGGGCGGTCCTGATTTCCATGGCGCCGACATTACTGGCCGTGCCTTTAGCTGCCTGGGCTCCAAGATCTGGATTGCCCTCCCTAAACCACTCCAAATATCTCTTGTGATATTATCATAATTATCAGCATTTCAAGGGTTAATGTAGTGTCGAGAGTAGCCACTAGGTGGAGCTACAGATACAACTATATAAGACAGTGATGCTAGGCCTTCAGGGAGTAGTGTATGCAGGGGATAGCTAGTGAAGACCAGAAGAGCAGATAATGTGAGTAATAGATTATAGTTTATACCAGTAGTGAGATTAGCTGTAGAGGAGTGTAGTTAGATGTTATTGTGTATTCTGAAGGACTAGCAGCACGGTTGTTAGCACAGTTGCTTCACAGCTCCAGGGTCCCAGGTTCGATTCCCGGCTTGGGTCACTGGCTGTGCGGAGTCTGCACGTTCTCCCCGTGTCTGCGTGGGTTTCCTCCGGGTGCTCCGGTTTCCTCCCACAGTCTAAAGACGTTAGCAACAGTCTAAAGAGGTTAGGTGGATTGGCCGTGCTAAATTGCCCCTTTGTGTCCAAAAAGGTTAGGTGGGGTTACTGGGTTACGGGGATAGGGTGGAGGTGTGGGCTTAGGTAGGGTGCTCTTTCCAGGGGCCAGTGCAGACTCAATGGGCCGACTGGCCTCCTTCTGCACTGTAAATTCTATGATTCTATGAAGTGTCGTATCCCAGTTTCGTAGTGTAAATAAAATCTATTTTGTGGTCTTTGTGAACACGATTCCAACCATCCCGAAATAAGCAACACCAAAGAACAAAGAAATGTACAGCACAGGAACAGGCCCTTCGGCCCTCCAAGCCCGTGCCGACCATGCTGCCCGACTAAACTACAATCTTCTACACTTCCTGGGTCCGTATCCCTCTATTCCCATCCTATTCATGTATTCGTCAAGATGCCCCTTAAATGTCACTATCGTCCCTGCTTCCACCACCTCCTCCGGTAGCGAGTTCCAGGCACCCACTACCCTCTGTGTAAAAAACTTGCCTCGTACATCTACGCTAAACCTTGCCCCTCTCGCCTTAAACCTATGCCCCCTAGTAATTGACCCCTCTACCCTGGGGAAAAGCCTCTGACTATCCACTCTGTCTATGCCCCTCATAATTTTGTAGACCTCTATCAGGTCTCCCTGATACCAAGAACACCACGGGAAGGATTCTCTAATCCCGCGGCAGAGTGTCCACGCCGTCGTAAACGTCGTTGTGTTTCACGGGCCGAGCCGAGGACTAATTCTGGCCCCTACATGGCACTGGAGCGGTTCACGCCTCTCCAGCGGCAGATCTGGGTGTGAACAGTGCGCTGCAGGATCCACGCCAGAGAGGCCGGCCCGCCGATTGGTGGGCCCCGATCGCGGGCCAGGCCACATCGGAGGCCACCCCCCCCCCCTCCCCCCACACGGAGTCGGATTCCCCCCCCCGCCCCCCCAAAGCCGCTCCCCGACCCTTCAACGGCGAGTTCCGGCCGGCTGAGAGCAGGTATGGATGGCACCAGCGGGGCTCGGCGGTTTTACGACGGCCGCTTGACCCATCCCGGGCCGAGAATCGGCTGGCCGGCATCGGGGCGGCGTGGCGCGATTGACGCCCGTCGCGGGGATTCTCCGGCCCGGCCCCGGGCTGAGAGAATCCCGCCCCACTTCTCTCTCCCTTAAGATGCTCCTTAAAAGTGACCTCTTTGACCAAGGTTTGAGTCATCTATCTCCCTCGTATCTCCCTATGTGAGTGCTTAGTTTTGCTCCTGTGAAGTGCCTGTTTTGCTGTGTTTAAAAACACGGGCCGGGATTTCCAGTCCCACTCACTGGGAACGTTTAGCCCCGCTGAAAGCCAATGGTCGTTTGGCTGGCCTGCCTCATCCCCCGCGGCGGGTCCCACCACAGCAGCGCTGGGAAATCCCAGCCACAGTATAAACACAAGTTTCTGTGCTGTTGTGGTGGCAAGATGGGACATCGATGGTACAGCATATATTCCAAATGCCACTGAGCGACACTGAATTCTCCAGGAATCACGTTGATTGGACAGCAGGACGCGGAGATATTGAACAGAACTTGATGGGGTGTTTCAGGTAACGAAAGCTGGTTTGGGCATTTCTTTGCTTGTCCTCACTTACTGTAGTTGAAAATACTCAATCCATCAGTCAGATGAGGAGTTACCAGTCTAGTTTGGTGCAATTGACTTTCTGGGTTCAGAGTTTGGTTGAAGGAAAGTAGCTACAATGAGAGACACCAGAAAGCCACAAATGTGAAACGGTTGCCAGCCTCGGTGGGATATAACCACCAAATACAATTCAGTTTGTCAGACAGCATCTGTGGAGAGAGAAAAACAGTAAACATTTCAGCTCACTTACCTCTCTGTCTGAAGCATTGGGCCCAATTTTAACTTGTTGCAATTGAGTGGGTTTTGATAAGTTATAATTGGACCCATTAACTAACTCTCTTTCTCTCACTCCCTCTCTCTCTCACTCCCTCTCTCTCTCACTCCCTCTCTCTCTCACTCCCTCTCTCTCGTTTTCTCTCTCTCGCTCCCTCTCTCTCGCTCCCTCTCTCTCGCTCCCTCTCTCTCGCTCCCTCTCTCTCGCTCCCTCTCTCTCTCGCTCCCTCTCTCTCTCATTCCCTCTCTCTCACTTTCTCTCTCTCGCTCACTCTCTTTCGCTCCCTCTCTCTCTCATTCCCTCTCTCTCTCATTCCCTCTCTCTCGCTTTCTCTCTCTCTCGCTCCCTCTCTCTCTCGCTCACTCACTCTTTCTCGCTCTCTCTCTCTCTCGTTCTCCCTCTCTCTCGCTCCCTCTCGCTCCCTCTCGCTCACTCACTCACTCTCTCTCTCTCTCTCTCATTCTCCCTCTCTCTCGCTCCCTCTCTCTCGCTCCCCCTCTCTCTCGTTCCCCCTCTCTCGCTCCCTCTGTCTCACTTTCTCTCTCTCGCTCCCACTCTCTTGCTCCCTCGCTCTCGCTTCCTTTCTCACTCCTCTCTCGTCCTCTCTCTCGCTCCCTCTCTCTCGCTCCCTCTCTCTCGCTCCCTCTCTCTCGCTCCCTCTCTCTCGCTCCCTCTCTCTCGCTCCCTCTCTCTCGCTTTCTCTCTCTCTCGCTTTCTCTCTCTCGCTCACTCTCTCTCGCTCCCTCTCTCTCGTTCCCGCTCCCTCTCTCTCGCTCCCTCTCTCTCGCTCCCTCTCTCTCGCTCCCCCTCTCTCGCTCCCCCTCTCTCGCTCCCCCTCTCTCGCTCCCCCTCTCTCGCTCCCCCTCTCTCGCTCCCTCTCTCTCGCTTTCTCTCTCTCGCTTTCTCTCGCTCCCACTCCCTTGCTCCCTCGCTTCCTTTCTCACTCCACTCTCGCCCTCTTTCTCCCTCCCTCGCTCTTGTTCCCCTCTCTCGCTCCCTCTCTTTTGCTCCTTCTCACTTGCTCTCTCTCTCGCGCTCCTTCTCTCTCTTGCTCCTCTCTCGCTCCTTCTCTCTCCCACCCTCTCTCTCTCTCTCGCTCTCTATCTCTCTCTCTTTCCTCTAATCTCTGTCTCTCTTTCTCTCTCTCCCTCTCTCCACAGATGCTGCCCACCCTATTGAGTGCTTTCAGCCTTTTCGGTTTCTATTTCAGATTTCCACGGGCAGCACGGTGGCGCAGTGGTTAGCACTGCTGCCTCACGGCGCCGAGGTCCGAGGTTCGATCCCGGCTCTGGGTCACTGTCTGTGTGGAGTTTGCACATTTTCCCTGTGTTTCCGTGGGTTTCGCCCCCACAACCCAAAGATGTGCAGGGTAGGTGGATTGGCCGCGCTAAATTGCCCCTTAATTGGAAAAAATGAATTGGGTATTCTAAAATTTTTTTTTTTTATTTGAGATTTCCAGCAATGTGCAATCTTTAGGCTTTGTTATCTCCGTGCTGTTTATGGGAGCTTGCTTTGCATAAATTGGCTGTTGAGTCTCCTACATTCCAGCAGTAACTGCACTTTTAAGTACTTTATTGGTTGTAAAGCACTTTGGAATGTTCTGAAATTGTGAAAGGCATTAAAAAAGGAGAGGCCTTTCATTTTTCATTTGTATTCGGAAAACCCGATCCCACTGCTGATTAGGTAGAGCATAGATAATTAGGATGTGCAGTGTCTTGCCTTCAAAATGTTGGAATGAAGGGGTAAAACAAGATGTGGGGAACTGGAATGTGTTCATTATTTCATGTTATTACGTAAAGACAAATTATATTGATTAAAGTTAATTATAAGTCACTCTGTGAACGAAACCAGTTCAACGCTTCATATCTGGCCTCATGACAGGAACATAGCAACAAGATTCAGTCCCTTGAGCCAGTTGTGTGAGATTGTGGCATTTTAACTCCATCCACCTGCCTTGCTTCCATCACCTTTTAAACTGTTGTCTGTTATAATATGCACCCATGCACATCATGAGGTAAAAACAGGCAGTGACAGACACCCAGGTGAGCCAATCAACACACAGGAAAGAACACAACCAATCACCAGACAGAACACCAGAGGGGGGTTTCCCACTATAAAACACGCGAGGCATCAGCACTCCGCCTCTTTCCACTGGTGACAACTGTAGTGACAGTCAGGGTGTATATATCAGTTAGCATCTTCTACATGTGGATCAGAGCTAGCCTGATCTAGTTAGTTAGAGTTAGTACACTTAGAGTAGTAGAGTGTCAGCCCACAGCAAGCTGTGTGCATTGTTACAGAAGTTCAATAAATCGTATTGAACCAACGTCTAAGTTTGGTGTATGCTTTACAATCCATCTGTTTCCTGTTGCAGTCCGTGTTACCCCAGGGTGAATAACACAACATTGACGAGCAAAAAGTCTATCAATCTCAGATTTAAAACTATTAAATGAGCTCTGACCTTTTGGGAGAGGGCATTCCATACAGCTACAACCCTTTGTGTGAAGCACTGTGTCCTTACATCTCTCTTGCTTCAGTTGTATAGGAGCTTGGTTAGACCGCACCCAGAGTACTGTGTCCAGTTTTGGTCCTCTGACCTCAGAGAGGATATCACTACTGTAGAGGGAGAGCAACGAAGGTTCACCAGACTTGTTCTGGGCATGACGGGACTGTCTGTGACGAGAGATTGGGAAAACTGGGCCTGCATTCTCCAGGGTGTCGACAAATGAGAGGTGATCTCATTGAAACCTATCAAATAGACAGGGTAGATGGAGGTGAGGTGTTTCCCTCGGCAGCAGAGTCTCGAACCAGGGGGCGCAATTTCAGAATAAGGGGGAAGCCACTTAGGATCGAGATGAGGAGAAATGTATTTGCACACAGGTTTGTGAATCTTTGAAATTCTCTACTCCAAGAGGGTGGAGGAAACTCAATTATTGCGTAGGTTTAAATCAGAGATTGATGGATTTCTGATTCACAATAATGCAAAGGGTTCTGGGGATAGTGGGTGGAAAAGACATTGAAGTGCCTGATCAGCCATGATCGTACTTAATGGTAGAGCAGGCTCGATGGCCCCCTCTTGTTCCTAAGTTCCTGAATTGTCTGCCTCTGACTTTGAGGTTATGCCCCTTCCCCTGAGCTCCCCGTCACTGAGAGAAAAAACATCTTTCTCTCTCTACCCTTTCAATTCCTTTCAAGATCATCAAAAATCCTCAATCGAATCACCCCTTAACCTAATCCTTGGACCTGGTGACATTCTGGTGAACCTGCACAGCAATCCTTCCAAAGCCAGTATCTCCTTTCAGAGGAGAGGTGCACACAGTGCTCTGGATGTTGCCTAACCAGAATTTTGTGGTATCTGTAGATAAACTCTCTCCCCTTTATTTTCAAGGGGTGGGATTCTCCGAGCCCCCGCTGGGTTGGAGAATCGGCGGGGGCGCGGGAAATTCCCGCCATGCCACTCTGATGCCGGGCCGCGATTCTCCGGCGACTGGGGAATCGGCGGCAATCGAGCCCGTGCGGTCGCCACAGCGCCGGTTGGGGGCTGCTGAAAGAGGCCCCCGTGGTGATTCTCGGCGGGCGACTGGCCGAACTCACGCCGAGTTGTGCCGAGTCCGCCCGGCGTGGTTCAAACCTGGCACCACCCGCTGGGAGCTCAGATCCGCGGCGGCTGTGGACGTCCTGGTGGAGGGGCGGGGGGATCTGACTCTGGGGCGGGCCTCCACGGGGTCCAGGAACGCGATCGGGGGCTTCCGATTGGCAGGCGGCCACGACCTGTAGGGGGCCTACCTCCTTCCGCGGGGGCCCGCCTTTCGGTCGCCGACATGTTGCTCCGCGCAGGCACGGAGACGGCAACCACGCGCATGCGCAGATCGGTGTTTATGCCGGCGTCAATGTTTAAAATGAAATTAAATGAAAATCGGATTTCGGAGAATCCCGGCCAAGTTCTCCAGACGTAAAGTCTATTTCAATAATAACTTTTTGAACCCGACCATGACATTTTTGTGATCTGTGTACAGGGATCCCTAAATCTACGTGTGACACTAATAAAGATTATTATTATTATCTTCACTCTTCCCAGTTTTTCACTATTAATATAAGACTGAGATCAGCCCTTTTTTGTTTGAAAATGGATGAATTCACATTGACCTGCATTGAAATCTATCTGCCACACTTTTATCTATTCGTCCAATCTATCAATGTGGCTTTGTAATTTCATGCTTCTGTGCACACTACGCATTGTATCATCAGTCTTGGTATAATTGGAGAACATAGATGCATGGCTGTCTAGAAGAAATTGAATCAGGTGTTCCAATCAATAAAATCTTGGCTGAACTTTTCCAATTTACCGCCCTATCCCTCGATTCCCTTCCCGACCAAATTTTGATAAATGGGCGGCACGATAGCACAGTGGTTAGCACTGTTGCTTCACAGTGCCGGAGACCCGGGGCGGGATTCTCCGCTCCGCCGCGCCACATTTCCGCCCCGACCCGCCGGCGGATGCTCCGTTTTGCCGGCTGGTCAATGGGGTTTCCCATTGTGGGGCAGCCCCACGCCGTCGGGAAACCCCCGGACTGCCGGCAAAATGGAGCATCCCGCCGGCGGAGAATCCCGCCTCCGGTTTCGATTCCCGGTTTGGGTCACTGTCTGTGCGGAGTCTGCACATTCTCCCCCTGTCTGCCGGGGTTTATTCCGGGTGCTCCGGTTTCCTCCCACAAGTCCCGAACGATGTGCTTGTTACATGAATTGGACATTCTGAATTCTCCCTCTGTGTGCCTGAACAGGCGCCGGAATGTGGCGACGAGGGGATTTTCACAGTAACGTCATTGCAGTGTTCATGTAAGCCTACTTATGACACTAATAAACATTATTATTATTATTATTAAATTTCAGCCTTGAATATACTGAACAACTGAACATCCAGGACTCTATGGGGCAGAAACTCC
The DNA here is from genome assembly GCF_047496885.1 of Scyliorhinus torazame. Taxonomy (NCBI): domain Eukaryota; kingdom Metazoa; phylum Chordata; class Chondrichthyes; order Carcharhiniformes; family Scyliorhinidae; genus Scyliorhinus; species Scyliorhinus torazame. Next base: position 264,790,144 of record NC_092715.1, on the reverse strand, counting down.
AAAGATTCACAACTCTTGGGACACACACACACACACACACACACACACACACACACTCTCTCTCTCTCTCTCTCCCAGCATCCACCCTGTCAAAGCTTCAAAGAATTTGAAATATTTCAATTAGTTGACTTCTCATTCTGCTAACTCCAGAGAATATAGACCCATTCTACTCTATCTTTTTTCATAGGAAACCCCTCTCATATCAAGAATCAATCTAGTGCATCTTAGTTGTTCCCCCTTCCAGGGGAAGTAAATCTTTACAACGGTATGGAGTCAAAACAATGCAGTCCTTCACGTGTGATCTTACCAAAACCCTTTATTATTGCTCCAAGACTTCCGAACTCTTATACTCCAACCCCATTGTAATAAAGGCTGACAAACATTTTGCATGTTAACATACTGTGACTTGTGTGCAAGGACACCTAAATCCTTCTGAAAACCAACATTAACATAATTTAAACTTTAAAAACACATTTCATTATTTCCTGTCAAAGTGGATAATATCCCACCCCCAACAATACACTCCATCTACCAACTATTAGCCCAGTCACTCAACTGATCTATATCTCTTTGGAATATCTGTGGTGACCTCCTTGTAGTTCAACAACTTTAGACCATGAACTCTCTCCCCATCTTGACTGTTCATAAAATAAAAGTAGTCTTAAGAGATTTACATTTGTATTGGTAAACATTAGAAATAATTTATAGTTTTAAGTGGGTTTAATTTAATGTTTCCTTGCCCGGAAGAGTAAAACCTAATAGTTAGAATGAAGCTGGATAAAGGTGTTTGTGTGTGGGGGTTGATTTCAATTCTCACTGTGATTCCATTGTGCTTAGAGAAGGCTATGGCATAAAGACTATATCAATCAGCAGTGGTTGTTTAGCAACTGGGGCCTTGTAAGGTAGACACACTTTTAAGTTTTAGTTTAACTGACTTGATTGCAGTTGGAGATCGATAGTAAGAGGAAGGCAGCTCTGCTCGAGTCAGTTGGTTTTAGAAGGCTAAAGAGGGAATATCTCTCAGCCTTGCTAGAAGAAAAGCCATACTATGGAGTAATGGTTAAGAAGACAGATGCTGGAACCTAAAGTCCAGCTAGTTAAGGAAACTAGAGAGATGAGGAGAGGTTTCCAAGAAGTCTGGAGTTATCAAAACTGAGGAAACTGCGAATGAGAACAGATTACTGTTCAGTAAAGTCACGTGAGAGGCCACAAAGATATCTGCAGTCGTGCTGAGGTTTTTGAGAAATTATTACTGTCTGGGAGACATTATTTGAAATGACTGTGGAAATCAGTGGACAAAGGAAACCTGAAGGGAGAAGTGTAAAACCTGAAAGTGAAACCTTGATGGGAGCAGCAGAGAGACGGCAAAATTTAAAAGAAGATTTAAAAGTGTGACTTTTGAAAGCGGACTTTGAAATCACTCGTGTTGAAGCCGGAGTTCAGCGAGACAAGGTGGATGACAGTATAAGCATCATCTGGGGGGGGCGGAAGTTGGGAATTTGAGGCAAAATACACAGACATTCACTTGGCTTCAGAGAGGATTGTGTCTTACCAGAGTCATCTCGTGTGCTTAAAATGCACTTTGTGTCAATGAGACCATTGTAGATTAAGATGTACTTTGTAATATGTGTCAATTTTAAAATTTGTGCGTAACTGTTACGCTAAGGGGGAGTCAAGAAGTACATACTCGTAATCCAATTTTTTTCATGTTTACATTTTTTTTCCTGGTTGTTAGAACTAATTTGTGGTTCTGTGAATCTGTCCCTCCACGTTTATACAATTTTGTTGTATAAAACAAAAGTAAACTTTATGGTCTTTTGAGCCAGAGTTGCATTCTGGGATCTTCGCATCCAGTTATAACACCAACTGGGATCGTACAAGAAGTGGGGGCTCTTGTGGGATTTCAAAACATAGCGATAGGGTTATTGGATGCTGATTAGTATTAATTTGTTGGGATATTTTGAAAATGTGGAAGGCATGCTGAATAGTAAATCTTGTTCCGGGGTTTATTATTAAATGTTGGGATCTGTGAATCCTTAATAAAGAGTAGGTGGGGGACTGAGGTAGTGGCGAAAAAGAATTGTAGTTACCGTGAGGTATATTGTATAGGTTAGAATCCAAAATGGAGTTGGAAATCGCCAAGACCTTTCTAAAGATGGAGGATGTAACTGACCGATTTATTGGCAGATTAATTGGAGTTGGGATTACCTGCAGGTAAGGAAAGGTGACATTATTCAAAGCATAGTGAAACATTCAAAATTGCAAGGGCCGACAGGTAGGCCAAGTGGAAACTGAATTAGCTAAAATTCAATTACAAATAAAACAATAAAAACTGCAAGGAAAAAGAAAGGAAAAGGAGAAAAAATAGAAACGGAGAAACTTGAAATGCACAAAGTAGAAAGGGAAAAAGAAGGTTTTTTGAAAGGAAATTAAAGTAAGAAAACTTGAAGTGGAAGTGGAAAGATTAACAATAGCAGAAAGAGAAAAGGAGAAAGGGAGAGAATTTCAGTTTAAAATGTTGGCAGTTAAAAAAGGAGCGAGTTGAGGAAGCAAGTAGTTCTAGACATGAACCTAGTGGGTTCATGTCTACTTATACAAGCTTCCAAAATTTGAGGAAAAAGATGTGGAGCATTCTTTATTTCTTTTGAAAAGGGAGCTAAACAGATGAAATGATCAACAGAAATTTGGGCATTACTTTTACAAAATAATTGGTGGGTAGAGCTAGTGAGGTGTGCGCATCATTGTCAGAGGAGGTACCTGTAGATTATGATATAGGAAGAAACTTACCCTCGGTGCCGATGAGTTGGTTCCTGAGGTGTACAGGCAGAAATGTCAAAACACAGGAAAAAATCCGGGACAAACTAATATTGAATTCGAGAGAGTGAAGCAAAATAATTTTGACCGTTAGATACGAGCGTTAATGATGGAGAAAATATATGAAGCCCTCCGAGAGGTGATTCTTTTGGAAGAATTTAAAGATTCACTTCCTTTGGTTATTAGAGTGCATGTTGAGGAACAAAAATAACAACTGCTAGACAGGCAGCAGAGTTAGCTGATGATTATGAACCAAACCTTTTTTTTTCAGTCATCATTTTAAACATGAACAGGGTAGAAAGTGGGAAGGACAAAAGAAAACAGTCAAGAAAGAGGTGGAACAGTTGGGAATGGTCAGGGAATGGTCAGGAAATTTCATTTCAGATCAAAAAGGAAAATTCAATGGTCTAAGTGTTTCCATTGTTATAAAATGGGACACGTTAAGGTAAATTGTTGGAAACTAAATGGAAAACCAGCTTCAGAAGTAGGAAAGGAAGCATCTGAAAAGGGAATGGCTGTTAAAAGTGGTGTAGGCGAAATTTGCTCTTTCAGTAACAATGAAAAAGGGGAATAGATCTCAGGGTACTTCAGAGAATTATTTGAGTACTAGTGAAGGATGTCAGGCTAGTGGAGGTTCTGCATGTTTTGTTTCAATGGGAAAGGTTTTCCCTTACTCGTCTAACTAAGTAAGTAAACAAATTAAAATTGTGACAGGAACAGATCAGTCATTAATGGTAGCTGATGATACAATTTGTATTCCAGGAAGTTTTATGAAGGAAAATGTAGTAAGATATATTAATGGAAGGGATGAACCTGTTTCTTTTTGTGAAGTTAATTTTAAGAAGTAATTTTGTAAATGGAATATTTATGGTAGAAATTATTCCTAAATGACCTACTGGGGGAATGGATTTCATCCTAGGTAATGATTTGGCTTGTGGAGACAGGAATGTGATGACAACTGTATTGCAACAGGCAGTTGATCATGGTAATCTCAGTAACTTTTTCAAAATTACCGTGGAGAAAAATGAGACACTTATTGCAGATAACAAACAATTGAAAGGAAACCTGATTGATACAGAAAATCAACCTTCGCGTATGAAAGAGGAGTTGGCGAATGTAAAGAGAACTGATGATGACAATTGAGAATCAGTCAGGAAAAGTTGAATATTTGACTGAGGACTTGAAAGCATTTTCTTTTCTTTTATTAACCGATCCCCTATCTATGTTAATATTGCCCCCAATTCCTTGAGCCCTTTTATGTAAATTATCTTATCCAAGACTTGCAGAGCATTTATTCAATTCCTCGGCGGTAAAGATTGGCGAAGCATTGGGAGCTTGTGTAAAAGACCTGCTTCAGATCTGGGGTGTTATTGTTACACTTTGGGTTACGTTATCATTTAGTTAGGCATGGCTAACAGAGAGAGACCACTAAAGATGTTCAAACCAATTACAGGCATAGCCAGTACGAGCTTTAGTCTAAGTCAAGCGATTGTAAACAATACAAGTGGATTAACATTCATTTGATGGAACCTTCCAAACCCACGACCTCTACCATCTAAAAGGACAAGGGCAGCAGATACCTGGGAACCCCACCACCTTGACGTTCCCCTCCAAGTCACTCACCACCCTGACTTGGAAATATATCAGCTGTTCCTTCACTGTCGCTGGGTCAAAATACAGGAACTCCCTCCCTAACAGCACTGTGGGTGTACCTACACCACGTGGGCAGCAGCGGTTCAAGAAGGTGGCTCACCACCACCTTCTCGAGGACAACTAGGGATGGGCAGTAAATGCTGGTCTTGGCTCACCTTCTAAGAACAAATCTTTAAAAAATAAGTTGATAGACATGGCTGTGAGCATCCAGCATGACTAACGCTCTTGAATAAATAATGCAGCAAAACAAATTAGGCCCAGGACAGGGATTATTATAGATTCAGTAGGTATGCAAAAGCATGCAATATTTTCACGACCACTAGCTCTTCAATTGTTGGTCATTCATTCTCAGGTTGTTGAGAGCGATTTATTGGCAGTGGGGGAGGGGGTTTCAGAAAGGACCTTTTTTTTTTTGTTTTACACAGCAAGTGGTAATGACCTGGGGCCCGCTGCCCACGAAGTGGTGGAAATGGGGATTGTGACATTATCATAAATGTAAAGAACTGAAAGGATTAATGTTATGTCCAAATCGACCACTAGAGGGAGCTAGATGTAGAACTATATAAGACATCGATGCTAAGCCTTGTGGGTGAGAGATTGAGGAGAAAGCTAGAGGACAGACTGTAGGAAAGATAGTGTAAGTGAGAGCAGATCGTAGTTATTGTATTAGTGTAGAGATTAGTGGTAGATGAGTGTAGATTGTGGGCTGGATTCTCCATATCTGGGACTATGTCCCCACGCTGGCGTCAAAACAGTAGTGTTTTACTCCTGAAAATACTGGATCAAAGGGACAGGAATTCTTAGCCCTGCAGGGGGCTAGCAGGGATCTGGAGTAAATCTAGCAGCTTTTGTGCAGATACGGGCCCCCGCAGTTCCGGGTCAGAGGTTGTGCATGCGCACGGCGGTGGCCTCCAGCGGACGTGCCGTGCTCTATGGTGGACTCAGACCGCGGAGCCAGACCCAAGAAAGAGACCCCCCCCCCCCCCACGATCGGCTGCGCGCCCGACCCTCAAACCCCGCACATGAATTCCCTGACCACATTAAGGCCTGCCGCCCTCCGATTGGCCCGCCCCCCGACCAGAGCGGCCGCGGACTCACGCGAGTATCCCGACTGGCTGGACCAGGTTAGTTCCATGCCGTTGGGAACTCTGCCGGTCGTTTCTATTTTCGTTCATGGGATGTGGGAGTCGCTGGTTGTGGGCATATCAGAATCAACCACACATTGCTGTGGGTTTGGAGCCACATGTAGGCCAGACCAGGTAAGGAGGACAGGTTTCCTTCCGTCCAGGGCGTTAGTGAACCAGATGGGTTGTTACACACCTACTTCCTGCTCTCTTTGAACAACTGAATCAGAGGCCATAGAGAGAGAAGCCATTCAGCTCTCTTTGTGCGTGAGTGCTGTCCAATTAGTCCCACGCCTGGGGGTGGAGAATTGCTGAGCGAGCCTCTGGCAATGGTCCCAGGCACGGGGCTCCCTCCCCGAGGACGGCGCTTTTCGGGGCCCGCAGCTAAGGGTTGTGAAATTGAGATAGACTGGATTGCTGTACAGAGTGCTGGCATGGACTGGGTGGGCTGAAGAGCCTCCTTCCGCCCTGTCATGCCGCTGAGTCAGGTTGGACAACAAGGGAAAGGGTGAATAAAGCAACTCCCAAGATGTGATCATTGGGTAACGTGAAGCATGGCGGCAATACGGATTTTCCATTTCCTGGTAGTTCTAAGATGTTTCTGACACGGCCGTTCCAACTCAACAGCAACTCGAAGGCAATTCACGTGCATGTGTGTGTCGCTTTTGTGGTGGGAAATGCACAAGTTCTGGTGACATCTTTGGGGTGGCACGGTAGCATAGTGGTTAGCACTGTTGCTTCACAGCTCCAGGGCCCCAGGTCCGATTCCCAGGCTTGGGTCACTGACTGTGTGGAGTCTGCAAGTTCTCCCCGTGTGTGGGTGGGTTTCCTCCGGGTGCTCTGGTCTCCTCCCACAGTCCAAAGATGTACAGGTTGGGTGCATTGGCCATGCTAAATTGCCCTTAGTGTGTGGGTGGGGTTACTGGATTACGAGGATAGGTTGGCAGCGTGGGCTTAAATAGGGTGCTCTTTCAAAGGGCCGGTGCAGACTCAATGGGCCAGATGGCCTCCTTCTGCACTGTAAATTCCCTGATCTCTTGGATAAGAAATATGTTTGAAATATTGTGTGCCTGCCCCTGGGCTGCTGCTGCCTGATATTTAGCCTAACAAAAAATAAAAAATCCGCCTTAAACTCTTGAAGTGAAGCTGGTGCCGTCACGGAACCTGTGAAGGAGCCACGGGTTAATAGTTTCAGAAGCTGATGCCAGACTCGTGGCAGGAACCACATGAGCAGCCCAGGAAATTAGTTGACAAAAATGGCAACAGTCTGTTTGGATCATTCTGTAATTTCCAACATCTGTGGCCTTCATTTTGTTGAGGTTGCTTTTTGGACACGGGAGAGAATTGGGAGTCAGAAGGTATATATATATATATATACTTCCTTTATTTGGATGTGGGTGTCACTGGCAAGGCCAACGTTTATTGCCCGCTCTTAAACCACCTTCTTGAAGAGCTGACGTACTGAATATAACTGAGTGGTTATTTCAGAGAGAGTTAAGGGCGAACCACATTGCCATCTGGGTAAGGATTTCCTTCCCTTCGTGAACCCAGTGGGATTTTATAACAATCGACAATGGTTTCACCACGGCTGAGAGTAACCTTTTCATTCCGGACAATTGAGTTTGGTGGGATTTGAACCTGCATTCTCGGATCGTTAGCTGGGCTTCGAGGTTACTTGACCAGCAATGTGACAACGAGGCTACCATACCTCCAGTCAAACTCATTGATTTGTGCAGACGTTTCTATTTTCGTTCATGGGATGTGGGAGTCGCTGGTTGTGGGCATATAAGAATCAACCACACATTGCTGTGGGTTTGGAGCCACATGTAGGCCAGACCAGGTAAGGAGGACAGGTTTCCTTCCGTCCAGGGCGTTGGTGAACCAGATGGGTTGTTACACACCTACTTCCTGCTCTCTTTGAACAACTGAATCAGACGCCAGAGAGAGAAGCCATTCAGTTCTCTTTGTGAGTGAGTGCTGTCCAATTAGTCCCAAGCCTGCCCGCCCTGCTCTTTCCCCAGAGAGCCTTTCAATTCTTCAACCATTTATCCAATTCCCCTTTGAACGTTACCATTGAATTTGCTTCCACTGCCCTTTCGGACAGCGAAGTCCAAACCACAGCAGCTCCGTGTAATAAAAATAAAAATGCTTCCGTGTTTCCCCTCCGGAACTTTCACCATTCTCTTCCCTGCCTTTGGAAACAGTTTCTCCTTGATTATGGCATCAAAACCCTTCGCGGTTTTGAGCGTCTCTATCAAATCTCTCCTTAACGTACTCTGCTCAAAGGGACTGCATTGGAATGGGTAACAGAGCCCCATTATTCTGAGACCACACAATGGATGTTGAACCCGCCCTGGCCATTTTCATTGGGATTGCCACGCACATTAAGTTCCCTCAGATATTTCTGTTGCCAATATTCTGGAGGCTGAAAACAAAGCTGAGCACCACCTTCACCCAGATTTAAAGCAACAGTTGACTTTCGTTTGAAGAGGTTTCCCTGTGGCCCAGAGAGGGCATGACTGCCCGAGTTAATAGAGTGCGTTCCTCCCTCCTCCTTTTCTGCCACCGGTGCCCTACAATTATTCAACATCTGCTGTCTCTAAAAATACAACCCGGGGTTTTTCTAACTCAATGAGAGTTTGAAATTATCTCTGCATCAGGATTTGACGGGCTGTTCCAATGGCTTAAGGAATGGGCCAGAGCTAAACTGAACAAGAGACTCCAACGTTGACCCTCCAACTGTGCTGGATGACCGGTCTGAGCTTAGGGCTTCAAGACCCCCTGGTCTAGAGAGAGGAAATGTTAGGCGAGGTAGCAGCATGCAAGTTGAGGAGAGAGTTGAACTTGTTGGATTGCCACGGGCTGGATGAGCTCATGTAGAATGAATGGCTATTTAAAAAAAATTAAATTTTATGGGATGGGGGCGTCGATGCTAGGGCAGCATTTATTGTCCATCCCTAATTGCCCTTCAGAAGATGCAGGTGAGCTGCCTTCTTGAACCGTTGTAGTCCATGTGGTGTAGGTACACCCACAGCGCTGGTAGGGAGGGAGTTTCAGGGTTTTGACTCAGCGACAGTGAAGGGACGGCCGATGTATTCCCAAGTCAGGGTGGTGAGCGACTTGGTGGGGATCGCGCAAGTGGTGGTGTTCCCAGGTATCTGCTGCCCCTTGTGACGGAGGTACCTCCAAGCGATGGAGATGCTAGGAACTAATTTTCTTCGTTCAAGTGATGGGCGTACATATACTGGAAAGGTCAGAATTGACTGGATCGTCCATGAGAAGGTGGTGGTGAGCTGTGTTGGTGACTCGCTTGGCGACATCGAAGTGGCCCTGGAGTGGCATGGAGGCCAGATCGCGTGAGGACGACAGATTTCCATCCCTGGGTTTTTAACAACAATCTGATCATGGTCAGGTAAATCTGAGATATACTAAATTAACTGAATTCAACCTCACAACTTGCATGGTGGTCTTCAGATCTCACGCCTCTAAATTATTGTGCAGCTCTCCAGATTACCGATCCAGCAACGTGACAATTATGTTACTGTTCCCACGGAAAACAGGAACTTTGGAACTATACGCCAGCAAGGCTTAATCATATGGATTTTTTGCTCTTCACCTTATTTCATAGAATTTACAGTGCAGAAGGAGGCCATTCGGCCCATCGAGTCTGCACCGGCTCTTGGAAAGAGCACCCTACCCAAGGTCAACACCTCCACCCTATCCCCATAACCCAGTAACCCCACCCAACACTAAGGGCAATTTTGGACACTAAGGGCAATTTATCATGGCCAATCCACCTAACCTGCACATCTTTGGACTGTGGGATGAAACCGGAGCACCCGGAGGAAACCCACGCACACACGGGGAGGATGTGCAGACTCCGCACAGACAGTGACCCAGCGGGGAATCGAACCTGGGACCCTGGAGCTGTGAAGCAATTGTGCTAACCTCTATGCTACCGTGCTCCTGGAGGATCAACATTCTGCTCTCCAGTCCCCAACTCTCGACACACAGACAGACACACAAATACACACACACACACACACACACACACACAGACTGATGGATTTTCCTGCAGCTTCCCTCAATGATGGGACTGGTTCTGTTGTTATGGCAATGAGGTCTGAAGAGGCCGATTGTGGACACTGATGCGACCATCAATTCACATGAGACGATTAGTAGAAGTGAACAGTGGTTTTAATAAGCTAGATCTGTGCCTGCCTGCGACTGCTCTGTACTGAGTGCCGCCTACAGGCTGCAGATCTATATACCTCCCCTGAGGGGGCGGAGCCCACAAGGGCATCAACATAATACAATACAATACAGTGGGTGAACCGTAGCAGAAATACGTCCATCACAGATACTTGCCCCAGTTTCCAGTTGCCCACAATCTCCGAGAGGCCTGGGTCTGTGCAATCGGGCACTCTGGTCAGCTGGCCAGAGGACACTTGCTAAACCAGTTGATTTGCGGGAGCCCTGAGTGGAGCATAGAAATTTCTGGCTAAGTTTGCAGCTTCAGTATTGTGAACCCGCTCATGTTCCCGAGTGTTAACGGAGACTAACACTCGGGAAAACCCCGGTCCCAAAGGCCCGATATGCAGCTGCAGGCTGTCACTTACGAGGCCTGTGACCTTTGCTCAAATCGGAGAATAATACAACTCGGCCATCACGCCTGTACTAGTTCTCTGGTAGATCCATCTAGTTAGTCCCATTCCCCTTCACATCCCCTATCCTGGAAAATGTTACCCTTCAAGTATTCATCCAATTTCCTTTTGAAAGTTATTATTGAATCTGCTTCCACTGCCCTTTCATTCAGCGCATTCCAGATCCCAACAACTCGCTGTGTAAAATAAATGTTTCCTCATGTTGCCACTGGTCCTTTTGCCAATTACCTTAAATCCTGTGCCCTGTGGCTACTGAACTCGCTGCCAATGGAAACAGCTTCTGCTTATTTATTCTATCAAAAATCGTTTAGAACCGCTCCATCAAATCTCCTCTTCTCAAAGAATAACCATCCCCGCTTCTCCAGTCTGCCCTCCAACGTTCTCGTCCGGATGCCCAGTTGTACACCAACGTGGAAGAGATTGCAGACTGCAACAAACTGGCTGCACGCAACAAAGCAAAATGAGAAGGAGCACGACTCATTTCTTCTGTACAAGAGTCAGATCGGACTCAAAACATCAACTCAGTTTCTCACTCCCCATGCTGCCAGGCCTGCTGAGCTTTTCCAGAACTTCAGATCTCCGGCATCCGCAGTATTTTGCTTTTAACGCTCCTTACCGAACTGAAGTTCATCATTGTGGTACCTATCCACCAAGTCACCTCGACACTCCTTCCTTAAATCGACAGCCACAGGAGCAGGGATGTCTCACTGCAATTACCCAGGGCCTTGGTGAGGCCACACCTGGAATGCTGTGTGCAGTTTTGGTCTCCTTATCGGAGGATGTTCCTGCTCTAGAGGGAGTGCAGAGAAGGTTTACCAGACTGATTCCTGGGTTGACGGGACTGACGTTTGAGGCGATTGAATCGGTTAGGATTGTATTCGCTGGAGTTCAGAAGAATGAGGGGGGATCTCGTAGAAACCGAGAAAATTCTAACAGGACCGGACAGGGTAGATGCAGGAATGATGTTCCCGGTGGCAGGGGAGGGCCAGAACCCGGGGTCACAGTCTGAGGATACGGGGTAGACCATGTAGGACAGAGATGAGGAGAAATTTGTGGTGGAGAGAGGTGAGCCTGTGGAATTCGTTACCACAGGAAGTAGTTGAGTCCAAAACATTGTATGGTTTCAAGAAGCAGTTAGATAAAGCACTTAGAAGGGGATCAAAGGATATGGGGGAAAGCGGAATTAGGCTATTGAGTGGAATGATCAGCCATGATCATAATGAATGGTGGAGCAGCCTCGAAGGGCCGAATGGCCTCCTCCTGCTCCTACCTTTTCTACGTTTCTGTAAAGCCCAGAAAGGAGATGAGGCTGTGCCCGGAGTTCTCCAGGGAGAAAGACATCTGTTGTGTATTCGTGGTCCAATTAGGAAGAAACAAGGTCACTTCAAGAGTTTGATCATGTGACGTACTGATGACATCATCGGCAGTTTAGGCGGGCCAACGGTCAGTCTAGTCTAACAGTTTGTGAGAAAACACCTTTCCAATAAAGCTCTTGCTTGTACTTTCATGGTCTGCGCACCTATCCTCCACAAATAGCACAAAGAAACTGGCGACGAGGTTTTTGACTCACACGGCAAGCACCCAGAACAGAACTGCAGAAAACCGTGTGAGTTAGAAAAATCGTCGATCCACACTCCAGCAATCCAAGAAGGATTAAGAAGATAAAAACATCATATACCAAAGCTGGCAACGGAGGGGTGCCGAATAATAGCAGCAATAATCGAAGGAGCCGAAATGTAAGCACAGATTTCTGTGAAACCAGCATCAAAAGAAACTTTGTCAAAGAGTCACCCAGACTCGAAACGTTCGCTCTGTTCTCTCTCCACAGATGCTGTCAGACCTGCTGAGATTATCCAGTATTTTCTGTTTCTGTTTCAGATTCCAACTTCCGCAGTAATTTGCTTTTTATCAAAAGAAGCTTGCCACGTGCTCTGCCCGGAAAGTGCTCGCTCTACTGGGGGTAGCAAGTAAAGTAACAAATACCCTGCAACAAATAATGGAGAGTTAGGGGAGTTTAGCAACACCCCTTGCAAAACGCAAAGGAACGGGTGGAACTCAGGGTTACCTGAAAAGAAGCGAGGCAGTTCTAAAAGATTTGTGACACATTTGTGCTTAGGCAAGCCTTCCCAGAGTAAAATGGCGGGACTTCTTGGCACCATGTGACTGCATGATGACATCACCGAGCGCTGGAGTTCAAAATTGAAAGATTCAAATACTTTGCCCTGGTGAACAAAACTACCCGAGAGTTGTGGTTAGATCTTGCGAGTCGTAATGGCCGTAGGAAATCCCCCGATTCTGGCGGGGCGGGGATGGTAGATCGCGCCCAATGTGTGATCAGGCCCTTCTTTGAAACAATATCATGGGAGTTGTACATGCCCCTGAGATGGTAGACAGGTCCTCAAACTTAACATTTCATCTGAAAGGCAACGCCTCTGACCCTGCAGCACCCCTCCAGTACGGCCAGGGGGCATCAGCCGAGATCGTGCTCTTAAACCCAACTTGAACCCAACAACTACCTGGTTCAGAAGCAAGAATGCAACTCACTGAGTCGCAACTGACACAAGTACGAGAGGCAAGATCTGTGCTGCGGTCGTTTCCACACCTACCAAGTGTGCAAACAACACTCGGAAAGAACAATTCGGTGTGGTGTCTTCCAAGAGAAGGGGAGAGCGAATGGGGAAATCGGGGGAATTAGTTACCTGACAATTACAGCAACTTCAATAGATTGCCACATAAACTGAAAATCCGTTTCCAGAAATGTTACTCTTGTCAGTTACAGTGCAGCAAATAATCTGTAAGAAACATAAATCGTTATTTACTAATGTTTACACTAATGCTACTTTCTACTTTGGCACAGATCGTTCTGGAAGGTGCAGTCATACCAGATCCAAAGGCCAGCATTGCAATTTTTGAAATCAATATCTCTCCTGGCTATTGCATCGGTGAGTTTGTTTCGTTTCTACGTTGGTAAGAACGGTCAAGCTGTTCTGTTAGTCGTTGAGTTTCGAGAGCCATTATTGAATGTTAAGAATTGGAGACGGAGGGGTTGCTGAACAAAAGCTGTTAAATAAAACCATTCTTCAGTCGACACATTACATTTTAATCAGTTGCTCAGCACAAGAAAATAAGAGCAGGAATAGAGCAGTAGCTCGTCTGCCATTCAATCAGATCATTGGCTGATCTTCTGTCTCCACTTCGTTCCCCCCTCCCCTCCACCCCCCCGCCCCCATCACTATATCCGTCAACGTGCAAAATTCTATCAATCTTTCATCAATTCATTGCCCACCCCTAATTGCCCTTGAACTGCTAGCCTACTTCAAAATCAACCCCTGGAGTCACGTGTAGGCCAGACCGGGTAAGGACAGCAGATTTCCTTCCCTGGAGGGCATTAGTGAACCAGATGGGTTTTTACAACAATGGTTTTGTGGACTTTATGAGACTTTTAATTCAAACTCCACCATCAGCTGTGATGGGATTGGAACTTGGGTCCACAGAGCATTACCCTGCGTCTCCGGATTACCAACAACTGCGGCAACACTTTCACTTTGATCTTGAACATGTTAAGCGACTAATTTCAGATCTCCAAATGTAACCAATCACCTTTCTGCAGTCTTTGGGGTCACCGACTGTGACTGAGTGAATTCCTGAAGCTTTCCCTAAATGACCTCTGATTTCTAACCACCCTACCCAGTCAGGACAAACCACATCCCCCCTCCCCTTCCCCAAAGTGCTTCAAGGAAGTGTAAAACTATTGAGTTTTAGTGCCCTGATGATTTTTCTCTTGTGTTCCGCGCAGTAAAGTCCAGGAGACTCCAGGCAATAACCCTGGAAGGTTGGCAGCACCTACCCCTGATCCTAGTTGTATATAATTCAGGTGCTCACAGGACCGAATGTTGCGTCTTTGTGAACCTATTCTTTGGCACAGTAGCGTAGTGGTTAACACTGTGGCTTCACAGCTCCAGGGGTCCCGGGTTCGATTCCCGGCTTGGGTCACTGTCACGTTCTCCCCGTGTGTGCGTGGGTTTCCTCCGGCTGCTCCGGTTTCCTCCCACATTCCAAAGATCTGCAGGTTAGGTGGATTGGCCATGCTAAAATTGCCCTTGGGTTAGATGGGGTTGCAGGGTTACGGGGATAGGGTGGAGGTATGGGCTTAAGTAGGATGCTCTTTCCAGGAGCTGGCGCAGACTCGATGGGCCGAATGGCCTCCTTCTGCACTGTAAATTCTATGATTCTGTTCTGTGGGGGAGACACAAAAGGACAAATGGTCCAATTTCCAGCCCTATTAGGGTTTGATTCTATGGTCGGGCTCTGTCTTCAACACTGTGACTTTCTTTACACCGAGTGTTCTTACATTTGCAGTGTGTACCTTTGAGGAAAACCACCTCTGTGGCTATAACAACAGGTGGAATCCAAATCTGAACTGGCTGGTCGGTGGAGGCTCGGTACGAAATTCGCCAACAAACCTGCCCACTGATCACACATGGGACAACGAGCACGGTATGTTTTCTGTCACTCCAGCATTCTAGATGGTCTGAAACAAATACCTGCCTTTATTATTTTCTGGAGACAGTGGCAATGTTACTGGACTAGTGATCCAGAGGCCCAGGCTATTGCTCTGGAGACAGGGGTTCAGATCGCGCCACGGCAACTGGTGGAATTTAAATTCAATTAATAAATCTGGAATTGAAAACTGACCTCCGTAATGGTGACCGTGGAACGATCATAGCTTTTCGGAATACCCAATTTGGTTCGCTAAGTTCTTTAGGGAAAGAAATCTGCCGACATGTGACTCCAGACCCAAAGCAATGTGGTTGACCCTTAATTGCCCCTCTGACAGCCTCTCCGTTCAAACGCAATTAAGGATGGGGAACAAACGTCGGACTTGCCCGCGGCGCCCACAGCCCAGCAAAGAATAAAGAAGAGGGAAATTAAGAAAGGGCTCATCAAAGAAACCGATAAAATCAATCATACAGCACCATAGAGACCACTCAGCCCATCTCGCCCGTGCTGGCCCTTTGAAGGAGCAGTTCGATTGTTCCTGCATGCTGTTCAATTCCAGAAAGCTAGTTGGCGAAGGGTAGACTGGAGCCGCTTAGATAACTGCCCTTTACCCCACTCTCTGCAATTTGCCTTGAACTCGGCCAACAATCCACTCTCAATCCATTTTGTCTCGTGATGCAAGTGACTCCCCAATCAATACCGACCATCTGGATACAATTGAACACGATTTGTGTATGATTAACACAACAACCCTGCTGTTACCCCACAGCCATGTCAAAAATAAATTTAGAGCACACAATTCATTTTTTTTTCCCAATTAAGGGACTAAATTGCGTGGCCAATCCACCTACCCGGCACATTTTGGGTTGTGGGGGTGAGACCCACGCAGACACGGGGAGAATGTGCAAACTCCGCACGGACAGTGACCCAGAGCCGGGATCGAACCTGGGACCTTGGCGCCGTGAGGCAGCAGTGCTAAGCCGCCGTGCCGCCCGTTTCCCCACAGTTTGCAGCCGTTTTATTTTCAAGCGTTCATCCAGTTCCTCTTTTGAAGGTTGTTATTGGATCTGCTGCCCTTTCCGACGGAATGTTCCAGATCACAACAGCTCGCTGCGTAAAAAAAATACAAATCTTCCCCAAACCCCGCTGCTGGCCCTTTTACCAATTGTCTTAAATCTGTGTCCTCTGGATTCCTGACTCAGCCTCCGCTGGAAAAAGATTGTTTTTGGTTTCAGTTTTTTCGTTTTGTACTGATATTCAATCTTGAAATGGCAAAGTAAGTAAATAATTAAGTAGGGAGCAACCTCACATTGATAAACGCCTGGATTTGGCATTCTTCAGTTAAAGTCCCATTGACTGGTACCAGGGTAGGGAAAGGTACGTTAGAGAGTCTTTCACTATCCTGTCCCCGGATGGACGATGAGATATAGGGCACAGCTATTGAGTTGTGGATGCTGATACCCTCTCCGCAAGAAGAAGCTGGACTAGCTCCTGACTGGGGTGGAGATCACATAGAATTTACAATGCAGAAGGAGGCCATTCGGCCCATCGGGTCTGCACCGGCTCTTGGAAAGAGCACCGTGATATTGAAGGTAGGTGCCTCCGCAGAGAACACTTGGTCCACGCGACCGACTGATTGCTTGAAAGGGTCCAAAAGGGATTATCCAGTGCATCCTTTCTCCTTGTGAAGGAGTCGAAGGCACCGGAGGGAGCGCAGGAAAGATTCATTGAGAACGATTTCAAAGATGAGGAACTTCAGTTGCAAAGATACGATTGGAGAAGGTGGAACCGTTCTCCTTGGAGAAGAGAGGGTTGAGAGGAGATTTGATCGAGGGGTTCAAAATCATGGGGGTGGGTGGACAGAGTAGACGGGGAGAAACTACTCCCAGTGATTGAAGGATGGAGTAGGAAAGGCACAGATTTAAAGTGATTGGCAAAAGGAGCAATGGAGACATGAGGAAGAGCTTTTCCACACAGCAAGTGATTAAGACCTTTGACGCACTGCCAGAGAGCGAGATGGAGGTTGGATCAACCGAGGCATTCAGGAGGGAATTTGGATTATTATTTGAAAAGGAGGAATGTGGCAGGCTGCAGGGAGGAGACAGAGGAATGGCACTTGATGTATTACTCACCCTGAGAGCCAGCACAGACACTACCGACCAAGTGGCATCTTTCTCTGCCGCACCAATTCTGTCATTTTTATGGCCTGGGGTTCCCCTGTGTTTTTCTGAGCCTGGCTCTGAAACTGACATAACTGGGTGGGTAGGGATGTGGTGGCTGGCGGTAGTACTGAGGGTCTAGTCCTGATACCCCAGCAACATGAAATGTGGACCAGGTTTGATAAGCCAGTTGGGCGGCGCGGCGGCACAGTGGTTAGCACTGATGCCTCACGGCGCCAGAGATCCGGCTTCGATTCCGGCCTTGGGTCGCTGTCTGTGCGGAGTCTGCACGTTCTCCCCGCGTCTGCGTGGGTTTCCTCCGGGTGCTCCGGTTTCCACCCACAGTCCAAAGATGTACGGGTTAGGTGGATTGGCCGTGCTAAATTGTCCCTTAGTGTCCAAAGGTGGGGTTACAGGGATAGGGCAGAGGAGTGGGTTTAGGTAGGGTGCTCACTCAGAGGGTCGGTACAGGCCTGATGGGCCGAATGCCCTCGTTCTGCATTGTAGAGATTCAATGATTCTTTTGTCATCTCCTGTCCATTAAATTTCCAGGTGGGTATGTAAGTAATAACATCATTCCAACAGTTCAAAAGCAGTCTGTCCATTTAGATAACATTTTACAACATTGAGGCACCTCCTATTCAGGCACTTCAGGGGCTGGTTTAGCACAGGGCAAAATCGCTGGCTTTTAAAGCAGACCAAGGCAGGCCAGCAGCACGGTTCAATTCCCATACCAGCCTCCCCGAACAGGTGCCGGAATGTGGCGACTAGGGGCTTTTCACAGTAACTTCATTTGAAGCCTACTTGTGACAATAAGCGATTTTCATTTCATTTCATTTTCACTTCATGGAAAGGCAAGTTGGGTTAGCTTGATTCCAATGCGAATTGGAATGGCGAGCAGGAATGTCTCCTAGCTCAACATTGCTTCAGCATGAAATTAAAATGAATCACCTCAGCTCTCATTAAACCTGTGGTGGATTAACTGTACAACAGCTTTCAGGCCCCAGAAGTCCATTACGCATGATGTCATCGGAGCTGGAAGGGGTATCAAAGTGCCTCAGTGGGGAACGATCCCAAAAGCATTCTGACCACAAATAGGAAAGCAACGTTGCATAGAAAAGAACACACATCAATTGGAGGCAGGGACCATTACAGAACTGTCGGGAAGTTGTACTGTTGACATCTGTAACTAGGCAGTGTGATAAATACTTCTCAAAAAATATTTACTCATAGGAGACCCACACGGTGACTCTATAAACCACGAGAAAATGCCAAAGGATAATTGTCATAAGGCTTCATGTAACCCTGCAATCTTCAAGATGAGGAAGAGCAGTTACATGGAGAAGCGAGAGAAGCTTAGATTGTTGTCCTTGAAGCAGAGAATTTAGAACCTTGGAATACCTTCAGTGCAGAAGGAGGCCATTTGGCCCATTGAGTCTGCACTCACCCTCTGAAAGAGAACACTACCTAGGGCCACTCCCCCGCCCCATCTCCGTAATCCCACCTAACCTGCACACCTTTGGACACGAAGGGACAATTCAGCACAGCCAATCCACCTAACCTGCACATCTTTGGACTGTGGGAGGCAACCGGAGGAAACCCACGCAGACTCGGGGAGAACGTGCAAACTCCACACAGTCACCTGAGGTCGGAAGCGAACCTAGGTCCCTGGCTCTGTGAGGCAGCAGTGCTAACCACTGTGCCAGCGTGCTGTCCCACATGTGCCCCGCCCCCCTCCCTGCCATCGTGGGGGGGGGGGGGGGGGGGGGGGGGGGTGTCCCGAGTCAATAATCAGAGACACACATTTAAGGCAATTGGTATAGAACCAAAGGAGGACATGAAGAGAACTGTTTAATGCAGCAAGATGTGATCTGAAGCCATTTGAAGCGTGCTGCATTGAAGGGCAGCGGAATTAGATCCAATAATTCTCAAAAGGGAATCGGATAGAGACTTGGAAGAGGGACAAGTTCCGGATTATGGAGAAGGAACCGGGGAGAGTGGGACTAATTGGATAGTTCTTTCAATGAACCAGCACGGCACGGTGGGATCAAATGGCCTCCTTCTGTGCTGTTTAATCTTATAACTCAATGCTCTTTCTGGCCCAATGCTTTGTGAGTATTCAGTGATATTTGGAAATTAATAGGGCTTTAAAGAACCTGAAGATAGCTGACTATTGTAAAATCGCACAAAAAATAGTGCACGAGCAAACTCAACTTTGGTCCAGATTGCGAACCCAGACAGCAGGACTCATACAGGTCAGTCCCTGATCGCTGGAGTAAATGCCTTACTGCAATAAACAAGGGGAAGGGGGGGAGAGAAATGACAAGCCTCACGCTGACAGAGAAAATACAGGCGCTGTTTACACACACCAAATACAGACATTGTTTGCAAGACCAAATGATAGCGTACAAGGAGCAGAACACAACCCTGCAGAACTCAGAATAGTAAGCTTGTTCTTAATCAATGCAGGCAAAGCATCGTCCCTGCAAGCCGCTGCTGAATAATCTCACCACATCCTGTTTTGTTTGAGATTGAATGAGTATATCTGGTGCCAGTTAGGTAAGCACTGCTGTGTGATTATTGGATTTTGTTGAATTGGAATGCGCCTCATTTGGCATATGACTTTTTTTCTGGGAATTATCCGCGAGCTTTGCTTTCTCTCTTCTCTCCCCACGGCCCCAGCCAGCATGACATTTAAGGCTGTATTTACACCATTTTCTATCAGTGCCCCTGCTGTGGTTAGAATGTACATTCATGTGACCCAGGAAAACGTGGAGTGCAGCCCCTGTGGAGAAGGGAAGCCTCATGTTCACGCCTTTGCAACAGATTAACAGAAGGTATTGACGTCAGTGGAAGCAGAGAGTGACACTATTATTTTCCACCAGAATGGAGGTGGTTGGTTAATCGGTTGAGACAGGTTTGTGTACCCGGTATTCCTTTCAGGTGAGATCATCCTCGTCATACATCCTCTTTCGAGTAACGGTGGGGTTTCTGTTTGTGTACGAAGCAGTGATTTATTTCCCAGGAATTTCCAAAGAGGGTTTGCGGTCTCCCAGCTCATCTGAGTTTGTGCGTTCGCCAGCGCCAGGGTAGTAAACCGCCCGGCTCTGCTGGGGAAAGAATGAGGTTTCCATTCATGAATTGCGCTGCAATGTGTTGTATCCCGTGCAACGCTCACCTTGCGTGTTGCGAAGGTCAGCATTTGCGAAAGAAAGAAAAGCTACTAATGTTCTGAGAACCTCAAATGTGGATTGTGACAACATGGACGAGAATGACTGTAACGGTGATCATTTCACACCGCCATTTGGCCCCAAACGGTCCTTGCTTGTGAATATGTCCGACATGAACCCCTTCCTCACCTTCAATCAATTTATATTTCTATTCCTTCCTCCTTTATCTCGCTATCTAGTTCCCTTCTTCAGATAGTGAATTCCACTCTGTGCGTAAGGAAGTTTCTACTGGATTCCTTATTGGATTTAATAATAATAATAATCTTTATTGTCACAAGTAGGCTTACATTAACACTGTAATGAAGTTACTGTGAAAATCCCCTAGTCGCCACATTCCGGCGCCTGTTCGGAAACACAGAGGGAGAATTCAGAATGTCCAAATTACCTAACAGCACGTCTTTCAGGACTTGTGGGAGGGAACCGGAGCACCCGGAGGAAACCCACGCAGTCACAGGGAGAACGTGCAGACTCCGCACAGACAGTGACCCAAGCCGGGAATCGTACCCTGGTGCTGTGAAGCAACAGTGCTAACCGCTGTGCCACCGTGTCGCCCCTGACTGTCTTGTAGTGATGGCACCTGATTCTGGACCTCCTCAGAGTTGAAACGTTTTCTGTGTATCTACGCTATCAAACCCTTTCAAACCCCGTTTATCTCAGTTGGCTGGGCAGCTGGTTGGTGATGCGGAGCGAGGCCAACAGCGCGGGTTCAATTCCCGTACCGGCTGAGGTTATCCACGAAGGCCCGCCTTCTCAAACTTGCCCCTCGCCTGAGATATGGTGACCGTCGGGTTAAATCACCACCAATCAGCTCTCCCCCCTCAAAGGGGAAAGCAGCCTATGGTCACCTGGGACTAAGGCGACTTTGCTTGACTTATAAAGGGTTGATGGAGCCAATTGTTGCTTCCTGAGGATCGGACTCAGGGTGGGCATGATAGGAGGGTGTAATTAAGGTTACAGGGGGCAGAGGGAGCCAGTAGGTGGGACAGTGTCATCTGAAGGGGCAATGAGGGTTGTTCGTCGGGGCAAGGAGGTGCATATGGTCATGGTGGGGAGTGGGGGGCAGGAGGAGGTCTGGGAGGTCATTGTGAATGGGGGAGGGGGTGGGATGTTCGGGAAGCAAGTGAACATGGGCCTTCGTCTGGATATCCTGGAAAGAAATGGGTTCGGAATGGAAGGTGACATTTGGGGAGGTCAAAGGTGATGCCAGAGGGTGGGGTCAGTGGTGATGGAGGAAAGGACATGGGTGACTAGGGGAAGGGAAGTGGTGGGTGGGCTCATAAAGTAAGTGACAATAACCACACTGGGCAAATTGATAGTAAGCGGGGCCTCGTTTTGGAGGGCGCCCCAGGTGCCACCATCCAGCTCACTCCATCATGGGAAGATGTTGGGGAACCCCCAGTGGTGTTATTAATGTCGCCGGGGACTGAAGATACTGTGGGATTTCCCATTCCACGTGTGAATTATGGCCTTGCTCCCACCACAGGACATCCGCCCATGGATTCTGAGTTTTAAATGGGAGATTAAAGCCCTCCTACTGGCAATGTAACGCATTTCTGCTGTTTTCTCTGGGTGATACTGAAGGACCTTTGATGCGTCGCCACTCTTGGTTAGACTCTCCTGCGTACAGCAGGCAGCATTTCAACTGCCTCAAGTTGGAGTCCAATTGAAAGCACAATTGCAAACTGTTGCAAAGTCTTCCAATATTAATCTAATAACCTTTATTAGTGTCACAAGTAGGCTTACATTAACATTGCAATGAAGTTACTGTGAAAATCCCCTAGTCGCCACATTCCGGCACCTGTTCAGGTACACCGAGGGAGAATTCAGAATGTCCAATTCACCAAACAAGTCTTTCGGAACTTGTGGGAGGAAACCGGAGCACCCGGAGAAATCCCACGCAGACACGGGGAGAACGTGCAGACTCCGTACAGACAGTGACCCAAGCCGGGAATCGAACCTGGGTCCCTGGCACTGTGAAGCAGTGGTGCTAACCACTGTGCTACCTTGCCGTCCTTCTCACCCTTGTCCAAAGCCTTGCCTCACACAAACGGCAGTGGAAAACTGGCATTCGGGGCGGCACGGTGGCGCAGTGGTTAGCACCGCTGCCTCACGATGCCGAAGACATGGGTTCGATCTGTTGCCAATTGGCACCGGAGTAATGTTGCCAATTAATAATGATGCTCTTTAGAGTCGCCAGGTATCAAATGATACCACCACAAGGCTTTACCGGATATCGATCAAAGGACCACACAACCAGTTAGTCAGTTCAAGTTCAAAGATGGTTTATTTACACACAAGGATTACTTCGACATGCAACACAAAACACTACAAGTTAAACTACATCTAACAACTACAATAACCTATACTTAACTTCAGGGCAACCGGCTCTGTGCAGATGGACAAGGCCTTTGTTCGGGTCTTGCGTGGCTGGGTGGAAGAAGTGGCTCTGTTTCTGCTGGGCTCAACCGTCTGGTAGCGATCGCTGGCCTTGAACTTGTCTGTCTGGTCATTATGCTGCACTTGGGTTGGCACAGGCCAGATCCAAGAGAGACCGAGCACACGGCTATGTCTCTTTTTGTCCCTCTGGGATTTCGCGCTCTTTGGGGCGGTCCTTAACTTGGACCCAATAATTCGACAGGCTTCGATCACTGCCTTCGATTTTGGCCAATAAAGGGGCAGGTGCCTTAATGGCTGGGCTGGTCCTTAGCGATCATTGACCTTGGCTGTTTGGGCTCCCTGAGTAAAGGGAGTGGCACCGATCAGTCTGTATCTGTATCGGTTACCTGAGTGCAGTCCTATTGTCCTGAGGAAATGGGCCATTAGAATGCAAACGAGCGGGGGTTTCGATCGTGTCTAGCTATCTGGGTCGCAAATACACACACAAGCTCTGGGTCTGTCTGAGTCCTGGGATGGCCATAATTCCCATGGTCCTTTGCAGGTGGCCCTCTGAGATGGCTGCAGATCCTGGCCCCGGGTCCCTGTCCGTGTGGTGTTTGCACATTCTCCCCGTGTCTGCGTGGGTCTTACCCCCACAACCCAAAGATGTGCAGGGGAGGTGGATTGGCCATGCTAAATTGCCAGCTTAACTAAAAAAAAAAGGAAATCTGGAATCCTCTCCTGCAAAACATTGATGAGGCTGGAGATCAATTGAAAATTTCAAAACTGACTTTGTTCGATATTTGCTAGACAAAGGGATTAAGGCAGGATAGGGTCACAGAGGAGTACACATAAAAACTCACAGCTACTGACCAAAAAATTACAAATATTAGATCATCACTTTGCCTCAATATTTATGACATGGTGGATCCAATGTTAGAAAAGGTCAGGAAGAATATTGCTGAAGCTTTTCATCACACACTCATCAGGACAAATACAAGAAAACCAGATTTCTAAGGAATGCAACAATTTATACTACAGGAGAAAAAGGGTGCTGATTGATTGGCCACCCAGCTCTGACTGGACAAGGAGTTGTTGAGGTGTGATTGTTGGAAATTTGGTTTTCTTGTATTTGTCCTGATGGGAGATTAAGTCACTTCTCCCCCTTACACCAATATTCAGCTCAAAAGGAGGTTGAAGATATTGAAGGTGGAAAGGAGGGCGATCATAGATAAACAAATCAAATTTTGAGAGGATTCCACCCCCATCCGGATGGATTGCATCATGCATATTTATCCATTGTTGGAAGTGCGATTCCACTGGGATTAATGCTCGAACAGTTCATGTTTCCCATTTGCATTCACGATTTGAACTCCGGAAGCTGGAGTACTGTTTCAAAATTTGAGAGCCGAACAGCACATATTGGCGAGGTGAGTTGAATTGGGGTAGAAGGAGGCTCATGTGCAGCATGAATACCCCACTGGGGTTTGATGGACCCAATGGCCTCCCTCTGTGTACTGCAGGTGTTTTGTAACCAAAGCGGGTTAAGCAGAGTTAAGATGCAGACCAGCCACAATCTAAATAGCTGGCGAAGCAAACTCGAGGGGCCGAATGGCCTCTGCTGGTCCAACGCTGCAGACCCATCCCTCCGGTTTTGCTGGCACGTACGGGCACAACAGCGCAGAACTTCAGTTGTTTGGCTGGATGTAAATCTGGAACATTCGTTCCAGAAACTCTCATTTCAATTTCTGTTTGCAGGGAGAGACCCTCAAAGTTGAGACTCCTCCTCATTGGAGCAAAGCAGGTTAAAGGGAGATTTAATCAAGGCGTTCAAAATTGTGACGGACCATAGAAAGACCACAGAGTGGCAAAGGAGCCAGAGGGGAGATAAGGAGAATTGGTTAAAGTGGCATGTTTTAATGATCGACTGCGCACTCCTGGAATGGGCTGTGGAGGCAGGTCTAAAAATGATTTGGAATAAATACAACAAGGCCATAAGGGCTATGAAGAAAAAGCTGGGAGCGGGACTAATTCACAGTGGGCAATCAGCGGGGTGCGCAGCTGCATGGCTGCCTTGCCGGCTGCGGCAAGGGCGCTCTGTGTCCCTGACCCCCCTGCCCACTTCCTGGCTCCCCCGCCCCCCCCCCCTACTCTCCCCGGCCCTGGCAGAAGCTGCCCGGCCAGCGGCACAACTGTCAGCAAACTGTGGTGATGTTGGACCCTTTCCGTACCCCCTCCCTGTCCCTCAGCAGCCGCCACGCCGGTTTCACGATTTTGAAAAGCACAAATGAACCGCGCCGTCGGAAACTCTGCCCATCGGAGGCGGAGCATCGCGGAGGCCCTGGAGACTACCGGGTCAGGCCCGCTAATTATATGCAAACGGTGCCTACTGTACTTGGGGAGTGAAACGCATTGACGCCGTTTTCGAGGTGACGGAGAATCGCGATTTGGCGTCAAGTCGGCGCCTGTCGCGATTTTGGCATCAGAAGCTATTCCCCGCCAAATCGCACTTCCCGATTTCTGTGTCGGCTAACGGTGAATCCCGCCCCCTAAATCTCATACGTTTAATCTGATACACCTCCTTGTCCCAAATGTTGTATTTCTATGTTTGAGGAACACAAATTTACTAATCTCGCACAGGATGAGTAAAACTAAACATAGGTTCTGTTTGTTTGAAGATGGAATTGCTAAACAGACAGATTTACTATAAAGATTCAACAGCTATTGTTAGCAGGAGAATACAGCGGCAGCTTCTTCACACCACATGCTGCTAGCTAAATTGAAAGCTCCTCTGAGCAATGCCTGTTAATCACATGGTTTACATCCTGGCTATCTACTCCTGAGAATATTCTGTGTTAAAACAATATGACACCATGAGCAGGTATCATGTGTTAAACTGCTGAGTGGTGGCGATGTGTTATAGTTCGCTCTAGGAGTTTGGATTGCTGTGGCAACATATACTTTTGAATGAAATGAAATGAAATGAAAATCGCTTATTGTCACAAGTAGGCTTCAATGAGTTCGGCCACATTTAAGAACGCACACTCCTTAACCATCAAATCCTCAGGTGCGACTTGAACCCTGAGTTTCATACTGGGAGACAAAGACACTGCCCACTGCCCCACAAGACCTCCCATCACCACTGAGTAGCAAATCAGTAAATCCTATAGCACAGAAAATATATCTTGACGTCAGATTGTCAAAACTGTTAAATGGTCCACTTTACAATCAACATTGTTCTTGCAGGTCACTATATGTACGTTGACGCTATTTACACCACAAGTTTACATGAAGTGGCTCAGTTACTGTCACCAGTGACAACCTCCGCCCTATCTGGATGTCTGTCTTTCTTCTACCAACTTGAACAGTCTCGGTCCAACTTATTTATCGTCTATACCAAGGACAGAATGGAACATTATGAGGAGGTGTGGAGATCGAATAAGTCTACGCATAATTGGAGTTTGGTAACGGTGAATGTTAAAGCGTCACACCCATTTCAGGTAAATCTTTCTGTTGTAGCACAGCAACTTGTATCATAGTATTTTTACATTATATGTAGTCGGGATATAAAAAGTGGAGACCCAAACTTGGGGGTCCAGGTAGGTATATCATTAAAATGTCAAGAATGGGTACAAATAAATAATACCACAAAATGTTAATGGAACGTTGGCCTCTATTTCTACAGAAGTAGACCAAAGGGTTAGAAACTATACTTCAGGTACATTAAACTCTGCTTAAACCATACCTGCAGCACAGTAATTCCTCATTTAATATTGTAGTTTCATTCTTGAAAAGTGCAGCTTTAAATTAAACATTAAGCAAATCACATTTTCCCATTGCACTAATGAAAAAGCTGCAGTTAGGTTACAAGCTTTCTCGCTATTGAAACATTATACCCCTGTAAGTGGACATATAATACATTCCTAAATTTTTATATTTGTAAATAAAATACTTTTCGCCACATCCTACCCCATTCTCTCACACTCACCTTCTCGCCCACTCACTGGTTTCATAGAATCATAGAATTTACCGTGCATAAGGAGGCCATTTGGCCCATCAAGGTTGCACTGGACCTTGGAAAGAGCACCCCACTCAAGCCCACACCTCCACCCTATCCCCGTAGCCCAGTAACCTCACTTAACCTCTTTGGACACTAAGGGCAATTTATCATGGCCAATCCACCTAACCCGCACATCTTTGGACTGTGGGAGGAAACCGTAGCACCCGGAGGAAACACACGCACACACGGGGAGAACGTGCAGTCTCCGCACAGACAGTGGCCCAAGCTGGGAATCCAACCTGGGATCCTGGAGCTGTGAAGCAACAGTGCTAACCACTGTGCTACCGTGCTGCCCCAAACTCCCTCCCCCCACTCCCTCACAATCTCCCCTCGGCCACACTCCACGTTCCCCTCCCACTCCCACAGACTTGTCACCTCACCCAGACTCCACATCCCCCTCCTACTCCCTCACACTTGCCCCCTCTCCCACTCACCACCTCCCCCTCCTACTCCCCGTCACACCTCCTCGCCTGCTCTCTGCTTTCACCCCTCTCACTCCCTCAAAACTCACCCCCTCGGCCAATCGCCACTTCCCACTCCCTCACCCTCGACACCTCGCCCATTCGTCACCTCCCCCTCCCAATCCCTCACAATTTGCCACATCCCCTCCCTATTCCCTCGCACCCGCCCCTGTTACCCACTCATCACATCCCCCTCCTACTCCTTCACACTCACCCCCTCCCACTTTCCACCTCCCCCTCCCTCTCCCTCACATTTGCTCCCACTCACCACTCCCCCCTCCTACTCCCTCACTATCACCGCCTCTTCCACTCACCTTGTACCACGGCCACTGGGAAGAGTTTTTATTTCTCTACCTCCTCTAAACCTGTCATAATCTTGTACACCTCCATCAAATCTCCCCTCAATCTCCTCTGCTCCAAGGAGAACAATCTCAGCTTCTCCAGCCAAGCCTTGTAACTAAATCCTCCCTCCCCCCCCACCCCCACCTTCCCCACCCCTGGAACCATTATGGTAAATTTCCTCTGGACTGTTTCAAGTGTTAGGATACCTGACCAGATTTCAACTTCTGTTTGATACCGGACAAAAACCCGAAACAATTTCCAATTTGTAAAACTGTCAGGAAAGGAGATCGTATTTTATGTTAAAACAAACTTGAATTTACACACAGAATTAACCATATAAACATTGTTTTACAATTATCAGTTAAACAGTTCTTAAATAAAAGGAGAAACTTTAATGTATAATCTACACTTGCCACTAACTAATTCTAGTTAAGGAACCAAATGCATTTCAAATGCCACATCTAAATAAAATCAGCAAAACAAGTTATTTGCATATTTATGCAGACCTTTGGCAAGAGAGACCCTTTTCGGGAACACCTGAAAATCCTTGCTCAATCATCCAGCATTTGGCAAAACTGCAAACTACAGGCAGACCTGGCTCCTCCCAATAACTACATAATCTGTACCCCACTAAAATATCTCATTACCTGCTTAGCAAGGGCTAAACACAATCCCTCATAAAAGATTTACTCTTGGGGCGGCATGTGGCGCAGTGGTTACCATTGGGACTGTGGTGCTGAGGACCCGGGTTCAAATCCCGGCCCTGGGTCACTGTCCGTGTGGAGTTTGCACGTTTTCCCCATGTCTGCGTGGGTTTCACCCCCACAACCCAAAGATGTGCAGGTTAGGTGGATTGGCCATGCTAAATTGCCCCTTAATTGGAAAAAATAATAATAATAGGGTACTCTAAATTTAAAAAAAAAATTAAATTAATGATTTACTCTCCAGGGAATCACCAGCAATCAAAACAATACCCCATTAGCCATCTCTCTTTAAACACATAAATGGTTAAAATCAATCATTACCTCACCTTTTACGACTCCTTAATCACAGCTTTAGTAGACACACTGTCTGTATGTATTTTAAACCAGGGTTTTTAATAATGTGACTACCGCAAATATGAAATGTAATAAATAATAATTTCTCCATTCATCACACAAGGACCTTCACACCTTCCCTGAAATGTGGTGACCAGAACTGGATGCAATACTCCAGCTGGGGGAGTAACCAAAGCTTTTAAAAGATTCAGCAGACCGTCCCTGCATTTCTCCTCACTGCCCCGATTTACAAAGCCCAAGACTTCCTTTTGCTTTGCTAACCACTCTCCCAGTGCGTCCTGCTGCCTTCAAAGGTGGGTGTGCCTGCGCCCCCAGGTGTCTCTGTTCCTGCACCCCCTTTAGAATTGTGTCAGTAAGTCTGTTCCCTCTCCCTGTCCCTTCTGCCATTGCCTCTCGCTTTTCTAAAAACCTCGTAGTTCAATTCTTGTCTTTGTAATGTTTCATTTTTGTATCTTCATTAATATCTCTATATCTGTTTATAACATGCAGAACAGAACTCTGAAGTGTTCTCTCTGTGGTCCAACTAAGATTCTATAGCATGGCTCATTAGAGTTGGCATCAATAAAACCTTAAAATATCTTAAATTGTTCTGAAACTTTCTATCGCAAATATGAGCTGATATGACCCATTATAAATATTAATTTATTGCGCTCTTTCCATTGCTGTGCTATTTATAATTTTTGGCCTTTTCATTTCGAGTTCCTAGTCCTCGTAATTTTTTTGTTTGAACATGTGCTTACTTTTCAAGCACATTTTCGATGTCCCAAATGTAGTTTAAGCTTCTGTGTTGTCTGCCTTCGGACAGACTTCAGAAATGCTTAACTGGGGAAATATGATTTTTTTTCCCTCTCTCTCTCTCTCTCTCTCTCTCTCTGCCTCTCTGGAATGTGTTGGGATGTCTGCGGAGTTGGTGCATGAGAGAAGCCATCTGGCGTCTCAGACAGTTACTGGTACAGTAATATATCCTCATGTCAAGCTTTTCAGCAAAAAAAAAACACCAAAGGGGATTCTTGGATTATGAACTCAGAGTTTCCATGATGAAGGATAGATTTTGGAATGGGCTGCTGGGGATGACTAAAATGGAACAAGTCAGAGGGGAACGATGGTTACTTTTAAAGGTTTTTCCATTCAAGCAGGGCTGATTATAAGGGCTTTAAGAAGCTTCTGCATGTGTATTTGGGGGGAGGGGAAGCTTCTATTTGACTTCATTTGGGAAGAACTTGCTTATACAGTAGTGTTGGATGGCAGTGCTGGCTAAACTCTATCAACTTTATCTCTTCAAGTCATCTTTCACCCACTCATTCATTTTTCACTGGGATAACTGGTGCTAGTTGTCATGATATGCAAACATGCAACCAATGAACACTCCGTTTAGGACACAACCAATGGGCAGTCAGGACACTCCGAGTTGGCATCACCACAAGGGGGCATGACATAAACACTATAAAAGGGATGAGGCACTCGCACCCTGCTTCTTTCCACAGACAGACATCCAGAGAGTTAGACAGGGTTGATCGGCAGCATCACACCCCAGCACGTGGCTTAGAGCAAGCTGGCACAGTTAGACTGAGTTACTACAGTTAGATTAGCAGAGAGTCGAACTCATTTGAGAACTGTGTTAATAGTTCAATAAACACGTTGAACTCATTTCAGAGTCTGGAGCATCCTTTAGTTAAGACTGCATCAAGTAGCAGCCTGTGTTATCCGAAGCAGCACAACACAACATGATACCAGGAGTGACTGTTCAATCTATTTGGTTCAACTCAGCAAGATCCGTGACAACCAGCTACTGAATACAGGCACAATGGACAAGATTCAGGCTCCTCATCAGCTCAGGACCACCGGCAATCTTAGTGCCAACTGGCGATCATTGAAGCAGAAATTTCAACTATACGTGGAAGCATCCGACCTCAATGGCGCGACCGATGCTCGAAAGATAGCTCTTCTACTCACCACTGCGGGTGACCATGCGATAGAGATCTGCACCTCCTTTTACTTTTCCAAAGGGCAGGACAAAACGAAGTACCAAACCATCCTGGACACATTCGACAGCCACTGCGAGGTGGACACCAATGAAATCTTTGAGTGCTACATCTTCAAGCAGAGGATGCAAGGTAAAGCCAAATCCTTCACCTCCTATCTAACTAACCTTAGACGGCTAGCGCAATCCTGCAACTTCGGTGATATCACTGACTCCATGATCAGAGACCAAATCGTTTTTGGAGTCCACTCTGATCCTCTGCGAGAGCAATTGTTGAAAACCAAGCACATGACCCTGCCAGTCGCGATTGAAACGTGTACTGTGCATGAGCACTCTAAAAATCGCTATTGACAGTAAAAAACGGCAGAAAGTGAAAAACAAGCCTCCCACGAGGTGGAGAGAGTTCAGGCCATCTCCCGGGTGCAGCGCCTCGACATTGACAAAAGCGGCCATTTCGCGCACTCTTCCCGGGGCCCGATGCATGCGCAATGCGATCGGGAACACGAAGCGGCTGAAAACCACACTGTGCAGGTGCAGATGTCCGAGAACCGCACCGCGCATGCGCAACGACGCACTGAGCGTCATGACGTGTGCGAACTGCGGCACCGCCCATTTAAAGGATAACTGCCCTGCAAGAGGCAAACGCTGTTTATACTGTGGGGAACCAAACCACGAAGCAGCCCTGTGCAGACCTGCACCACTAGTCAGGAGCCAGTGCTCCCAATTCCGACAGCGGCGCATCAGAAGTGTGCAACACCGAATGCATGACTCTGATCCAGGCAGTGCGACGGATCCAGGTGATGGATACCTGGACAACACTTACCGAGTGGGCATAATTACAAAGTGTGAATACGCCACACCGGACACATCGCGAGTCCAATCAATCCTGGCCGTGGATTGGGGGAGCTACCGTTTAGGTTAGTGGGGGACAGTTTTAGGTACCTAGGGATACAAGTGGCGCGCGACTGGGGCCGGTTACACAAGTTGAACTTGTCCTGGTTGGTTGAGCAGATAAGGGCCGAGTTTCGGAGATGGGATGCGATACCGCTGTCGCTGGCTGGGAGGGTGCAGACGGTTAAGATGACGGTCCTACCAAGATTTTTATTTGTATTCCAATGCCTCTCAATTTTCATCCCACGGTCCTTTTTTAAGGGGGTTAACAAAATCATCCTGGATGTTGTCTGGGCGGGTAAGTCCCTGGGGGTGATGAAGGTGATGCTCGAGAGAAATCGGGGGGTGGGGGGTGGGGGGGGGGGGTGGGGGGGGGGGCTTGCCCTGCCAAATTTCAATAATTACTACTGGGCGGCCAACATTGCTATGATTAGGAAATGGGTGGTGTGGGCAGGGTCGGTTTGGGAGCGGATGGAGGCAGCTTCATGTAGGGGCACCAGCTTGGGGGCATTGATAACGGCACCTCTGCCATTCCCGACGGCGAGGTACTCCACCAGCCCCGTGGTGGTGGCGGCCTTGAGGATCTGGGGTCAGTGGAGGAGGTACGTTGGAGCAGTGGAAGCATTGGTCTGGTCCCCAATATGTGACAACCACCGGTTTGCTCCAGGAAGCTTGGATGGGGGGTTTCGAGTATGGTGAAGGGCGGGAATTGAGAGGATGGGGGACCTGTTCCTGGAAGGGAGCTTCCCTAGCTTGAGGGCGCTGGAGAGGTTTGGGCTGGCAAGAGGGAACAAATTCAGATACTTAGTGGTGTGGGACTTCCTGCGCAGGCAGGTATCATCCTTCCCACTCCTGCCACTAAGGGGGATCCAGGATAGGGTAGTGTCTAGGGGATGGGTGGGAGAGGGGAGCTTCCTCGGACATTTACAAAGAACTTATGGGGGCAAAGGAGATGCAGACCGAGGAGCTGAGGCGTAAGTGGGAGGAGGAGCTTCGGGGCGAGATGGAGGATGGCTTATGGGCGGACGCATTGAGCAGAGTCAACGCGACCGCTACATGCGCCAGGCTCAGCTTGATCCAATTCAAGGTGGTGCACCGGGCCCACATGACAGTGGCCCGGATGAGTAGATTCTTTGGGGTAGAGGACAGGCGTGTAAAATGTGCGGGAGGACCAGCGAACCATGTCCACATGTTCTGGGCGTGTCCAAAACTTAGGGGATATTGGCATGGGTTTGCGGTTTGTGGGGTGTCGGAAGATCCGGGAATCCAGGAGGAGAAAGAGGCAGATGTTCTGGCCTTTGCCTCCTTGGTAGCCCGAAGACGGATATTATTAGCTTGGAGGGTCTCAAAGCCCCCGAAGTCAGAGACCTGGCAAGCTTTCTCAGCCTAGAGAAGATTAAGTTCGCCTTGAGAGGGTCATTGTTAGGGTTCGCCCGGAAGTGACAACCATTCATCGACTTCTTCGCGGAGAATGAATCGTCAGCATAGAATAGGGGGTTAAATAGAGAGGTCTTGGGAGAGAATGGAGTCGGTGTTTGCACTATGTTTATTGTTCTTTGTACATTGTTTTTATACTGTTGCTGTTTGTAACGGCAAAAATATCTCATTAAAATTGTTTGTTTAAAAAAAAATCCTGGCCGTGGATTCCGAGGACGAATGGCGAGCAGTGATGAAGGTCAACCAATGCCCCATCCAGTTCAAACTGGACACAGGTGCCTCCGCCAACCTGATTTCGCAGGTGGACTTCAAGAGAATCAAGAAGCCCCCCACAATCCTTCCAGCTGCCTGCAAACTCCTGGACTACAATGGAAAAGCAATCGAAGCACTGGGGTCCTGCCATCTGCAGGTGTCCAGCCGACACGCACAAGCAAGCTTACACTTGATTGTTAAACCAGACAGGGCGTGCCTGCTAGGTGCGCACGCCTGCAAGCAACTGAACCTCATTCAAAGGGTCTACACCACGACGCCGTCTTATTCGGATCTTCAGGCCAGCATTGACGACATCCTAACCCAGTACCCAGATGTATTTAGCGGGATGGGCACGCTGCTGTACGAGTACAAGATTCTACTGCGGCCTGATGCCAAGCCAGTGGTCCACGCACCACGATGTGTCCCTGCTCCACTGAGAGAGCGCCTGAAGGCAGAGCTCACGAGTCTACAACAAAAAGGCATAATTTCCAAGGTCACTGACCCCAAGGATCTAAACAAAAACATTATGCGGGAACATTACCCCATCCCGAAGAGGGAAGAAATCACGAGTGAGATGGCACACGTGCGCGTCTTCACAAAATTGGAAGCATCCCAAGGATTTTGGCAAATCCAACTTGAAGAATCCAGCAGAAGGCTCTGCACCTTCAACACGCCTTTTGGCAGATTCTGCTACAACCGAATGCCATTTGGTATCATCTCGGCATCAGAGATTTTCCATCGCATCATGGAACAGATGATGGAGGGAATAGAAGGGGTTTGTGTCTACTTTGACAATTTCATAACCTGGTTCACAACCTCAGAGGAACATGTGTTGTGACTCAAGAAAGTATTCTGACGCATACATGAACATGGCCTCAAGCTAAACAGGTCCAAGTGCTGTTTTGGGACATCCACGCTGAAGTTCCTGGGCGATCAGATTTCACAACACGGTGTGCGCACGGACACAGACAAAATTAAAGCCATTGAGGCAATGAAAGTCCCCGAGGACAAGAAGGCAGTACTGCGCTTCCTGGGAATGGTCAATTTCCTTGGCAAGTTCATCCCGAATTTGGCCACACACACCACGGCCCTACGCAACCTGGTGAAAAAATCAACCGCCTTTGAGTGGAAGGCGGAGCACCGAACAGAGTGGCTGGAGCTGAAAGCCAAGCTCACCACTGCACCCGTCCTTGCATTCTTTGACTCAGACCGAGAGACCAAGATATCCACAGATGCGAGTCAGGATGGCATTGGGGCGATGTTGCTTCAAAGAGACGACACGTCATCCTGGGTACCAGTCGCATACGCGTCACAGGCAATGACACCCACTGAGACCAGATATGCGCAGATTGAGAAGGAGTGTTTAGGTCTTCTCACTGGCATCCTCAAATTTCATGATTATGTCTACGGCTTACCAACATTTACTGTTGAGACGTATCATAGGCCTCTGGTCCACATCATCCAAAAGGACCTGAACGACATGACGCCTCGTTTGAAGAGAATTCTGCTCAAACTCCGGATGTATGATTTCAGTTTGGTGTACACACCTGGCAAGGAGCTCATCATCGCTGATGCATTGTCCCGCTCCGTCCACTCACCCAGTGAACCACTGGAGATCATCCAGCACATTGAATTGCAGGTACAACTGTGTGCAAGCACTCTCCTGGCAACTGATGAGAAGATCATTCTCATCCGAGAAGAGACGGCCAAAGACCCCCTGTTGCAGCGAGTCATCCACAACCTCAGCAATGGCTGGCAGAAAGGGCAATGCCCTCAATTCTACAACGTCAAGGACGACTTGACACTGATCGACGGCATCCTGCTCAAGCTGGACAGGATAGTCCTCCTGCTACGTCTCCAGAGCTTGGTGCTGCGGCAGATTCATGAGTGACACCCTGGGCGTAGAAAAGTGCAGACGCAGGGCTGGGCAAGCTGTCTACTGGCCTGGCATCAACCAGGACATCACGGACATGGTCCTGAACTGTGAAACCTGTCAGAGGTTCCAACCAGCGCAGAGCAAGGAGACGCTCCAACCACATGACGTAGAGACCTCTCCGTGGTCCAAGGTTGGCATTGACCTATTCCACGCGAATGGTCGCGACTATAATCTTAATGATCGATTACTTTTCGAATTATCCTGAGGTGCTGAAGCTGCCAGACCTCACCTCACGGACCGTCATCAAAGCGGTAAAGAGACGTTCTCACGGCATGGCATCCTGAACACCGTCATGAGCTACAATGGCCCGTGCTTCCACAGTCGAGAATGGTCCACGTTTGCCAAGAGCTACAATTTCAGGCATGTCACCTCCAGCCCGCACTATCCTCAGTCCAATGGCAAAGTCGAGAAAGGGGTGCCCATCGTTAAGCAGCTCGTCCGCAAGGTCTCGGACTCCCCTTCCGACATACACCTTGCACTACTTGTGTACCGGGCGACTCCCTTGTCCACTGGCATGTCGCCAGCTCAACTGCTGATGAACAGGGACCTGCGGACGACGCTTCCAGCCCTACACCTGCCCAACCTTGACCACCTCCCGGTGCTGCAGAAGATATAGTAGCTTCGCGACAGCCAGAAGCAGGGCTATGACGCACATGCCATCGACCTGGACGTGCTGTCCCGGCAGACACGGTCAGGATCAAGATACCGGATGGTGGGTGGTCTGCTCCGGCTGTTGTTGTTCGACAGGCCGCGCCCAGATCCTATGTCATACGTATGGCTGGTGGCTCCATCGTGCGAAGGAATCGAAGGGCACAGCGAAAGGTTGCTTACCCACTACCACTTTCCCCTCCATTTCCACATGTCGAATTGCCACCTCCAGACACCTCGAACCACGAGGCCACCAGTCGTGCCTCCCACTCGCCTGTCAAGGCACCGTCATCCCCTCCACCACCTCTCCGGCGGTCGACGAGGATCAGACGCAAGCCTCAGAGACTGGACTTATGAGCATTTGTTTTGTCTGTTCTGTTCTGTATTCCTCAGTCAGTCACATTAGACAGACACATTCACATGTATATACATCCACAAAAGAAAAAGGGGAGATGTCATGATGTGCAAACATGCAACCAATGAGAATAGGACACAACCAATGGGCAGTCAGGACACCCAGAGGTAGCATCACCACAAGGGGGCATGACATAAACACTATAAAAGGGATGAGGCACTCACACCCTGCCTCTTTCCACAGACAGACATCCCGAGAGTTAGACAGGGTTGATCAGCAGCATCACACCCCAGCACGTGGCTTAGAGCGAGCTGGTACAGTTAGACGGAGTTACTACAGTTAGATTAGCAGAGAGTTGAACTCATCTGGGAACTGTGTTAATAGTTCAATAAACAAGTTGAACTCATTTCAGAGTCTGGAGCATCCTTTTGTTAAGACTGCATCAAGTAGCAGCCCGTGTTATCCGAAGCAGCATAACACAACACTAGTCACTGTGCTAATTTATCACCGATCCAAATTCTGAGCTCAGAGGTGCTCTGAATGCATGGAATTATGGCATTTGGCTGCATACAAAGAGTCCATTTGCACCTTTGCTGACTCCTTGAAGGAGAGATCCATTTAATCCGATGTCTTATAATCTTTAGTGGGATGTGGGTGCTTTTCCCTCATTACCTACGAATCGAGTGTCTCACTCAACCATTTCAGAGAGGTGGTTAAGAGTCAACCACATTGCTCTGTGGGTCTGGAGTCACATGCAGGCCAGACCGGGTAAGGACGGCAGATTTCCCTCCCTGAAGGACATTAGTGAACCAGATGGGGTATTTACAACAATCAATAGTTTCAGGGTTGCCTGTACTGAGACTAGCTTCGTATTCCAGATTTATTCATCAAATTTGAATTTCTGTCAGCTGGTGGAATTCCCCGGTGGGCTTTGAACTCGCGACCCACAGAATTAACCGTGGGCACTGGATTACAAACATCGCCACTGCGCGTGTGTTTCCCCCCATACACTTTCCAATGTTTCTTTTTGCAAATCTTTATCCTCAACTCTTTTTAAAACTTGTTAAGGCACCGGTGGAGCATTCCACGTGCTCACAGTCGGGGTAAGTTTCCTGATTAGCCTTATCAAAACATCTCATCATTTGGAACACCTTTATCGCGGTTGAGATCCACCGACCGCATGACGCCCAAACGGCAGCATGGCGCGGCCAATAGATGCCGGGAGATCCCTCTTCCGGGATCTATCTGGCTCGCCGAACCTCCCGAGATCTAACGCGATGTGGCGAGACGTCGCAATGTGAATCCCGCCCACTTTCTGCCAAATCTGCATATTCGCGTGCGGCAGCCGGTCTCATTCTAATATGCATTCCTGAGATCTAACCAAGGCGTTGGGATCTAACTCCCCCACCTTGGAGACCTCGGGCGATCCCCGTTCGGTTCTTGTCTCCCCGGACGGAACGGCACCCTGGGTGCCAGCCTGGCACTGCCACGATGCCCAGGTGGCACCAACAATGTGCCAAGCTGGTATTTTTTCACGCGACAGTGATGGGCCTGGGGTGCCCTGCGAGGATGCAGGGAGGGCCAAGGACCCCTTTACAGGTGAGTTGGGGGCGGCACGTGGCGCAGTGGTTAGCACTGGGACTGCGGCGCCGAGGACCCGGGTTCGAATCCCGGCCCCGGGTCACTGTCCGTGTGGAGTTTGCACATTCTCCCCGTGTCTGCGTGGGTCTCGCCCCCACAACCCAAAGATGTGCAGGGTGGGTGGATTGGCCACGCTAAATTGCCCCTTAATTGGAAAAACCTAATTGGGTACTCTAAACTATAAAAAAAAAGGTGAGTTGGGGCTGGGGGGGGGGGGGGGGGGAGAGAGAGAGTGAAGGGGGTCACATCGGCAGATCGAGAGATAGGGGTGCCATTTTAAAAACGGCATCCCGATCTTGCCCTGCACTAACGAATTCTGGCGTGCGCAACTCCTCACTGTCGCAAACTGGACTAAGTGCGGCCCCGGCCCTGCGTTTCCACCCCGCCCCCCCCCCCCGATCTACCTGAATGGCCTTTCGATAGCCTGAGCGCCGGAAACACCCAGTTAATCACGTGCTGTGGGACCCTGTTCCCATTCAGGTACATCGCGCCCCACATTTCCCTTGGCCTTTTCTGGTCCAATTTTTTAAGAAGCTTCAGTCTATTTAGTCTCCCCTCATAACTAAAGCCTTTCTGTCCCTTGGTGACAGCTCCTTGGCTATCTTCTGCACCCTCTCCTAGTGCCTTAACATCTTTCCCACTGTAGCTCCCGGGGCAGTTGGGGAACACAGAGGTGGGTGCCGATGATGTGTTTGAGAATCTGAAAAGATAGGGAATTTTGGGATGGGGTGGTAGAGGGGACAGATAAGAGAGGGGGGGGGGGGGGGTAGAGGTGACATTCATTATATTGAGTGAGGAGGCCATTTCAGAACTTAAACTTTCAGGCCAGGAGGAAGACTGTGCCTAGAGGGCTGCCTTAGATCGCTATGCCAAGAGTGATCTTCAGGTTGCCCAGGGCTGGAAGGGGCCGTCCAGACACCAGACCTCCATCCTGGGGGAGGGTCCCGGGATCAACCCCTTACCCACAGCCCGAGCCCACCCAATCCCCAGGATCCTTGGAGGATCTGCAGCCTGGCAGTAGCCGGGGGGCACATGAGCAATGGGCTGACCCCACTCGAGGTCCATCATGCCAGGCTGGGGAGCCACTGTCAGGGTGCCAATGCTATGGTGCCGGGACAATGCACCATTGGCAATGCCAGGGGGGGCGGGGTCTGAATGGAGGTTAGCTGAAGGGAGGGTGGCTGAAAGGGAGGTGGTTGAGGGGGTTGAGCTGAGGAGGTGCTGAGGGGGTCGGCTGGGGAGGGGGGGGAGGGGGTGTTGGGCCACACTCGTGCATGACCCATTAGTCCCGTGGTGGGGGAGGTTGGGGTAGGATGGCTCTTTTTGATGATGGGTTGGGGGATCAGCCCTTGTCAACGGGGGAGGGGGGGCAACATTTTTGCGATGGGGAAGAGGGGGGGGGGGGGGCATTCAAAATGGCGCCCTGGCCCCAGTAAGTGTAGGGAGACCGGAATGTCCAGCGATATACATATTTCATCGTCAAGCCATGAGAATACACCGTGGCGATGTTCTGAGTGCCAGCGAAACACAGTCCCGATTCTCCGCTGGCGGGAGCACTTAGACTCTGGAACAGAGAGTCGCGGCTGATAACTGCAGCTGGGAGAACGGCAGGAGTCGGGCTGAGTGAGTGATTTGGTGGGAAGAATGTTTCCCGTAATTTGCCAGTTTTTGTTTCCTGGTTATTTTGTGCGGGTTTCTCTTTTTATTTAACAATGTTTTTCTTACCCTTTGTTTAATGTGTTTGTTCTTTATAGTTTTTCACTGAGTCATTCATGCCGTGATCACTGTTTCTGCGATATTCACCTGCCTCTCACATTAACCTGCCTGTCCTGCTTTGCTTCCCAGAATGAGATCCAGCACTGCTAAAAACAACTTGCATTTAGATGGCATCTTAAATGTGGTAAAATGTCCCAAAGTGCTCATCAGGAGCAATTATCAACCAAATTTGCTGCCGAGGTGTATATAGGGCAGCACGGTTGCACAGTGGTTAGCACTGCTGGATCAGAGCTCCAAGGTCCCGGGTTCGATTCCCGGCTTGGGTCCCTGTCTGTGCGGAGTCTGCACGTCCTCCCCGTGTGCGCGTGGGTTTCCTCCGGCTGCTCCGGTTTCCTCCCACAGTCCAAAGATGTGCAGGTTAGGTGGATTGGCCGTGATAAATTGTCCCTTGGTGCCCTAAAAGGTTAGGTGGGGTTACGGGGATAGGGTGGAGGTGTGGGCTTAAGTAGGGTGCCCTTTCCAAGGGCTGGTGCAGACTCGATGGGCCGAATGGCCTCCTCCTGCACTGTAAATTCTATGATGAGGATATATGAGGGCAGGCGACTATAGCTTGGTCAGTGAGTTTGGCGAATTGGACATTCTGAATTCTCCCTCAGTGTGCCCGAACAGGCGCCGGAGTGTGGCGACTAGGAGCTTTTCACAGTAACTTCACTGCAATGTTAATGTAAGTCAACTTGTGACACTAATAAAGATTATTATTATTAAAATGTATCTGAAAGAAGCAAAGAGAGGTTGAGCGGTTCAGGGAGCAAATCCCAGAGCTGAGGGTCTCAGTAGCTGAAGACTGCCTGTGGTGAGGAGATTAAAAATCGAGCGATGTGCAAAAGGCCAGAAACAGAGGGGCGTAGGGATCTGGGAGGGCTGTGATGTTGGAGGAGATGACAGAGGGAGGGGCATGTTCCCAGAGGGATTTGAAAACGACCTTTATTCCTTGTTAGACTAAAAACCAGGCCGTCGAGAAAACATTTTTGCATTTGTTGCAATGAACTTACCCTCCTTGTCTACTTTTAGAACCTTAGTTAGGCCACACTTGGAGTGCAGTGTTCAATTCTGGTCGCCGCACTACCAGAAGGATGTGGAGGCTTTGGAGAGGGTGCAGAAGAGATTTACCAGGATGTTGCCTGTAATGGAGGGCATTAGCTATGAGGAGCGGTTGAATAAACTCGGTTTGTTCTCACTGGAACGACGGAGGTCGAGGGGCGACCTGATAGAGGTCGACAAAATTATGAGGGGCATAGACAGAGTGGATAGTCAGAGGCTTTTCCCCAGGGTAGAGGGGTCAATTACTAGGGGGCATAGGTTTAAGGTGCGAGGGGCAAGGTTTAGAGGAGATGTACGAGGCAAGTTTTTTACACAGAGGGTAGTGGGTGCCTGGAACTCACTGCCGGAGGAGGTGGTGAAAGCAGGGACGATAGTGACATTTAAGGGGTATCTTGACAGATACATGAATAGGATGGGAATAGAGGGATACGGACCCAGGAAGTGTAGAAGATTTTAGTTTAGACGGGCAGCATGGTCGGCGCGGGCTTGGAGGGCCGAAGGGCCTGTTCCTGTGCTGTACTTTTCTTTGTTCTTTGTCTTTGTTCTTTGTTAATTCCTCTTACTCAAGTGTACCTTTAGCCGTCCTTGTGTTTTTCTGTCGCGTGCCTGTCTATACGAAGTGAAAGAAAAGAATATCAAATTGGGCCGGTCGTCACTTTCTCACCTCTGTGTTGGAAGGTTGAAGGTCCAAGTCCATGCAAAAGGGCCTGAGCGTTTAATCTAGGCCGATATCCCAGCACCATATTCCCTGGGTGGAGTTACTGGGTGAGATGTTAAACAGGGACAGAAATCCTCGATATGTGGACACATCGAGAGTAATTTACTGGCTGCGAGGTACGTTGGAATGTCCTGAGGATATGAAAGACATTGATATAAAACTGCTTCCGTTCTTCCCTCTATCTTGCTTTCACTCTTTGCCAAACTGTAAGATATTTCCTTTTTGATTCCTCGCTCTCAGCCAAACAGATTCAGTTTTTGAGCCATTCCCACAGTCTGGCGCTATCGTGGAATATTTGAATAGCGTTCCCATCCTTCTCACTCATTCCCCCTCTGTCTTGCACGGTTCCTATTTAATAAGTTTCAGCTAGGCCCGAGACCATGGCCAGGATTTTCAATCCCTTCCCACCGAATGCAGCCCACAGCGCCTGGCTTCCCGGGGGCGTGGTTTGCGAGGCCATTGACTTCAGCGGTACTCCGCCAGTGACCAATGGTGGGCATCCTTCTCGGCTGGAAAACCTGCTGGGGGGGGGGGGGAGGGGGCGGAATATCCTGGCAAATGTTTCTGGAATGGAATCATATTTCTGTCGAAAAGAGATGGCTGAGAGGTGGTCCGATCGATGTTGGTGCAATCGGCAGGGGGTTTTACTAAGACGGGCGCAGAGCAGATGTTTCATCCTTTGAGGGAGGCTACAAATAGCGGCCATCGTTAACAGAGAGCCGCCAACAAGTCCAGCAGGAGATTCGGGAG
The DNA here is from genome assembly GCF_047496885.1 of Scyliorhinus torazame. Taxonomy (NCBI): domain Eukaryota; kingdom Metazoa; phylum Chordata; class Chondrichthyes; order Carcharhiniformes; family Scyliorhinidae; genus Scyliorhinus; species Scyliorhinus torazame. Next base: position 264,748,277 of record NC_092715.1, on the reverse strand, counting down.
CTACCACTTCACACAGAGGGTGGTGAGAATGTGGAACTCACTCCCACAAGAAGTAATTGAGGGGAATAGCATGGATGCAGTTGAGTTTTGCTGAAAAAAGAAACATGCTGTCAAAGCTTTTTGCCTTGCACCCATCAGGACCCAACGCACAAGAACAACGGGCGCGATTCTCCACTCCCACGCCGGTTGGGAGAATCGCCTGGGCCGCCAGGATTTCCGGGGACGCCGGTCCGACGCCCTCCCGCGATTCTCCCAAGCGGCGAGAACGGCCCGGTCGAGACACCCAAAATGGCGATTCTCCGGCGCCCCCGCTATTCTGAGGCCCGGATGGGCCGTGCGGCCAGGCCAAAACGGCGGGTTCACCCCGGCGCCGCCCACTCCTGGTCGCTGCAGGCGCGGGAGGTGCGTGAACGCTGGGGGGGGGGGGGCGGCCTGTGGGGGGGCGAGGGGGGATCCTGCACCGGGCTTTACCTGGAATGTGGGGTGGCCCGCGATTGGTGCCCACCGATCGTCGGGCCGTCCTCTCTGAAGGAGGACCTCCTTCCTTCTGTGGCCCCACAAGATCCGTCCCCCATCTTCTTGCGGGACGGACGTAGAGAGGACGGCGTTCACGCATGCGCGGATGACGCTCGTTATGCGGCGCCGGCCGCGTCATCTATGCGGCGCCGCTTTTACGCGGGCGACAATGCCTGGCGCGGGTAGATGACGCGGCCCCGGCCCTGGCCCATTGTCAGGGCCTGAATCGGTCGGGACCGGGGCCGTTCCGCGCCGTCGTGAACCTCGACGGCGTTCACGACGGCGCGGCCGCTTCGGCGCGGGGGTGGAGAATCCCGCCCAACAAATTTCAAAGGATAGAACAGTTTGAGAAGAAGGTGCTGATTAGTTGGCAAGTGGACTCTGATAGAGGTGTTGCCATGGAGAATGCACCAGAGAACTGTTAACTGCCAAGCTTTTCTTTCAGTCATATTCAAGTTCTGTACTGCCAAGTGACTATCGATGCTTTTAAGGGAAAGTCAGACAAACATACGGATAGAAGGATATGTGATGGGATGAGTTGAAGAGGGAGGTGGAAGCTCATATGGAGCATAAACAATGGCATATACCAGATGGGCTGAATGGCCTGGTTGTGTGATGATATGGATTTATGATGGAACGCACAATTTCCTGAACAATAATTTGTGAATTTATGCAACTAGTTCCGCTCTCTCCTCCTGGTGTACTGTTTTCTTCTCTTTCCACACCTCCTTGTTCACTTTGGGAGCTAAGTGGGACTAAGAATGAAGTACTTCTGAAGCTTCCTCACTTTGTGTTTCACAACCTGTCGCGTAGAATTTTACGCTCCTGACAATGTCGAGTAGTTACCTTCGCCTTGACTTCAGCTGCCACTTTCCGTTATTCCCCAATTCTTCGACAACGGGCGGGACACCAGCCTTGCCCGGGCTCCTCGCAATGTCAGCCTGCAACTGAGGTCGCCAATTCTGGCTTGACGTATTCTTGGAGATTTCATCATATGACCCCTGTTGCCATGTACCTTTAAGGGGGAATATCCCAAAATGCTGTCCAACACCATCCACCATGAGACAGGATGGGCAGCACGGTAGCTCAGTGGTTAGCACAATTGCTTCACAGCTCCAGGGTCCCAGGTTCGATTCCCCGCTGGGTCACTGTCTGTGCGGAGTCTGCACGTTCTCCCCGTGTCTGCGTGGGTTTCCTCCGGGTGCTCCGGTTTCCTCCCACAGTCCAAAGATGTGCAGGTTAGGTGGATTGGCCAGGCTAAATTGCCCTTAGTGTCCAAAATTGCCCTTAGTGTTGGGTTGGGTTATGGGGATAGGGTGGGGGTGTGGGCTTTCCACATCTCATCCTCGAACCGCTCCAAGCTCTCCTACTGCCTCCATCCCAAGCAGAACTTCAAAAATGTTCCCGTACCAGCCTCCCGTACCAGAACTTCCCGTACCAGCCTCCCCGAACAGGCGCCGGAATGTGGCGACTAGGGGCTTTTCACAGTAACTTCATTTGAAGCCTACTTGTGACAAGAAGCGATTTTCATTTCATTCATTTCAAAATTAACAGTCGCTGATTCCAGAGCGAAGGGGCTGCCTTCAGGGGACTGAAGGACATTAACCTCACTCTGATTTGGGTGGGATCTTACAAGGCGCTGCAGCCGCCCCACCGTGGCGTCCTCGCCCCGTGCGGGGGCTGCCAACATGGCAGATCCCAGGATCAGGAGATCCCTCCCTCAACGGAAAAGGAATCCAGGATGGCGATGGCGCGCACTGACTGGACCGCGCCACAGAGAGCTAGCACGGACTCTGGGCTGAATGGCCTTCTTGCGTGCCGTAATAACCCCGCAACTCTGAGTCAGGGAACCCAACACACACAAACATAAACACTCCACTGACAGGGCTCCAGAACGTGGCACGATCCTGGTGAGGGCAAGGGAAAGGGGAATCACTGCTGGATTTGCAGCCAATGGCAGGAATGCTTGACTCATCCTTTTTACTGCCATAGGATGAGGATTCAGGAAATAGAGACACCTGCAAATAACGGCTCTTGAGGCAATTCCTGATGCGGGCATTCCTCATTTCCAGCTTTCACCATAGGGGCGAAACACACAAACCACAAACGTGCTTCTAATGTTGGAGACTTCCTCTGCCACATTATTCCAGGCTGTCTGAATGGTTATTGGTTTTTGCAGGTCGTGTTTGAAGTGGCATTCAGCAGCACAAAAGGAGGCTACGCCGCACTGGATGATATCTCTTTCTCCTCGCAGTTCTGCAATAACAGAACAGGTGAGCCATCCCATTTTCCCCTTTTTAACCAAACAACCTGTCAATCAGCCCAGTGTTTTTTCATCTCCCAACAAAGGCATTTTCTGTCTGTGAAGCATGCTTTTCCTGGCGCGCAGTGCTCCGGCGTGAAGTCCAACGCAAGCTGGAGGAGCAGCATCTCGTATTCCGATTACGCACGTTGCAGCCCGCAGGACTCAATATTGAGTTCAGCAACTTTAAACTGCAACCTGTCTCCTCCTTAAACCTTTTTGTATTAACATTTCACACATATTGTCTCAATGCAATAACACTCCACCCCCCCCCCCCCCCCCCCACCACGCCCGCCCCCTCCCACACCAGACCACCTATCTCGTGTTCTTAAAACTGCTACATCTTGTGGCAATCTTTACAGTTTAATATCCAACACATTCTCCTTCTCTTCAGTTCTGATGAAGAGCCAACCGGGCTCGAAGAATTAACTGTTTTCCCTCCCTGCTGAATGTTTCCACCATCCCCTGTTCTTGTTTCAAATTCCAGCGCCTGGCGTATTTTGCTTATTTTCTGTCTCTGTTGACCGCCAGTAATATTAAAGAGTATGAACACAGCACCATGATTGGCCAGCCTACATTACCTGTTCAACCCAATGAAGGCTACCTTGAGCTTGGTGAGGTCTGTCACTATCACTATGTATTCTCCCTGCCGATCGAGGTGTAGCCTTGAATCTATAAGACGGGAAAAATTCCAACTTTGATCCCTAGGCATTGCTGAACTAGCTCACTGTAGTCTGCCAATTGGAGAGAGTTGGAGGGAGAGGCTTCAGTTGGGGATCAGATGTTTTCCCACCCTGCTGGTGATCTCGGGAGGAAACCACCTCGGCGTGGGCATTAACTGAGGGTGATGGCCTTCCCTTTCCCTCTTTCCGCTGTTTCAAAGAATTTACAGTGCAGAAGGAGGCCATTCGGCCTATCGAGTCTGCACCGGCTCTTGGAAAGAGCACCCTACCCAAGGTCAACACCTCCACCCTAACCCCATCACCCAGTAACCCCACCCAACACTAAGGGAAATTTTGGACACTAAGGGACAATTTAGCACGGCCAATCCACCTAACCTGCACAGCTTTGGACTGTGGGAGGAAACCCACGCACACATAGAGGAAACCCACGCACACACAGAGGAAACCCACGCACACACAGAGGAAACCCACGCACACACAGAGGAAACCCACGCACACACAGGAAACCCACGCACACGTTTCGAATTCAGTAACCTGTCAATGCTCATTGCCTCGCCCCACACACGAAGACAGGTCATCTGAGAATGATGCCTGGAGTCTGCCTATCGAACGCTTCTGGAGAAATGACTGTGGTAGGCTATATTAGGGGTATCGCGGTACCTAGGTGGGATGTACCTTATACTGTAGTTTGAGTGGTGGAACCTGCCTGCTGGTTCCGCCCAGCAGGCGGAGCATAAGAGTCTGTGTTTCACCCACAGCAGTCATTCTGTACCGGAGCTGCTGGGGTAACTCCTTGTTCATTAAAGCCTTCAATTGGACTACAATCTCGCTTCAGTAGTGATTGATCGTGCATCAATGACTATGTAGAAACGGTCCATCCAGCTCAACCACCTATGCTGGCATTTATCTTCCACTTGTCCCATGTGTCTGTCCTGTTCCCAAATCTCTTCCTTCTCCCTTACTCGCTCCAGCTTCTTTCTCCCCTTATTTTGCCCCCATCATGGCTCTCTGTGCCCTCGCACTGGAACGCACCAGGCATGCGATTGCCCTCCTGACCATCTTCCTCCTTTTTGACGCAGCTTTCGCCTCTGTGAGAAGCACGTTCTTCAACAAAAGGGGTGCTTGGTAAAAGAAACTTGCTGTCACCTTTAACACTGTTTTCCCGCATGCCTAACGCTCGCTTCGCCCCCGGTCTCAGCACGTATTCTTTCTGCGATGCTGGGAAATAAAACAGCCTTTGGTAGGAAAAGCATGCTTCAAAGTCTGTGTGCAGTGTGATGTGTTGGGTGTTCTGGATCACATACAGGTCACCAACACTTGAAGTAGTGCAACACTATTTTATTAAAAGGTTAACTATTTAAACATACTTGAACTGTGGGTAAATACGGTACCAGCTAAAGACCTTTGCCTTGTCCTAACCAGTTGATGCACTCAGCACATGGTGAATGTCTGTGTTGCAGGCTGTGAGCTCTGTTCTCCTAGCTAGCTGCTACTCAAATGAGCGGGAACTCTGATGCCCCCTGTCTTTATAGTACGTGTGCTCTCACTGGTGGTTGGCTGCGGTGTTGTGTGTGTTGATTGGTCCCACTGTGTGTCCATCAGTGTGTGTCTGCACCACGATATACTGGTGTATATTATGACACAGTGTCTATCGCAGTAACTCGATCAGGAGTCGCCAGTTCTTCCAGCATTGTCTCGGAATCTCCGGGGATTGATCTGTCGAAAGGAGAAAGATCTCATGAGCGTATTAAATCTTTTTTTTAAATCTTAGAAGGTTTTTGATTACTAGTTATAAAAATGTTGGGCTTTTGAGGGCAAGAATAAAGGCCGCTCGATAGTCAATCAAGAATCCGAGAGCGAATTGTTTGCTTCCCAGTTGGAATGAGAAGGGTGCACATGCATGGGTTACCCATGGCAACTGTTTGGAAATGGGAGATCTTGCGATGAAACCTTGCAAAGTGCAGTACGACCAGACTTGGCAATCCAAGGCTTAACTGTATTGCAAATAGCAGTGAAATCATTCTCCGTTTGAACCTGTTCCTGCAAATGATCTCACTGGCAACAGGATTGTTACCATTAAGTACACTCAGTATTCTTGCCCATTTTAATTGCATTCTTTACTGTCCAATTGCCTCACCAAGACTGATGACTGTTATTGCATTTAGAATCTATTTTAAGTGCAGTGCGATAAACGTGCACACCCATGTTGCACATTTTTTCCGGACAAGTTAACATCAGGCGAAGGAAGAAATTGGTGCGCTGTTAAGTCTTTCCTCTGTGTGCAGCATCAGCTAGTAGTGTTTTTGTAGAAGCTGAATTGCTAATTGTTTTACTGTCCAAGTTGAGTTTTCTTTTTCCTGGGCTGAGCAAAGCATATGACTAGAAATCTCGACCTGGACATTGGTGTGAATCCATTCGCTGACCGTTGACCGTTTCAGATCTGGCACAGGCTGAATGCCGTGACATTCTTCAGTGGGAACGTAGAGCTTTTCTTTCTTTTGTGTTTTTTGCCAAATTCTCCAAATGTAAACCCCACACCCATTGTGCAATCTGTAAACAAAATAGAAAAACCTCAGTCCTGACCTGGAGCAATTTTTGTTTTTCTGAAGAGCGAAACTGAGAATCGGCCATTTGCTTTTTGTGCAGGAGCATTTTCGAATTTTCTGTAACTCTTTTACAAGTGGGTGTGAGGATTGTTTTGCTATGCTCTTGATGTAGCATAAGCTGCTTCCTTGATGTGCACTCTGACAAAGGAAGGTTCAGACTTGGAGATAGCTTTAAAACGTTTATTAAACTGTTAACAATTCTCCTACTTGGATTCGACTCTACGGTTAATCCTGCTATAGCTACTCAGACTGACGAACCAGTCTACTACAATCCACGTGGTGGGTGTGATGTGTTTCAAATCAACCCTGTGTACACACTGAGTGTCTCCACTGGAAGGAGACTGAGCATGTGTGCTGAGTCCTTATATATGGGTTGGTATAATGCCCTCCTGTGGTAGTGTCACCTCTGTGTGTATCGTGAATGCCCATTGGCCGTGTCCTATCTTACTGACCTATTGGTTGACTGTCTGTGTGTCATGTCTCTGGTGCTCCCTCTAGTGTCTAGCTAGGTGTAGTGTATGTACAGTAACCCTTTGTGTACTTACAGTGATGTATATCACCACAAGGATAACGATGATGGGAAGGGGGGGGGGGGGGGCGGCGGGCACTACCTCTGCTTTACACCACTAACCCTCCTGCACCCTTTTCACAAGTTGGTGCGGGGGAAGGGGTTAAAGTCGGCGCTTTTGTCAAACTCCATATTGGCATAAGTCTATATCGATCATCTCTTGCTCCCAATAAATACTCAAGTGAGTTCTGAAGCTATCAATGTGATGTGGCCCATACTAGAAGCACTGATGGATTTCACCCAGTCTTGGTGGCAGGTTTAGCTGTGTCTGAGTAGTGTTCGAATGATGCCCATCCCAGTCACCCCATCCTGCTTTACGCTCACAATTGCCCGGTTAGAAACGGCATTTTCTGTCTTTGTTGAAATAAAGAACTCGTCTTTGACCCATCTGTGGCGAATTGTGACTTCGACCAGGGCCTCTGCAATTATTCCCAAAGCCATAATGATGGTACCAAGTGGACGAGACTGGTTCGAAAAGCCAATGCGTTCCGATTTGGAGACCACACAAGCGGAGAAGGTAAGAATGAAGTTGCATCTGTGTGGTAAATCATGTGGTGGTCATCTTATTCTCCGGGTGTCCAGGGAAGGGCTGCAGTCGTTAGGATTAAACTAATATGATGTTCAACATTTTTTTATATAACTTTTTTATTGGGTTTTTGTTATGATGTTCAACATGTCAGAAGGATGTGGTCTTTATAAAAGAAAGATAATTGGTAATTTCTTTATGGGTACACTGCAAACTTATAACATATTAACTGAAGTGTTGTTGCATCATTTTATAGGGCACGGTTTTCCCTAAATAATCAAGCACAGTGAGCATTAATAGTAAACATACTCACTTAATCAAACTCCGAATAATTGTGCATGTGGAAGTTGGAGTGGGGGGATCTTACGAAAAAACTGGGGGGGATTGGGTTGGGATACGGCCCAGCTGTCATGGTCGTTTTGGGAATAGAGCCCTAAATATTGCCGAATCATCTGGAAGCTCATGCAGCTATGCTAACGATAGCCCTGGGTAGCATTCTCAACTCAGAGTCAGAAGGCTATGGGCCCATATCACACCTTAGAGCAGTGATGGGCAAGCTAGGCCAGTGAGTGGGTCGTATGAGTGGCCCTTCCTCGTCTTCTGGGCCGTAAGTTTTAAATCTGGCGGGTTCACCAACTCCGACCCTTGAATACATTTAACACACGCTGCATATCTCACAGCGAATTATGGTCAATTATTCATATGTTAATAGATCTGTCATAAAATCAAAATAAATATTGACACTTGATTGGACACAGAAGGAACGCACGGCTCTCACAGTCAGTGTTGTGAGCAATCGGCTCGCACCTCACTTCATTCTCCCTCGCTTTACGTGCGAATCACTTCAGCAATTCCAGTCGGAAAAATCTAGGCGGCCGGAACGTGCAAACCCAGCACAGTGGCTGCGATTCATTGACTGTAAAGAACTTTGAGACATTGAAAAAGGCGCCGTATCAATGCAGGACGTTGTTGTCTCGGTTCACATTCCGGCAATGGAGTTGATATGTTTAGCTTCCCCATTTTAAGTTGAGGGAGGCCCAGTTGCTTTTCACCCCAGGCACACGATCTGTCAGATTCCGTTTCCCTTTCCCAGGCGGTGAAGAGGAGAGTTTATTGCTCGGCGTTCCAAGGTGCTGTGCCACAGACAAATAAGGCACATGTTTGTGACCTCAATTTCCTACATGGCAGGTTTTGGATCTTATCATTGGACACTAAATATATGTGCTGGGTAGGTTGATCGGCCGCACTAAATTGCCACTTAATTGAGGAAAAAAGAAATTGGGTGGCGGCACGGTAGCACAGTGGTTAGCACCGTTGCTTCACAGCGCCAGGGTCCCGGGTTCGATTCCCGGCCTGGGTCACTGTCTGTGCGGAGTCTGCACGTTCTCCCTGTGTCTGCGTGGGTTTCCTCCGGGTGCTCCGGTTTCCTCCCACAAGTCCCGAAAGACGTGCTTGTTAGGTAATTTGGACATTCTGAATTCTCCCTCTGTGTACCCGAACAGGCGCTGGAATGTGGCGACTAGGGGATTTTCACGGTAACTTCATTGCGGTGTTAATGTAAGCCTACTTGTGACAATAAAAATTATTATTACATCCTCGTAGCCGTAACAATTCCAATTCGCCGTAAGCTTCAGCTCATCCTCACGTTTACTACCTAAATCCTAATTTACACCAAGCCTTGTTCACCCATCAGCCCTTGCTGACTGACATTGCCTCCAGGTCCGGTAACGCCTCGAATTTGAAACTCTCGACCTTCTTTCCAAATCCACCGTCTCACTCCCTGCCTTTCTCAGACATCGCCTCCAGCTCCACAACCCACCCTCCCAGGTCTCTGCGTTCCACCAGTTCTGATTCTCTTGTGCATTTCCAGCTCCTGTTACTCCCGCTCTTGGCCGTACCTTCAGCTGCCCTGGGCCCCAAGCCCTGGAATTCCATCCTTAAACCTCGCCGTCTCTCTTTCCTCCCTTTAAAATGTTCCTTAAATCCTACCTCTTTGGTTTGTAGTCAGTTATCCTAGAACCTCCACATGTGGCCGAGCGTCAAATTCGGTGTGATAATGTTCCTGAGCAGGATCTTGTGATGACGTTTAAAGGCGCTGCATAAATTAAAGTAGTTGTTGTTGAGGGGACAATAGTCAGCATGCAAGTCAGTCTTGGTTGCTTTGCCCCAACATCTAGTGACTGGTTTGAGTGGCGCCTGGAGCAGGTGATTTTCAAAGCAGCTGAGAAAATGACAAAATTAAATAGAGACTCTGGGCGGGATCTTCCCAAAGGGGATCAAAAGTCGCCGAGCGAGCGGGTTTAGCTGCCTGTTTCCCCAACACTCGCAGTACTGAGAAACACATCGCTATTCAACTCGACTCACTTTTAATATGGGGCCTAAACGGGGAACGGGCGGCCGAGCTCGCACATGTCCCCGTTTTTTACAATGGGGAGCTCCGCTCGCCAGAATTCCCCAATGTAGCGAGCGATCGGGACGACATTTTTAAATTCGTCCCGATCTCCGAGAAGATTTGCCAAAAACTGATCCTGCCCATTGTGGGCGGGATTCCCTTGCAACGTCTCGCGAGATTGCGTTGAATCCCGCCAGGTGTTGTGGGCTGGGTAGATCCCGGAAGCTGGGGGGGTCTCCCGGCTTTCACTGGCCACGCTATGCCTGCGCCCAATATGTCGCCTGGCAGGTTTAATCCTGCGAGCTACTGGTCAGTAAAAAGTGTCGGCGGGGGGTTGGTCTGCCACTATTCTGGGCCCCTGGTAACAATCAGAGCCACCGCCCCCACAGTTCTCCCTGCCTGCGCCCATCTTTCACAACCCTCTACCAACCCCCACCTCCCTCAACCAGCTTAAGCCCCGCCGATATCCCAGAATTGCCTGGGGTCCGGGCATCCATGTTTACTCTCCATCTCCCTCTCCTGCAGTACCGGCAGTGGCCACCGCACCCTGTGGTGCTGCCGGTACAGCAGCACTGCCGCCCTCTGATTGGCCGACAAGCCAATGAGATGGGGCCTCCTCCTGGAGAGGGCCGGAAGTCTCACCTTATAATAATTAGCCCGTTAGCCAAAGGATTGAAGTGGGTTTAACTGACCAAGAGTGGGCTTTCCCCCAACATTTACGCTGTGACACGGGGGGGGGAGGGGGGGGGGGGTGCTTGCCCTTGGCGTAGAATCCAGTCTCAGGATTCATGACGGCCATTCAGCCCATTGCGTCCATGGCAGCTCACGTGAATATACTCCAGTTCCATTTCCCTGCTTTACCCTGTGCAAGTTTATTTCCCGCAAGTTCCCATCTCATTTTCTTTCAAAGCCTGTGATCGTCTCCGCTTCCACCACGGGTTCCGGAATTTTCTGCTGTTCTCCTCACTGTTGCGATGGGTCCAACATCCTAGATTTTTTTTCATTGTTTATCTCAGAGAGGCAGATGTGTTTCTGTGATCCGAAATCCATCTGGTAATACTTCTGTGTGACTTGCAATCAGTTTAATGCTTGCGACTTATGATCGAAAACTTCCCCCAGACTATCAGTCTTCAGTAAATGTAACCTGCTTAGGCAGCTGGGATTAGGTGAGGATTTGGGGATTGAAGAAGTTGGAGATCGAGCCAGAAAATAGGGATTCCAGCGAGGAGACATAGCTTTTGTGAAAAGTAAAATTGTGATTCCCATGCTAACTCCTAGAATATGCCACAAGCAGCTTACTGTAGATGGATCATTAATTTCCCATCAAATCGTCTGTTTACCCGAGAATGGTGAGAATGTGGAACTCACTAAGTTTTGGACGCCTCGGGACAATTTATCATGGCCAATCCACCTAACCCGCACATCGCTGGACTGTGGGAGGAAACCGGAGGAAACCCACACAGACATGGAGAGAACGTGCAAACTCCACACAGACAGTCACCCGAGGCCGGAATCGAACCTGGGGTCCCTGGCGCTGTGAGGCAGCAGTGCTAACCACTGAGCCACCGTGCCGCCCAGCTTCTGTACGAAAAGCATTGGAAAGATGGTGAATTGACCTGTCACTAAGATATAACTGCCAGAGGACATTTTAATCTAACCTGTTCACCCAGGACACTGATGGGATTGGGGCAACACTGCTTTCACTTTCTGTCCCGACTCATTTGAAGTCGGTATTGAGTGCGATGTAAGACTAGTCTCCTTACCTCAGGAAGATTATACTTGTATTGGAGGCAGTTCAGAGAATGTTCTCTAGGCCGATCCCTGGGATAATCCCATGAGGTGAAGTTGAACAGGTCGGTCCTCCACTCCAGAGTTTAGAGGTGATCTCATCGAAACATGTAAAGGGCAGCACGGTAGCACAGTGGTTAGCACTGTGGCTTCACAGCGCCAGGGTCCCGGGTTCGATTCCCCGCTGGGTCACTGTCTGTGCGGAGTCTGCACGTTCTCCCCGTGTCTGCGTGGGTTTCCTCCGGGTGCTCCGGTTTCCTCCCACAGTCCAAAGACGTGCCGGTTAGGTGGATTGGCCGTGTTAAATTGCCCTTAGTGACCAAAAAGGTTCGGAGGGGTTATTGGGTTACGGGGATAGGGTGGAAGTGAGGGCTTAAGTGGGTCGACGCAGACTCGCTGGGCCGAATGGCCTCCTTCTGCACTGTATGTTCTATGTACTTGATAGGGTGGATACTGAGGGAGCGTTTAACCAGATGGGAGAATGCGGAACCAGGGACATAGTTTCAGAATAAGGGATCTCCGTTTAAGATGCCGGAGGAATTTCTTCTCTCAGGAGGTCTTTAGCATTCAAGGTTGAGATGGACAGATTTTTTTTATTTAAAAAAAAAAAAAATGTTCACAAAATATCAACAACAAAATACAGAAAGAAAAGAACACCCCCCCCCCCCCCCCACCCCCCACCGGTATACATAAATAATAAATTAACAGCCTTCATCAACACAAAAGCAAATATACAAGCCCACTCAAGAATCTTGCCAGCCCCCCCCCATATCTTCTAACGTTCTGCCAGGAAGTCTAGGAACGGTTGCCACCGCCTGAAGAACCCTTGCACCGATCCCCTTAAGGCAAATTTCACCCTCTCCAATTTAATAAACCCCGCCACATCGCTGATCCAGGATTCCACGCTTGGGGGCCTCGCATCCTTCACTGAAGAAGAATCCTTCGCCGGGCTACCAGGGTCGCAAAGGCCAGAATTCCGGCCTCTTTCGCCCCCTGCACTCCCGGCTCCTCTGCCACCCCAAATATTGCGAGCCCCCAGCCCGGCTTGACCCTGGAACCTACCACCCTCGACACCGTCCCTCGCTACGCCCTTCCAAAAGTCCTCCAGCGCTGGGCACGCCCAGAACATGTTGGTGTGGTTTGCTGGGCTCCCTGAGCACCTAACACACCTGTCCTCGCACCCAAAGAACCGGCTCATCCTTGCCCCGGTCATGTGAGCCCTATGCAGCACCTTGAATTGTATGAGGCTGAGCCTCGCGCAAGAGGAGGAAGAGTTCACTCTCCCCAGGGCATCCGCCCACGTCCCCTCGTCAATCTCCTCACCAAACTCCTCCTCCACCGAGGCCTCCTCCTCCTGCATCACCTGATACGTTGCCGAGATCCTCCCCTCTCCAACCCACACCCCTGACAGCACCCGGTCCTGGACCCCGCATGGCGACAGCAGTGGGAACTCCACCACCTGCCGCGGAACAAACGCCCTTACCTGCATATATCTGAATGTGTTCCCCTGGGGAGCCCAAACTTCTCCTCCAGCTCACCCAGGCTCACCAACTTCCCGTCCACAAACAGGTCCCCCATCCTTCTAATACCTGCCCTGTGCCAGCTCAGGAACCCTCTGTCCATCCTCCCCGGGACAAACCGGTGGTTCCCCCGAATTGGGGACCACACCGAGGCCCCCACCTCCTCCCTGTGATGTCTCCATTGCCCCCAAATCTTGAGGGTGGCCGCCACCACCGGGCTCGTGGTATACCTCATTGGAGGAAGCGGCAGCGGCGCCGTCACCAGCGCCTCCAGGCTCGTGCCCACACAGGACGCCATCTCCAGCCTCTTCCATGCTGCCCCATCCCCCTCCATCACCCACTTACGCACCATCGCCACGTTGGAGGCCCAATAATACCCACAGAGGTTAGGCAGCACCAACCCCCCCCTATCCCTGCACCGCTCCTGGAACACCCTTCACAGAAACCCCATAATGCTCCTATTAACCCGCCTGAAGAAGGCCTTGGGGATCAGGATGGGGAGGCACTGGAACAGGAACAGAAATCTCGGGAGCACCGTCATTTTAACTGACTGCACCCTACCCGCCAGGGAGAGTGGCAGCACGTCCCACCTCTTAAACTCCTCCTCCATTTGCTCCACCAGTCTCGTGAAGTTAAACTTATGCAGGGCCCCCTAACTCCTAGCCACCTGGACCCCCAGGTACGTGAAACTTCTCTCCGCCCTTTTTAGTGGGAGCTCACCAATTCCCCTCTCCTGGTCCCCTGGGTGAACTACGAACAACTCGTTCTTCCCCATGTTGAGCTTGTACCCTGAGAAATCCCCGAACTCCCTGAGGATCCTCATTACCTCCGGCATTCCCCCCACCGGGTCCGCCACATGCAGCAGCAAGTCGTCCGCATAGGCGACACCCTATGCTCCTCCCCACCCCGCACCAACCCCCTCCAGTTCCTCGATTCCCTCAGTGCCATAGCCAGGGGTTCAATCGCCAGTGTAACCGAAAATACTCTGACCTCCTTCTGTTCATGGCCACAGATGCCACCGGGGCCTCACAGCAAGTTAACCCACCTGACAAACCCCTCCCCAAACCCGAACCTTTTCAGCACCTCCCACAGGTACCCCCGCTCTACCCTATCAAAGGCCTTCTCCGCATCCATCGCCGCCACTATCTCCGCCTCCCCTTCCACCGCCGGCATCATTATAACATTCAAGAGCCTCCGTACATTCGTATTCAGCTGTCTCCCTCTCACGAACCCCGTCTGATCCTCGTGAATGACTTGCGGCACACAGCCCTCTATCCTCGTGGCTAAAATCTTTGCCAACAACTTTGCGTCTACATTTAAGAGTGAGATCGGCTTGTATGATCCACATTGTAGGGGATCCTTGTCCCGCTTCAGGATCAAGGAGATCAGCGCCCGAGACATCGTCGGGGGCAGAGCCCCTCCTTCCTTGCCTCGTTAAAGGTCCTTACCAACAGAGGGCCCAGCAGGTCCGCATACTTCTTATAAAATTCGACCGGGAACCCATCTGGCCCCGGTGTCTTCCCCGCCTGCATGCTTCCTAGCCCTTTGACCAACTCCTCCAACCCAACCAACGCCCCCAGCCCCGTCACCTGCCCCTCCTCCACCTTCTGGAATCTCAACCTGTCCAGAAAGCGACCCATCCCTCCCTCCTCCAGTGGAGGCTTGGACCGATACAGTGCCTCGTAGAAGTCCCTGAAGACCCCATTGAGACCCACCCCACTTCGCACCATGCTCCCTCCCCCATCCTTAACTCCCCCGATCTCCCTAGCTGCCTCTCGCTTCCGAAGCTGGTGCGCCAGCATCCGGCTCGCCTTTTCTCCATATTCATATACCGCCCCCTGCACCTTCCTCCACTGCGCCTCCGCCTTCCTGGTGGTCAACAAATCGAACTCAGCCTGGAGGCTACGCCGCTCCCTAAGCAATCCATCCTCCGGGACCTCCGCGTACCTCCTGTCCACCCTCACCATCTCCCCCACCAGCCTCTCCCTCTCTCTTCTCCCTCCTCTCCTTATGGGCCCTAATGGAGATCAGCTCTTCCCTGACCACCGCCTTCAGCGCCTCCCAGACCACCCCACTTGGACCTCCGCGTTGTCATTAGCCTCCAGGTACCTTTCTCTGCACCCTCTGACCCGCCCGCTCACCTCCCTCGTCCGCCAGCAACCCCACCTCTAAGCGCCACAGCGGGCGCTGGTCCCTCTCCTCCCCTAGCTCGAGGTCTACCCAATGCGGAGTATGATCAGAAATGGCTATCGCCGAGTACTCCGTATCTTCCACTCTCGGAATCAGCGCCCTACTCGTAACAAAGAAGTCAATCCGGGAATAGGCCTTGTGGACATGGGAGAAGAATGAGAATTCCCTGGCCCCTGGCCTCGCAAACCTCCATGGGTCCACCCCTCCCATCTGGTCCATGAACCCCCTCAGTACCTTGGCCGCCGCCGGCCTCCTACCCGTCCTAGACCTGGAGCGATCTAGCGCCGGGTCCAGCACCGTATTGAAATCCACCCCCATTATCAGGCCCCCTGTCTCCAGGTCCGGAATCCGGCCCAGCACACGCCGCATGAAGCCCGCATCGTCCCAATTCAGGGCATATACATTGACCAACACCACCCGCTCCCCCTGCAGCTTGCCACTTACCATCACATACCTACCGCCATTGTCTGCCACAATGCTCGACGCCTCGAACGACACTCTCTTCCCCACCAAGATCGCCACCCCCCAATTTTTTGAATCCAACCCCGAATGAAACACCTGGCCTACCCACCCCTTTCTCGACCTTACCTGATCCGCCACCCTCCGGCGCGTCTCCTGAAGCATGGCCACATCCGCTTTCAACCTCTTCAGGTGCGCGAACACACGGGCCCGTTTGACCGGCCCGTTCAGTCCCCTTACGTTCCAGGTTATCAGCCGGATCGGGGGCTAGCCACCCCTCTCCCCCGCTGACTAGCCATATCCCCGCCTAGGCCAGTCACGTTCCCGCGCCCCCCGCACGGCCCGTTCCCCACAGCGGCAGACCCCCGCCCAAACCTCCTCTACAGACTCCAGCTCCCCCTTGGCCATTCCAGCAGCAACTAAGTCCACCCCTAGCTGCATTGCTCCCCCCATTGCACTCCCGTAAGTCTGCCAACTCCTGCTGACCCCGGCCACTCCCGCCACTCTCTCGACCCGACCCCTCTCAGTGTGGCCCTCCATGAGCCCACCCGGCGGACCCAACCGAAACAGTGCCCAACCAACCCCCGAAAAACAAAGAACCAACAATGAACAAAGAACCCCCATCAAAATACAACACAACAATCCCCAACCATCCCTTCACCGCGGCCCCCTGACCCTCAGTCCAAGTCCAATTTTTCAGCCTGAACAAAGGCCCATGCCTCCTCCGGGGACTCAAAATAATGATGTTGGTCCTTCTAGGTGACCCACAGTCGCGCCGGCTGCAGCATGCTGAACTTCACCCCCCTCCTGTGCAGCACCGCCTTCGCACGATTGTACCCGGCCCTCTTCTTCGCCATCTCCGCGCTCCAATCCTGGTAGATCCGGACCTCCGCGTTCTCCCACCTGCTGCTCCGCTCCTTCTTGGCCCACCTTGGCACGCACTCCCGATCAGCAAACCGGCGGAACCGCACCAGCCCCGCCCGTGGCGGCTCGCTGGGCTTGGGCCTCCTCGCCAGTACTCGGTGGGCCCCCTCCAGCTCCAGGGGCCCCTGGAAGGACCCCGCTCCCATCAGCGAATTCAGCATGGTGACCACGTAGGCCCCCACGTCCGACCCCTCCAATCCCTCCGGGAGGCCCAGGATCCGCAGATTCTTCCACCTCGACCGGTTCTCCATCTCCTCGAACCTCTCCTGCCATTTTTTATGGAGCGCCTCGTGCGCCTCCACCTTCACTGCTAGGCCTAGGATCTCATCTTCGTTCTCAGAGACCTTTTGCCGGACCTCCCGAATCGCCGCCCCTTGGGCCGTCTGGGTCTCCAGCAGCTTATCGATTGACGCCTTCATCGGCTCCAGCAGATCCGCTTACAGCTCCCTAAAGCAGCACTGAAGAAACTCCTGCTGCTCCTGCGCCCACTTCATCCACGCTGCCTGGTCTCCACCCGCCGCCATCTTGGTCTTCCTCCCTCGCACCTTCTTTTGCTTCACTGCCACTTTTTGGTCGCTCCGCTCCTGGTCCAAGCCATACACTATTGGGAGAATGTTGCTATCTCCTTCCCACACCGGGAAACGTCGAGCAAGCGCCGTTACGGGCTCTAAGAGCCCAAAAGTCAGTTTCTAGCGGGAGCTGCCGGACGTGCGACTTTGCTCTGCATAGCCGCAACCGGAAGTCGATAGACAGATTTTTGATTGACAAGGGAGTCAAAGGATTATAAGGAACAGGCAGAAAAGTGGGGTTCAGGCCAAGATCAGACCATCCATGATTTTCTCGAATGGAGGAGCAGGCTCGAGGGGCCGAACGGCCTACTCCTGTTCCTATTTCTTATGTTCGATATACCCAATCCCACGGCATTTCCGCCTGGTCTGATAGGTTAGAATTGTGCCCATTCATTCATTAAAGTCACCCAAGCACATTTGTACCCACGTCATTATCCGGAGACAAGGCAAATTCAACCCTGCTGATGTTCAGAAAGCTGAGTGGGTTCCTCCAGAAATCACGAGCACTTTGTGAAAGACCCAACACCGAAGATCCCGATCTTCGATGCTCCACAAAGCTCACAGCCGACAACCCAGAACCACATCCTCACAAAACCTGGGCAAGTATGGATGCCTGGGGAACAAATGGAGAATGTTTGCGAATGTGGTCATCCGGAACAGACAGTGGAACATCGAGCCACTCAACGTCCAATTCACAAATACAAAGGAGGCATCACCGCGGTGCACACCATTATTCCTGACACTATTATCTGACTTAACCGCGTGAACGTCCAATTGTTGCTCCATATCTACATCGGCCAGAAGAAAGAGGAGATTTAACACATTAATATTTTTAATTTATTCAACCCAAATTTGGAAATTGCAGCGAGGAATTCTGTGGCGACCTGTTTCTGTGGCGACCTGTTTCTGTGGCGACCTGTTTCTGTGGCGACCTGTTTCTATGGTGACCTGTTTCTGTGCTGACCTTTTAGTCCGATATGAAATACACTTTTTCACATCAATGTCATTCTTCAACTCCTTCACCCAGTTTGAACAATTATTTGAACTCCACAACTGGCAGCACGGTAGCATTTTTGGGCAACACGGTAGCATTGTGGATAGCACAATTGCTTCACAGCGCCAGGGTCCCAGGTTCGATTCCGGCTTGGGTCACTGTCTGTGCGGAGTCTGCACATCCTCCCCGTGTCTGCGTGGGTTTCCTCCGGGAGCTCCGGTTTCCTCCCACAGTCCAAAGATGTGCAGGTTAGGTGGATTGGCCATGATAAATTGCCCTTAGTGTCCAAAATTGCCCTTAGTGATGGGTGGGGTTACTGGGTTATGGGGATAGCGTGGAGGTCTTGACCTTGGGTAGGGTGCTTTTTCCAAGAGCCGGTGCGGACTCGATGGGCCGAATGGCCTCCTTCTGCACTGTAAATTCTATGATAATCTATGAACTAAAGGGCATCAATATAAAGTCACTAATAAATCCAGTAGGGAATTCATGAGAAACCTCTTTACCCAGAGAGTGTTGAGAATGTGGGACTCACTACCACAGGGAGTGGTCGAGGTGAATAGCGTAGGTGCAATGAATGGAAGCTGGAAATGAGGGTGAAAAAGTCGGAGGAATGGGAGATGTTTTACCGGTGGTGGGATTTCCTCCCTCCTCGTCCAAATGCTCAGCAGGGAACACATGCCCGCAAAGGCTGGCAGCTCCACAGCCATTTATTAATTGGCTGGGGGCAAGAATTCTGCCCTCAATCGGCAGGTAGTCCCACCTCGGAGAGCTCCCAGCTAACGCGGATTGGCTGGCACCTTGGCAGTCCCAGCAGCACTAGCGGGAATTGTGTCCAGGACTGGGGATAGCACCTGTCCCCGGATTAGAAGTCCCGGAGCCCGGGGATGGAGGGAGGTGAGGGAGCCTCACGGCAGGGACTGCTGGGGAGATGCAGGGGGGTCATGATAGACAACGAGAGTGGCAGTAATGGAGGTGCTACCAGCCTGAAAACCGTTTGGCAGGGATCCGTGGCGATAGAGGAAGATGGAGAGGTGCGAGGAGGCTGTTAAGGAGCATGCACACTAACATAGATGCGTTGGGCCTATGGCCTGTGTCTATTTAATCCTTTACCACGTAAATCAAATTCATGTTGCTGACGATCTCCAGATTCGGAGTCAAACCCTTCAAATTGTCTCCGGGAATTATTTGCATTTACAGAATTGTGTGCAATATTCCAATTTGCATTTACAGTTTCATTTCAGTCCCAGATATTCTCTCTCTGGCTTTTTACAGGAGGCTTTCTAATTTCCAACGCGAGGTTTGGATACCAGCAGGCATATGTCACTCGCCTGTCCGGCCCTCTTCTACTCGCCAATCTCCAGTACTGCTTGCAGTTCTTTTACGCCCAGAATCATTTTGTCACCGAGGATGCGCTCGCCGTCTACATCTCCGACGAAGAGGATCGTGTGCAAGAAAAGATCTGGTCAATCCCCAAATCCCACACGGGAATGTGGATGCAAGCAGAAGTGAACTATCACAGGCAGGAGCCCACAAAGGTAACCGGGCCAGTGACCTCCGGGCTGTGGGGTGGAAAATATTAATCGGGGTTCCTACTCCTAATTACCTGTTCGGTGCTTTCTGCTGGAAAATGCAAAAGGAGGCAATGGATTTATCTTCCTTCCAGAACTTTCTGTTTTATATTCAGCAGGACATCGGTGGAGAGAGAAACCGAGTTCGTTACACAATTTTTTTTTCAGCACTTTCTGTTTTTATCTCAAATTTCCAGCATCCGCCGTATTTTGCTTTTATTTCTGGACTTTGCCGTTCCCCCCTCCCAAATACAATAATAATCTGACCACCATATACAAAAGGCACAAGTCAGGAGTGTGATGGAATACTCTCCACTTACTTCGATGACTGAGGCTCCAACTAACACTCCAGGAACAAAGAGAACAAAGAACAATGCAGCACAGGAACAGGCCCTTCGGCCCTCCAAGCCTGTACCCGTCATGATACCAACCTTTGCGAAAACCCTCAGCACTTCCTTGTGCCGTATCCCTCTATACCCGTCCTGTCCATGTGTTTGTCAAGATGCCTTTTGAACGCTGTTAATGTATCTGCTTCCACAACCTCCCCTGGCAACGTGTTCCAGACACTCACCCTCTGTGTAAAAAACCTGCCTCGCACATCTCCTCTAAACTTTTCCCCATGGACCTCAAACCTCTGCCTCCTGGTGACTGACCCCTCCACCCTGGGAAAGAGTGCCTGCCCATCCACTCTATCCATGCCCCTCACAATCTTGTAGACCTCTATCAGGTCGCCCCTCAACCTCTGTCTTTCTAATGAAAACAGTCCAAGTCTATTCAGCCTCTCCGCATAGCTAACACCCTCCAGACCAGGCAACATCCTGGTAAACCTCCTCTGCACCCTTTCCAAAGCCTCCACATCCTTCTGGTAGTGTGGCAACCAGAACTCGATGCCCCGTCCAATGAAGGCAAACATTCCATATGCTTTCTTGACGACCTTGTCCACTTGTGTTGCCACTTTCAAAGATCTGTGGACCTGCACCCCCAGATCTCTCTGACTTTCTATATTCCTAAACTCCAGAAGCTCGACACCATCCAGGACAAAGTCACCATGCTCTTTACCTGGACCCCAACTGGCCAGATGTGATAGTTTTTTCTGCTGACCTGTTGTTAATCAGTCTCCATTCATTCAGTAGATTGTGTCAGTGAGCTACACTGCAGTGTAAGATGTTGCTCAGTGGGTAGCAGCTCAGAGTCAGAACTTGTTGTGGGTTCAGGTCCCACTCCAGAGATTTGAGTGGAGACAAAATCCAGGCTGAAACTTCAAATGCAGCGCCGAGGGAGTGCTGCACTGCCGGAGGTGTCGCCTTTTGTATAAGACATTAAAGCAAGGCCCTGTCTCCCCCTCGGGTGGGTGTCAAAGGTCCCTTGGTGCTTCTTCATCGACCTGCAGAGGAGTTCTGTCCAATATTTATCCTTTAACCAGTATTGATTGATTGATTGATTGATTTATTGTCACATGTACCAAAATTACAGCGATAAGCATTTTTCTGCAGCCAAGGGAACGTACACATTACGTACATAGTAGACAAAAAGAATAATCGACAGAGAACATTGACAAATGGTACATCAACAAATAGTGATTGGTTATAGTGCGGAACAAGGGCCAAACAAAGCAAATACATGAGCAAGAGCAGCATAGGGCGTCGTGAATAGTGTTCTTACAGGGAACAGATCAGTCCGAGGGGGAGTCGTTGAGGAGTCTACTAGCTGTAGGGAAGAAGCTATTCCTATGTCTGGATGTGCCTTCTGCCCGATGGAAGGGTCTGGAAGAAGGCAAAGCCTGGGTGGGAGGGGTCTCTGACTATCACCAAAGTGGGAGATTATCGGGTCATTATCACGTTGCTGTTTGTGGAGTCCTGCTGTGCTCAGATTGGCTGCTACATCTGCTACATTGCAACAGTGGGCACACTTCAAAAAGTACTTCACTGGCCCTGAAGTGCTCTGGAAAGTCCTGGGGCTGTAAAAGGCGTTATATAAATGCACATCTTTCTTTTAGAGTCAGAAACTGTGTATGTCAGGCCATTTGCAACAAAAAAGTATTTAAGATTGTTTAAAATATTGTACCCACAGTTATGTAAATACAGTAACATCAAAAGCATCATTAGATTGGCTGTGTGGGAGGTAATATTCACAAAAACCACTTCCCAGTAACTTTACATTGAAACTATTTTTCGTACTCATTTTTTCCTGTGTTTTTTAAGCATGTTTTTTTTTTTAAATTTTGGTCAGATTTGTTCTCATTTAGAGGTTTCGCAATTATTCGCCATTAGATTGACAGTGAATGCAGTTTGTTCGTCCTGTTCCGGAAACATAAGACTGCCAAGATTTTACACCCAGGCAGAATCTCCAGTCTGTTGTGAACATGGTTGTAAACACTCCAGCATATCTGTTTAAATTAAACCATCAAACACATTGAGCAGTTGACAGTTTCACTGCACAAACCACTCTTTTTGACATTAATTAGATTTTCTTTGGGTTCAGACTCAATCGCAGGTTTAATATCTGAGCAAATTAAATGTGTGCATCGTCACACCAGCTCCATTCATTTATGTATGGAAAACTACTTTCATCAACATTGACATAACGTTTAAACAATGATATCTTAATGACAGAACCTAACATAAAGTATCATAGATCATAGAATTTACAGTGCAGAAGGAGGTCCATCGAGCCCGCACCGGCCCTTGGAAAGAGCACCCTACCCAAGCCCACACCCCCACCCTATCTCCACATTCCCACCTAACCATTTTGGACACTAAGGGCAATTTAGCGCGGCCAATCCACCTAACCTGCACATCTTCGGACTGTGGGAGGAAACTGGAGCACCCGGAGGAAACCCACGCAGACGCGGGGAGGATGTGCAGACTCCGCACAGGCAGTGACCCAAGCCGGGAATCGAACCTGGGACCCTGGAGCTGTGAAGCAACAGTGTTAACCACTGTGCTACCGTGCCGCCCACTAATTACTGAAGTAACTGCTGAATCTGATAGCTCAGTGAAGTTGGACTAAGAGAGGGAGAAACATTTTAGACCTTGCCCCTCGAGGGTGATTTAAACCTGTCTCTCAGCAGTTGGGTACACTATTGGTTTTACAGCCCGCCACGTTCTATTCTCTATTTAAAGTCAATGAGTAATCTTGGGCTGGTCTGAAATCCAAATTCCATTGATCCCGTGGGCTGCCAAGGAGGCGAGATTAGCGTTCAATAGTTGAATTGTTTTGTGTTCGATTATGTTAGTCTGGTAACAGATCCATGCTCACTGTGCTTGAGTGGTTAAGCCTGGGTGATGACTCTGAGCTAATGTAAACAGACACACCAGAAGACCCGAGAAGCTGAGCTGGGGTGAGCACGGGTGCAGACATTCTTTGAGTGCGGAGATATTCTTTTAAACACTCCAAATAAACGTGTTGCACACTTGGAAACTAATCTCATCTCTGCATTGCCCTGAGGTAAACCAAATATATATAATTCTGCAACAAATTGACGATTTGATCAACAGTGAGTTCGGTTAAAATTATCTTTCAGCATTAATTGACTTGGTGAGAATTTCACAGTCAGTTCCTTTCTTGTCCTCAATTGAGAAAGACGCACTTTTCCACCGGGCATCACTGGCCACTGGTGAGAGAGCTGATAATATAATAATAATAGCGTATTGTCACAAGTTGGCTTCAATGAAGTTACTGTGAAAAGCCCCTTGTCGCCACATTCCGGCGCCTGTTCGGGGAGGCCGGGACGGGAATTGAACCGTGCTGCTGGCATTATTCTGCATTGCAAGCCAGCCATTTAGCAAACTGTGCTAGCCCCAGATGTTAACCCTGCCTTTCACCAGGCCCGTTCTAACAGTGCAACTTCCATCCCCGCCGACCAAACTTGGAAATTTCCTCACTCCCCATGACTCAACACCGCACCACATGGAGCGCCGATTGTCAGCTCCGGTTGAATGATAGCTCTCTCACTTCAGAGTCAGAATGTCAATGACTCCAAACCACACTCCAGTGACCCGACCACATATGATCCAGTCGGATACTTCAGTCCGGTTTAATAAAAATCTGCTTTCACATTTCCTCCTTCAGAATGCCCCGGAGCTGTTTTGCAACCATTGAAGTGCTTTTTGAAGTCTAGTCACTGTTGGAGTGTATTAAACACAGCAGCCAACCTGCACACACAGAAAACCAGTACTAAAAACAATATGATAATGAACAGATAATGCCCACCGATCGGCCGGTCGCTCGGGCTGGGAGCCTCCTTTCTTCCGCGCCGGCCCCTGTAGCCGTACACCATGTTGCGTCGGGGCCGGCGCGGAGAAGGGAGCCACTGTGCACGCGCGGACCCCGCGGCGCCCTGTTGACGCCGGGATCGGCAGCTGGAGCAGTGTGGGTCACTCCAGTGCCGTGCTGACCCCTGTAGGGGCCAGAATTGCTGATCCTGAGGCCATGTTGACGCCGTCAGGAAACACGACGGCGTTTACGAGGGCGTCAACACTTAGCCTCAGGATCAGAGAATCCCGCCCGTAGTGTATGAATATCCACAATGCTGTTAGGGAGGGAGTTCCGGTGCTTTGACCCAACGACACTGTAGGAACAGCGATAAATTTCCAAGTCAGGAAGGTGAGTGACTTGGAGGGGAACTTGCAGGTGGTGGTGTCCCCCATGAATCTGCTGCTCTTGTCCTTCCAGGTGGCAGAGGTAACGGGTTTGGAAGGTGCTGCGGAAGGAGCTTTGGGGAGTTGCTGCAGTGCATCTTGTAGATGGTACACACGGCTGCCACTGTGCGTCGGTGGTGGAGGGAGTGAATGTTGAAGATGGTGAGTGGGGTGCTAATGAAGCAGGCTGCTTTGTCCTGGATGGTATTAAGCGATTGGGAATTTCAAGATTAAGATTGTTTTTTGTTCTGCAGGTGTTAGAGAAACAAGGTGGGTAAATAAGGGTAAAATTCACTTCGCCCGTCAAAGAAATGAATGCACAGATTGAAAGGCTTCCTTCTGTTCCTGTCTTCTGATACTGTTTAAAATCAGTTGGAATACAGCTCTCCCTGAACCCTAACAATGATTAAGATAAGATTCTGTCGCAGAAGTGTTCTGTTCTGAGGGGCATAGATAAGGTAGATAGTCAACATCTTTTCCCAAAGGTAGGGGAGTCTAAAACTAGAGGGCCTAGGTTTAAGGTGAGAGGGGAGAGATTCAGAAGGGCCCAGAGGGGCAATTTCTTCACTCAGAGGGTAGTGAGTGTCTGGAATGTGCTGCCAGAGGTAGTAGTAGAGGCGGGTACAATTGTGTCTTTTAAAAAGCATTTAGGTAGTTACATGGGTAAGATGGGTATAGAGGGTTATGGGCCAAGTGCGGGCAACTGGGACTAGCTTAATGGTAAAAACTGGGCGGCATGGACTGGTTGGGCCGAAGGGCCTGTTTCCATGCTGTAAACTTCTATGATTCTATGATTCTGCCTGTCAATTTACATCTCATTGACGAAACGGAATCTCAAGTGTTTGTGGAGCTATAACTTGGAGGGAGTACGATACGGATTCTATCTCGGAAGGAAAAATGCTTGCGAAATTACTGAAGGAACAACTTTCTTCCATTTATTTCCCAGATAGTTTTTGTCAGCGTTTGTAAGAATTTCTGGAACTGTGGAAAAGTAGCATTGGATGACATCACAGTGAGCCAAGGAGACTGTCGGATCCCTGGAGGTATGGACTGTGCTGAAGGGATAAGTATGAAAAAAAAAAAGCATCAATATTTATTCATCCTTCATGTTATCAATAGTGAACATTACCAGCAAGATGCCTTTCATTGTTACCATGGTTATGCCAACAAAATATCCAGAACATCACCAATGGACAACAGCAGAGGATCCATTAATTACGTGGCTATTTCTAGCTGAATCCACAAATCTGAATTTTGGAATTGGAGCAAAAGTCGCCAATTCATCTCTTCGAGGCTGCTCCGCCATTCAATCAGATCATGGCCGATCTCTTCCTGGTTTCAAATCCACCTCCCTGCCTGTTCCCCATATCCCTTTAACCTGCTTTTAAAATCAGAAATGTACCTGTCTCCTTCTTGAAACCATTTAATGACCCCAATTCCCCCGCACTGTGGCAGCGAGTTCCACAAATTCACCACCCTCTGCGAGAAGTAGTTCCTCCTCATCTCCGTTTTAAATCTACCGCCTCTCAAACCAAGGGGGCGATTCACTGAGCCCCGCGCCGGGCCGGAGAATCGGCGCAACCGCGCCCCGACACCCCGACGCCGCGCGCGATTCTCCAGGGTGCGGAGAAGCGGCGGCATTTGCGCCGGTGCGTTTGACGCAGTGCAGGCCGCTGGAATCGGCCGATTATCCAGCCTGGCTGGGCCAAGCGGCGGCGCGGATACGACCGAGTCCCGCTGGCGCCGATCACCCCTGGTCGCTGCCGGCGGGAACTCTGCGCGAAGGGCCGGGTGGGTGGCCTGTGGGGAGGGGGGGGGGACTCCGATGGGGTCTGGCCCGTGATCGAGTTGCACCGATCGGCGGGCCGGCCTCTTCCCCCCACTCCCCGGCACTACTTTCCTGCGCGGCCGGCACCTGATCACCGACGCCGTGTTGCGTCGGGGCCGGCGTGGAGAAGAAGTCCCCCGCGCATGCGCGGGTCGGCGCGGCGCCCAGTTGGTACCGGGAAGGGAGGCTGGAGCAGCGTGAACCGCTCCAGCGCCGTGCTGACCCCGTGCGGGGGACAGAATAGGTCGTACCCGGGCCCGGTTCGCGCCGTCGTGAAACGCGACGCCGTTCGCGACGGCGCAAACACTTGGGCTCCATTTGGGAGAATCGCCCCCTATATCTGTGACCTCTCATTCCAGATTACCCCACAAGGGGGAGCATTTGGTCTACGTTTACTTTATCAATCCCTTTTAGTATTTTATACACCTCGATCAGATCCCCTCTCATCCTTCTAAACTCCAGCGAGTATAAGTCCAAACTGTTTAATCTCTCCTCGTACGTCAACCCTTTCATCCCCGGAATCAATCTGGTGACCCTCCTCTGAACTGCCTCCAATGCCACCACATCCTTCCTCAAATAAGGAGACCGAACTGGACACACTGCAGAGCTGGTTGTAAGTCAGCGGGGATTTGAACAGATCACCACATCCGCTGCTCGAAAACTGGCCGTGCGGGGAGTGGTAGGTTTTGGCGCAGGTCGCTCAGGAGTACAGTTAGGATACATTTGTCCACGCGAAGAACAGTAGAATTTTGGATCTCTCTTCCACAAAACGTTGTTCGTTTTAGATTTGAGATAGGTTTACAAAAATTTGTCACAGGCCAGGAGAAAGGCAGGTGGAATTGAGTTGAGGGACTGCCAATTGAATGGCCCATAGACTCCCAAGTACATGCAGGTCTCGGGATCCCTGGACCCAGCCAGAAAGAGGTCCAGCTCCCGCTTGAAGGTGAATTTGGCAACCACTGTTGACCGCCCGTTCTAACGATTGACCATTCCTGGGAAAAAGAACCTCTTTCTGAATTCCAGCCGGGAATCGGGGCCCTAAAGTGCAACCTCTGACCTGGACGGTACTTGATTCTGAGGCCTCCCCAGTTGTACCCTCCCTCAGGAATTTAATCAGGTGTCATTCTTAATGCTGCAGTATTTTCAGATTATGTTATTACAATGGAAATGTTGAACGAGGAAGTGGGTTAAATCTGGAATAAGAGTCCTAGCTATTTATGTCCCAGAAGGAGGTGATTCGGCCCGTCACATCCATGCTAGCTCCCTCAGAGCAGTCCAGTCAGCCCCATTCCCCTGTTCTATCCACGTTGCCTGTAAGTTTATTTCCATCAAGTGACCATCCGATACCCCTTTTGAAATCATGCATTGTCTCTGCACCCCCCCCCCCCTCCCTTCATGGGCAGCGAGTTCCAGGTCATTGGGTCATTGCCACTCGCTGTATAAAAAAGGTCCCTCCCCTGCATCTCTAGGGCAAAACCTGAAATCTGGTCCTTAGTGGATGGGAACAACTTTTCTGTGATTATCTTATCCAAATCTGTCATAATGTTGTTCAGCTCTATCAAATCATAGAATTTACAGTATAGAAGGAGGCCATTCAGCCCATCGAGTCTGCACTGGCCCTTGTAAAGACCACCCTACTCAAGCCCACACCTCCACCCCATCCCCGTAACCCAGTAACCCCACCTAACCTTTTTTGGACACTAAGGGGCAATTTATCATGGCCAACCCACCTGACCTGCACATCTTTGGACTGTGGGAGGAAACTGGAGCACCCGGAGGAAACCCACGCAGACGCGGGGAGAACGTGCAGACTCCGCACAGACAGTGACCCAAGCCGGGAATCGAACCTGGGACCCTGGAGCTGTGGAGCAACAGTGCTAACCACTGGGCCCCCGTGCCACAATCTCCTTCACTCCAAGGAGAACAACCCCAGATTCTCTAACCTAACCTCGAAGCTGAAGTCTTTTGAAGAGATTATTTTTCTTTCCACAGGTTCCTGGCTACCTACCCCAGGAAAGTGCAGTTTTGATGGGGATAATTGTGGATTTGTGCAGGATCATGATGACAAAGGCAACTGGTACAGAAGAACGGGTACAACGCCCACATCCTTCACAGGCCCAAAAGGAGATCACACTACAGGGGTAGGTGAGTTGTATTTCGATAAACGTCCTTAACGCAGTTGCAATATTGTTTGTCTCTTTCCTATAGCGTGGGCTGACTAAGCAAGAACAAGTTAAGAGGCTTTCCTTATTTACTAAGTGGCCAAAGTCTGATTGGGGGGGAAAGTAAGGCTGACTGCCAATTATTGTCTTGGATATTGATGTAACCCTGACTTCTCTGAGTAGCAAATTCATTTTCGTCTGCCACCTGTGCCCTACTCATACCCGGACATATCCACCCCTCACACCTTTGCTTGCTGCCCTACGTTGGTTCCCAGTCCGGTAACACCTCACTGTTAAAATTCTCATCCTCGCATTTAAATCCCTCCATGATTGTTCTGTTCCCCCCCCCACCCCCCAAGCTGAACTCTTGCACATCCCCGATTTTCAATTGTTCCAACATCGGCAACTGTGCCTTCAACTGCTGACACCCTAAACTCTGGAATTTCTTCCCTTAAACCTTCTACCTCTCTCTCTCCTTGTTCAAGATGTGGCTGAGAATCCAACTCTTTGGCCAGTATTTACATCCCCAGTCTCAATATCGCCTCATGCAGCCCGATGTCGGATTGAGTTTGATCATCACTCCTATGAATATTAAGTTGATATTCTCGTATTAAGTTGATCTTTTCTCTACACCTTGCTATAACTGCAACATTATATTCTGCAGTCTCTCCTTCCTTCCCTATGTACAGTACGCATTGTCTGTACAGCATGCAAGAAACAATACTTTTCACTGTACACTAATACATGTGACAATAATAAATCAAATCAAAATGAAGTGCCTGAGGATGTTTTAATACATTGACGAGGCTGTGTAAATGATGTTGCTTGATTAGTGTGTGAGGAATAGAGTATAATGTTCAGGAAGTGTTGTTGCAACTGTACAAGGCATTGGTGAGACTGCACCTGGAGTATTGTGCACTGTTTTGGTCCCCTTATTTGAGGAAAGATGTAGTGGCATTGGAGGCAGTTCAGAGGAGGTTCACTAGATTGATTCCAGAGATGAGGGTTTGTCGTATGAGGAGAGATTGAACAGTTTAGGCCGATACTCTCTGGAGTTTAGAAGAACGTGGGGAGATCTAATTGAGGTACACAAGATGCTAAAAGGTCTGGATAAAGTGGACGTGGAGCTGATGCCTCCTCTTGTGGGGCATTCTAGAACGAGAGGTCATAATCTTAGAATAAGAGGGAGCAATTTTAAAACAGATTGGAGGAGAAACTACTTCTCCCAAAGGGTTGTGAATCTGTGGAATTCGCTACTCCAGAGTGTGGTGCATGCTGGGACAGTGAGTAAATTTAAGGAAGAGTTTGACAGATTTTTAATTGGTAATGGGTTGAAGGGTTATGGAGAACGGGCAGGACGGTGGAGTTGAGGCCAAGATAGGATCAGCCATGATCACATTGAGTGTGTTTAGGCTTGGGAGGCTAAATTGCGAACTCCCGCTCCAAGGTCATGTGTTCTTGGGAGGAGACGCTCTGGCTGATTTTGCAATCCAGATCTTGGTCTGTAGCATTGTAGGTAGCAGATAAGGAACGTATCAGACATGATTGAATGGCGGAGCAGACTCGATGGGCCGAATGGCCTAATTCTGCTCCTATGTCTTAAGAACTTATGAGAGCACGCCTCAATATGAATGAAGAGGCTTTTGTGGAGTTTCCTGTTCTGTGACGGCCGATTGGCATTCCAGGTCATCCCACGAGACCAGAGGGCTGCGTTCTACCAGCCGCTCCGAGGCTGGGTGAAGTACAGTAGATTTGGGGGCCCCGGAAGACCTCCTCACAGTGGCCAGCGCTCCTGGTGGCGCCGTCGCACTGCTGGCTCTCTGATTGGATCAGCCGTTCTTGGGGGAAGGCTGCTGTCTGTAATAGGACGAGCCTTGGGAGAGTGGGGGGGGGGGGGCATTTAATTGGCTGTTGTCCCTAATACCCAGTGGGAAGTCCACTCGATGCCCCTTGTGTGGGAGCAGCACTCATTTTCCGCTGATGTCCGCCCTCTGTCCAATCAGCAATGTTCAGGCTGGCGAATGAAACAAAGGCAAGATTCTTTTTTGAATTATTTTATCGGGTGCGGGCGTTCCTGGCAAGGCCCGCATTTGTTACCCATCCCTAAGTGCCCTTCAACTGAGTGGCTTGCCAGGTCATTTCAGAGAGCGGTTAACAGTCAACCAGGTAGAGCGGCACGTGGTGCAGTGGTTAGCCCTGCTGCCTCACGGCGCCGAGGTCCCAGGTTCGATCCCGGCTCTGGGTCACTGTCCGTGTGGAGTTTGCACATTCTCCCCGTGTCTGCGTGGGTTTCGCCCCCACAACCCAAAGATGTGCAGGGTAGGTGGACTGGCCACGCTAAATTGCCCCTTAATTGGAAAAAAGGAATTGGGTACTCTAAATTTTTTTTTTTTTAAAGAGTCAACCAGATTGCCGTGCCTGGAGTCACATGGAGGCCAGACACGGTAAAGGCCGGCAGTTAAAGGACATTGGTGAATTATGACAATCTATGCTAACTCCCCCCACATATGAACATACGAACAAGAGATAGAAGGGAGCTATTCAGCCCCGGCAGCCAGCTCCGCCATTTAATAAGGTCATGGCTGATCTAATGGTAACCTCAAATCTGCACCCAGGCTCTCACCCTCTTGCTTACCAAGAATCTACCCTCCTCTCTCCTTAAAAACATTCCAAGATTCTACTTCCACCGCCTTTTCAGGAAGTAAGTTCCAGAGACTCACGACCCCCTGACAACAAAAATGTTCACCTCCTTTCCGTTTTAAATGGGCAACCCCTTATTTTTGAACAGTGACCCGGGTTCTATATTCTTCAAGAGGAAACATCCTCTCCACATCCACCCTGTCAGCAATCCTCAGGACCTGGCGTGTTTCAGTCAAGTCGCCTCTTACTCTTCTCAACCCTGAAAAGTGTGAGGTTGTCCATTTTGGAAGGACAAATATGAATGCGGAATACAGGGTTAACGGTAGGGTTCTTGGCATTGTGGAGGAGCAGAGAGACCTTGGGGTCTATGTTCATACATCTTTGAAAGTTGCCACTCAAGTGGATAGAGCTGTGAAGAAGGCCTGTGGTGTGCTCGCGTTCATTAGAGCGTTAGCCTGGCCTCTGGATGATTAGCCCAGTAACATCGCCACCCCACCAACTTTTCATAGCTGAGAACGGTCGGAAGGTTTTCCTCACTTGGCCAATAATCCGCCAGCCTCGCGGTAATTTATCTGATGCTCAACCGCTAAATGCCTGGTTTATCGGCGCTCGGGCGGCACGGTAGCACAGTGGTTAGCACTATTACTTCACAACCCGGGTTCGATTCCCGGCTTGGGTCACTGTCTGTGCGGAGTCTGCACGCTCTCCCCGTGTGGGCGTGGGTTTCCTCCGGGTGCTCCGGTTTCCCCCCACAGTCCAACGATGTGCAGGTTAGGTGGATTGGCCGCGCTAAATTGCCCTTCGTGTCCAAAATGTTGGGTGGGGTTACGGGAATAGGGTGGAGGGTGCTCTTTCCAAGGCCTGGTGCAGACTCGATGGGCTGAATGGCCTCCTTCTGCACTGTAAATTCTATGATTCTATAATTCAAGTTCAAAAGTTACCGTGATGTGATTTGAACACGACCTCTGACCCGCGAATCCCAGGCTGTTCCGATTAAGCTGCAGGGCTGGTTGTTACACAGCCTTCAGGAAGTACAGCTTCTCCGCGTGATTTTTAGTGAAGGGGGGAGTCAGCACACCCCCACTATCAGATACCATGTTTGTGAGTGCTGTGTCCATTCACGGTGAGACTGAGGAGTGGCTTTTACACAAAGGGTGAAATACTGCAGCTGTTCGAAGCCTGAAATATAAAACTGATGTCTCTTAAACCTGCCTTTGTCCTTTCCCTGTTCTCCTTTTTCTTTTTCTGTCACTCCCTCTCCACTTTTTGCTCTCGCTCTCACCGTGCCATCAGTTTCCTGTTTTTATTTTGGGCCGGCCTAGTTGTCAGTACGTGAGGAGACACCCTTTATCACCTGGGGCAGCACGGTAGCACAGTGGTGAGCACAGTTGCTTCACAGCTCCAGGGTCCCAGGTTCAATTCCCGGCTTGGGTCACTGTCTGTGCAGAGTCTGCACGTTCTCCCCGTGTGTGCGTGGGTTTCCTCCGGGTGCTCCGGTTTCCTCCCACAGTCCAAAGATGTGCAGGTTAGGTGGATTGGTCACGCCAAATTGTCCCTTAGTGTCCAAAAAAAGGTTAGGTAGGGTTACTGGATTACGGGGATAGGGTGGAGGTGTGGGTTTAGGTGGGGTGCTCTTTCCAAGGTCCGGTGCAGACTCGATGGGCCGAATGGCCTCCTTCTGCACTGTAAATTCAATGATTCTCCCTCTTCAGCCAAGGCTCCCACGCCTGTTTTATGATTTCTTCACGTCACTCAGCGTCACCTTTAGCCCGGGAATCGCTACTGTGAAGATGTTTAAGGTGCTACATAAGTGAAAGTTGAGAGGCAGAAGGTCGGAGGGTTGATGCCCCACTCCTGAGCTCACAATGCAGGCTGTCACACCCTGCGCAGTACTGGGGGAATGCTGCACTGTTTGAGGTGCTGTCTTTCAGATGAGACGTTAAGCTGTGGCCCTCTCCGCCCGCTGGGCTGGATGCAAATGGTCAGGGTATTGAACAGGAGTCTGGGGGGGGGGGCGGGGGGAGATTTCCCCGGTTTCCTTGGACAATATTCACCCGTCATCCCACATCACTAACAAAGAACTACACAGCACAGGAACAGGCCCTTCGGCCCTCCAAGCCTGTACCGGTCGTGATACCGTCCTCCACCACTAAATGAAATGAAAAATGAAAATCGCTTATTGTCACCAGTAGGCTTCAATGAAGTTACTGTGGGAAAGCCCCTAGTCGCCACATTCCGGCGCCTGTTCGGGGAGGCTGGTACGGGAATTGAACCGTGCTGCTGGCCTGCCTTGGTCTGCTTTCAAAGCCAGCGATTTAGCCCTGTGCTAAACCAGGGGCTGGGTTAATATTAGGGTTAGGGTTAATATTAGGGGGTTAATAATAGAACAGATTATTATTGCATTGCAGCTTGCTGTGCGCAAATTAGCTGCTGTGTCTCCCACATTACAACAGCGACCGCACCTATTTGGCTCTAAAACACATTGGGATGTTCTGAGGTTGTGCAGACAAGTGTGTTTCACGTTGCTGTTGTTACTCTACCAGAAATGTGCGAATAGAAACAGAGGAAACAGCAGCAGGAGGTGGCGATTCGGCCCTTCGAGCTGCTCCGCCATTCCTTATGATCATGGCTGATCATCAATTTAAATACCCTGATCCCGCCTTTCCTGACTGCACCACGGAGCAAGAGAAACACGAGGTAGAATGGTGTTACTGATCTGCCTCGCCATCCAGATCTTAATCTTGGAAAGTACTGTGTGGATGAACGTTGCCTCACCAAAAGAGATGAAAGTTATTTTTTTCGATCA
Organism: Scyliorhinus torazame; assembly: GCF_047496885.1. Taxonomy (NCBI): domain Eukaryota; kingdom Metazoa; phylum Chordata; class Chondrichthyes; order Carcharhiniformes; family Scyliorhinidae; genus Scyliorhinus; species Scyliorhinus torazame. Next base: position 264,714,596 of record NC_092715.1, on the reverse strand, counting down.
TGTTCTATCCTGGCATGTCGGCTTCGCTGGCAAGGTCAGCATTTGTGGCCCGACCCTAGTTCAATTGAGTGTCTCGCTTGGCCATTTCAGAGGGCAGTTCCGAGTCAACCACCTCGCTGTGTGGGTCAGGACAAACGTGTGGGCCAGACCAGGTGAGGGCGGCAGATTTCCTTCCCTGAAGGCCATGAGTGAACCAGGTGGATTTTTTTTTTTTTTTCCACACCAATCGATGATAGTTTTACGGTCTGAGGCAAGCTTTCGATTCCAGGTTATACCGATTGAATTTAACTTCCTCCTGCCGTCGTGGTGGGGCTTGAACCCCTGCCTGCAGAGCGTTAGCCTGAGGCCTCTGGATCACTAGCCCAGTGAATCTTTTACTGCGCCTTCCAAATTGAAAAGCGGGTCGCCTCACGCACCAATGTGAGGTCGGAAGGTGCTTCGGAGAGAGACGTGGTACTCGACAATTGAGAAAGAGGTTCTCGCCACCAAGTGGGCAGTAAACAAGCTCCGGTATAACTGCTGGGTAGGGAATTTGGCTTGGACCTGAATAGAAGCCAAACTGGAGTTTGAGTAAATAATTTAAGTGTGCCTTTCGCCAGCTTAATTATGCGGTTCTCTGAGGCAATCTTTAGAAATGCTACAAGACACACTGAGATACTTGTCTCTCAAAACAGACACACTGCCCAAGCTGGGGGTTAGCTATATTTGGGGTTGCAGAAGAACCGGGAGTGCAGGAGGCGAAAGAAGCCGACGTTTTGGCCTTTGCGTCCCTAGTAGCCCGGCGAAGGATTCTACTTATGTGGAAAGAAGCGAAGCCCCCGGGCGTGGAGGCCTGGATAAACGATATGGCGGGGTTCATAAGACTGGAGCGAAAAAAATATGCGTTAAGAGGCTCGGCTCAGGGGTTCACCAGGCGGTGGAAACCGTTTCTTGACTATCTCGCGGAATGATAATGGAAAAACAGAATAGACAGCAGCAGCAACCCGGGGGGGGGGGGGGGGGGGGTTATTTCGTGTTTTGTTTTTTGTTTTTCTTTCTCTCTTTATGCTAGTTGTGGATAATTGCTTCTTGTGTAATACTTTTTTCTCATTTATTGTTAGTTTAATATATTATTTAAATAACGGTTAAAGTACATTTTATTAATATTAAGTTGTAAAAATGGGAAATTTTTGTTTGAAAAACTTCAATAAAATATATATATTTTTAAAAACAGACACACTGAGATACTCTCAGGACCGACACTGAGATACTCTCAGGACAGACACTGAGATACTCTCAGGACAGACACACTGAGATACTCTCAGGACAGGCACTGAGATACTCTCAGGACCGACACACTGAGATACTCTCAGGACAGACACACTGAGATACTCTCAGGACAGACACTGAGATACACTCAGGACAGACACTGAGATACTCTCAGGACAGACACACTGAGATACTCTCAGGACAGACACACTGAGATACTCTCAGGACAGACACACTGAGATACTCTCAGGACAGACACTGAGATACTCTCAGGACAGACACACTGAGATACTCTCAGGACAGACACACTGAGATACTCTCAGGACCGACACACTGAGATACTCTCAGGACAGACACACTGAGATACTCTCAGGACAGACACTGAGATACTCTCAGGACAGACACTGAGATACTCTCAGGACAGACACACTGAGATACTCTCAGGACAGACACACTGAGATACTCTAAGGACAGACACACTGAGATACTCTCAGGACCGACAGACAAGACATCTACTGGTTCCCCTTATCCAACTCGGGTTGAGACTTGCACAAGAAACTCAATAAATCAGTCAGACACAATTGTCCTTTCCTGAAGCCATGCTGACTCTGCTCGATTTGATTGACTTTCCAAATGTGTTGTCGTTGCTTCTTTAATAATTAACTCCAACTTTTTTCCACAATAGATGTTAGACTAATCGACCTATAGTTACCTCGCTTATTTTTTGAATAGTGGTGTCATATTGGCAGTTTTCAATCCTCCGGCACTACTCCAGAATCCAAGAATGTTTGTAAAATTACAACCAGTGCATTCACTATCTCTGTAGCTGCTTCTTTTAGGATCCTGGGATGCAAGGCATCAGGGCCAGGGGACGTATCTGTCTTTAGCCCCATTAGTTTGGCTCATACTACTTCTCCCATGACGGTGTAGCTGTGGGGGCTGTCCCTGCACTTTCTAGGAAGCACTTGAGAACAAAGAGGCAGACTCATTAAAAAACAAACTGTGGTTATGAAAACTACTCCTCTGAGTTAATGGATCCCTGCAGAGCTATAAAAATAAGCAATCTGAATCTCCCCTTTGAAACTGCCTCGACCTGTCCATCAAAAAACTTTCAGCAGGGATGGTGTGTGTAACTGAATATAAACAATCCAGTTCAAAGCTTTCAGCTTTCTGGCCATCTCACAGACGTCTATACTTTGACAGTGTGAAAACAACTTCACATGTTTCCACACCCTTAAAGGGATAACTTTGATCTTTATCCCACAGATCTTTACACATGAATTTCTGACAGACTTTTTAAAGGGTCTAGTGGTACAGATGAAAACATTTTCACTTTATTATGAGAAAAAAATAATTTTTTACCAACCGATTGGTTAATAGCTTTAAAGGCAGCAGCCAAACGAGCCCAATCGCGGGAAAGGCACCTGACCTGAGCCCCAGCAGCCCAGCACAACCCCCCCCCCCGACCCCCACTTGCCATGAAGGACCCCCCCCTCGGCACCCTGGCGGCAATTGTTGTGAGGGCAGTTACCACCGTGCCACTCCTGCAATGTGCCATGTTAAAACTTTCCAAGAGGGGTGGGCTCTGAGGGGGGCTGGGGGGTGAGGGAGGTACTGAGAGGAGGACTGGGCCCTGAGGGGGGGGGGAATGTACTGAGAGTGTGGGCATGTACAGAGGGGGGGGGCCAAGTACTGAGGAGTGACGTACTGAGGGGGAGGGTTCTGAGGGGGGAGTGAGGTGGGAATGGGGGCTACTTGAGGGGGTGCTGAATGGGCTGGTGTGGGAGGGGGGGGGGGGGAGTGATGTGGGAATTAATGGATGGCTCTGAGGGATGGTTACGGTGAGGGGAGAATGAGGGGGGCTGAAGGGGAGGTTCTGAGGGGTATGGGCCCTTGTGAGAGATTTGGTGGGGAGCGTGGGTCCTGCAGCGGCTATTTGAGATCAGAGATCTCGGTGGTGCGGGACCTGCAGAGAGATTAGGCCCCGCTCCCCCCTCTCAGAGCAGCGCGGACCCCGGTGTGACAGGCAACGACCTGTCAGACTCCCTCCTAGCACCAATGGGAATCACTCTGGATTTTCGCTGATGGGAGCCCTCAGCCACAGTTCCGGAGGATCACGCCCCTTATCATAGAATTTACAGTGCAGAAGGAGGCCATTCGGCCCATCGGTTCTGCTCCTGACCTTGGAAAGAGCACCCTACTGAAGTCCACACCTCCACCCTCTCTCTGCAACCCAGTAACCCCATCTCACCTTTTTGGACACTACGGGGCAATTTATCACGGCCAATCCGCCTAACCTGCACATCTTTGGACTGTGGGTGGAAACCGGAGCACCCGGAGGAAACCCACGCAGACACGGGGGGGAATGTGCAGACAGTGACCCAAGCCTGGAATCGAACCCCGGTCCCTGGCGCTGTGAGGCAGCAGTGCTAACCACTGTGCCGCCGTGCCGCCACCTGATGGAAGGTAAGAAGCGTCTTATGGGGGTAAAGAGAGGCAGAGAGGTTGAGGCGGAAGATTCCGGAGCTGAGGACCGAGCCGCCGATGGTGGTGTGATTAAAATCGGGACTGCAGGAGAGACTAGAATTGGAGGAGCGGGGAGATTCCCGAGGGTCCCGGGG